>NC_056727.1:1043749074-1043881574 GCF_019279795.1 Protopterus annectens | reverse complement strand
GTACGGGTTGGAGTTCAGGCCTATTTTACTCGACTTCATTAGGAGGAGGATAGTGGGCGATAATATGATTTGATGGATTCATTTCATGGCTGGGCTGGAGTGTCCTTGACTTACGCCTTTATAGAGGAAAACGTTAGAGGCACCAGTCATAGGAAAAGAATTGCAGGTTTTGCTGAAGCTTTTAGGCAACAAAGCTTGAGAGCGGTTGGTATCACTTTGGCATTTTACAAACTGGAGAGAGCATGGAAGAAGTACAAATGATAAATGAGTGCTGTATAGTAAAGAAGTGCCACATCCATATGAGTACAATTATACTAACAATTGTAAATTGTCCAAGCTACCTCTAAAGCGGGATCATGCAGACCTACCTCGAACCTTAATTATGGCCATAAAATACTGATGATTGTCTTGTTCATATCTAGGCTGCTTTCAGTAGTGGCTGTATTAACTCATTATGAACAGTGTGGATTTGTTCCTTCAAGGCAGACATCGGGCCTCAAGTGTTGAAGATGTTGTTAGCAATTCAAGAAGCATAGCCATTAGGGAGGTTTCTGAGGAGTTTTCTAATGGTTTTCAGCCTGGTCCAAAATTCACTTTTAGGCATGACCTTGTGCAGAAAGGCATGCAGCAAGACAATCTCGCATAATACAGTGGCAAATGCACTTCAAATAAAGAATCAGTAGATGGTAAAAATGGGTGTGTTTTCATTTTTTTAATCCAAAAACTTATTCAGGAGTTTTGGAGGCGTAGATAAAGTTATTAGTGTTAAGGCTCAATGGGAAGTGATGGAACTGCTTTTACTCAGTTCTGAGATATGTCATGTGGTCTTGTAAGGTCTGCATTTTCCCTGGTAATCACTCCATAAGTATTTTTACATAACAAAGTAGATAGCCAAATATTTTAGTACCTCTGAGTGGTGCTGGATGTATGAAGACAAAGTTCTGTGCCTATGATGCACATCTCTGTGAGCTGCCCTAAACAAGAATTCTTTAAGCATTAGCATTAGGGGCAAACTGACAATATATAGCAGAGTAATAAGATGTTATCACCTCTCATTTTACTCTGCCATATATTGTCATTGTTATTACTCTAAGATGTTATCACCTCTCATTTTACTGCTTGAAGTACCTGAAGAGGGGAATTGATTAAGGCATGAGTGTCACTTGTTGGTGTCAATCCTATATTTATCAAAAAAGTAATCAATGGATTTCAAGAAAGCAGACATCTCAGGGAATTATGAATTATATCATCTACTGAATGAGTTATCAAATATGGAAGAGCTTTTAGTACAGGAGTGAAGAGGACAGTGGTATATCAATAAATAGCTTATTTGGCTTCAAATGTTAGGCAGATGCCTAAAGTAAATGTGTGAGTTTGAAGGAATCCTTAAGGCAATCCTGTGTATAGATACATATATATATATATATATATATATATATATATATATATATATATATATATATGTGTGTGTGTATGTATGGATCCCCATCAGAAGCTCAAAGTTTCAAAATGTCAAACTTCAAAGGCCGAGACTATAAGATCGAAGTTTTGAAACTTTGAACATTTTGAATGGAGATTGCCGTGCAACATGGAATGGGATATTTATAATTTTCCTCACTGTAGTGTGATCTCAGAGTTGGTATATTTATTTAGTAGGAGGTGTGAAGGGTGTGGGGGGCTTGCTCCCCTGCAAAAACATTAAAAAAAGATGTGTTTATATTTTTCTTATTAGGTTTTCAAAGTTTCAAAACTTAGATCTTATGGTCTTGGCCATTTGAAATTCTAAGTTTTGAAACTTTGAGTTTCTGAAGTAGATATATATATATATATATATACATAGACACATATATATATAAATATATAGATAAAGATATAGATATAGATATAGATATAGATATAGATATAGATATAGATATAGATATAGATATAGATATAGATATATATGGATCCCTATCAGTTGATTCAGTTTTCAAAACTCAAAATTATTATAGTTGACACCATATGATCGAGTTTTTAACAACTTAAAGCTTTTGAATGGAGATCACAGTACAGCAAGGATCTGGAAATTTACCCTTTTCTTCACTTTAGTGTAATATCAGACTTGTTATATATAATTTGCGGAGGGTGGGGGGTGGAGGGGGCTTGCACCACTGCATAAATATAAAAAAGTAGATTTTTGTGGGTTATTTTGATGTTCAGGTTTTGAGAAACTCAGTCATGTGGTATGGTTTGAATGAATTTTGAGTTGTTTCTGAAAACTTGATCATCTGACATAGATCCATATCTCTCTCTCTCTCTTTATATATATATATATATCAGAATCAGAATCACATTTATTGGCCAAGTATGCACGCATACAAGGAATTTGACTCCATGTTTAGTGACTGTCCAAGTATGAATTACATAAATGACATACATACAGCTATTAATAACAAGACAAAAAAGTAAATATGCATATACATACAAGGTGCAAAGTGCAACTCAGTGCAAAAAATACTGAAATAAACTCTGAAAGAAACAAGTATTAATGATATATAATCAATACTGCAGAATCCTCAGAGGCTTGGGAAAAAAAATACCCCAGCCTAATAACCTAGGTTAACCGTTTATGAACTTGATAGCCTGTGGAAAAACTACTCTTGTATCTGCTTGTTTTGGTGCATATTAATCTGTAATGCCTGGTTGATGGTAATAGTACAAAAAGATGATGGCCTGGATGTAAAGGGTCAGTGATGATTTCCTCTGCTCTTTTTATGACTCTGGAATAGTACAGGTCCTGTAAAGAGGGAAAACTAGCACCAGTGATATTTTTGGCAGACCTGACTATTTGATGTAACTTATTTTTGTCATGATTAGACAGAGATCCAAACCACACTGTTATGGATGAGCTGAGAACAGACTCAGTGACTGCTGTATAGAACTGAATCAACAGTTCCTGTGGGATGTTGAACTTCCTCAGCTATCGCAGAAAGTACATTCGCTGTTGTGCCTTTTTTATGATGGACCCTACATTGGTCTTCCACTTCAAGTCCTGGGAGATTATAGATCCCAAAAACTTGAAGGATTCCACAACTGACACAGCAGTGTTAAATATAAAGAGGGGGGATAATATTGTAGTACCACTCTTAAAGTCCATGGTCATCTCTACAGTTTTAAGAGTATTCGGTTCCAAATAAGAATTTAAGTTTTAAGAGTATTTGGTGCCAAAGGGCCAGCTGCTCAACCTCCCATTTGTATGCAGACTTATTACATTCCTGATGAGATCGATGATAGTTGTATCATCTGCGTATTTAATAATTTTGACAGAAGGGTCCTTAGATGTGTAGTCAGTAGTGTAGAGGGAGAATAGCAGTGGGGAGAGCACACATCACTGGGGACACCTGTATTGATCATGTGATAGCTAGATGTAAATTTTCCCAGTTTCACCTGCAATTTGTTATTGGTTAGAAAACTGGTGATCCATTGGCAGGTGGAAGCAGGAATGGTTTGTAGTTTATATAGGAGTGTTTATATATATATATATATATATATATATATATATATATATATATATATATATATATATATATATATATATATACATATATATGTATATATGGGTCACCTTTAAAATCTCGAAATCGCGTTTGCCCGAAACGGAATCCGACGGGAAGAGAATACAGCAGATGACCGAAAGGTGAGAACCCACGGACTCGGTAAGTGTGCGATCAAGTGAGGGATTTAGTGTTAGGGAGCGGACAGGTAAGTGTGCGATAGTGAGGGACTGTGGGTTAGGGGTGGGTTAAGTGAGTTAGGGTTAGGGTGCAGGTCCGGTGTGTGTGCGATGGTGAGGGACTGTGGGTTAGGGGTGGGTTAAGTGAGTTAGGGTTAGGGTGCAGGTAGGGTGTGTGTGCGATGGTGAGGGACTGTGGGTTAGGGACTCGGTAAGTGTGCGATCGAGTGAGGGATTTAGTGTTAGGGAGCGGACAGGTAAGTGTGCGATAGTGAGGGACTGTGGGTTAGGGGTGGGTTAAGTGAGTTAGGGTTAGGGTGCAGGTAGGGTGTGTGTGCGATGGTGAGGGACTGTGGGTTAGGGGTGGGTTAAGTGAGTTAGGGTGCAGGTAGGGTAAGTGTGCGGTAGTGTCGGACCTTAGGGTTAGGGTTTGGGTTAGGGATAGTGCATATGTTATGCAGTGTATTGTGTTGTTTACGTGTAGTGTGTTGGTGTAATGGTTTTCGGTGTTTTGCGTTGTCGGCGTTTTATGTTTTTGGTCTTTTCGTTTCGGTCATTAGTGTTTCGGGCAAACGCGGTTTCGAGGTTTTAAAGGTGATCCATATATATATATATATATATATATATATATATATAAATGATTGTATAATGAATGGTCAACACTAAAATATCTACCATAATGTTGACAATTCATTATACTGACAACTTTAAAACTCAACAGACAGTATATCAAAAAGTAATCAAATTTCCTTTTCCAGTGTACTACCCATAACCCAACCACACATTCATCTCAAATTTGAACAGTGGCTGCTTTATGGAAGTAATAAAGAAAGACACATTTTTTAAAGTAAATTGTAGAGTTAGAATTAGAATTAGGGTTAGCATGCATTATTAAGGTTGGTAAAGGGTCTTCACCTATCCATAACTGGCCTTGCAGGAGGGAAAGATGGGTGCAAGTCATGATGCTGTCTCCCAATTCAATGTCACACTCCTTTCTTCTTCGACACTCATGCCTGACTGCCACTGATCTTCTCTCACACAACCCATTCACTTCTTTGCTGATTGCTATCATTTCCTCTTATCTTCTTCCTGTCTGTCCCAAATCTTCTTTACCAGATTGTCTTCTGATTTTCTGCACATGCCCAAATCCCTGTAATCTGTTCTCTTTGATCTTCTATGTAACTGGAGCTACTTTGGCTTCTGCTTTTGTGTCCTCATTTCTTCATCTGTACCACTGTGTACATCCTATCACCCTTCTCAGGCACTTCATTTCTATCATTTCTAGTTGTCTCATCTACTGTGCCTTTACTGCCCAGGTTTCTGTACCATACAGTAGTACTGGTTGCACCACTGTTTTGTACACCTTACTTTTCAGCTTCTTTGGCATTCTTCTGTCATACACTACACCTGACACTCTAAACCAGTTAGCTGCAGCCCTTCTGAGTCTAGGTTTGACCTCTTCATTCAGAGTTCCCTTCTCCTCATCCACCCCTACCAGATACTTGAAGCTGTTAACCTGTTCCACTATCTTCCCTTCTATCTCAGTTCTCTGCTTTTTCTATTTTCCTCAATTTTCTGCCTTTACCACTGTATTATCTCTGCTTAGTTTCATTCTATGTGACTTCAGTTTTACATTCCATTCCCATATCATTTGATGAAGATCTTGCTCAGAATCTGCTTGCATTGTTAAATCATCTGCATCCGGAAACTTTGTTGATCTGCCCCCTCAAATCTGTTTGCTAGCGTAGTCCATCACCAGTATGAACATTAGTGGGCTCAGAGCTGAATCTTGTTGCACACCATCTCCCACTAGGAACTCCTCTGTGAGACAGAACACTGTTCATATTTGAGTCATTGGGTCATTGTACATAGCCTGCACTAATACTGCCAGTGTTTCTGGGACTTTGAACTACCACTGCATTGCCCAAATTAGCTTTCCTGGACATTGTCATATGCTTTTTCCAAGTCTAGGAATGCCCAATTGGACTCTTTCCTCATCTTTAGCTTCTTCTCAATTATCTGTCTCACTGCAAACATTGGGTCAGTTGTGCTGCATCCTGATCTGAATCAGAACTTTCATGCTGTGTGACAGGAGTTTAATACCTCTGTACTACCCACAGTTGTGGCTGTCCCCTTTGTTCTTTTACACTGGCATGAGTATGCTTATCCTCCTGCCATCTGGGATATTTCTTTCTCTCCACACTGCTATGATTCCCCTCAGGAACCATTTCTCCCCTATCTCACCCAGCATCTTTATCTTATCTGCTGTGATGTCCTCTGAGCCTGCTGCTTTCCCTGACTTCATTTTCCTTAGTGCTATTCTTACTTCTTCTAGGGTGGGCTCCTCTTCTTCTTTCATTGTATGTTGTGACTGGGGCAGTACAGCTTATGTGGGGTTTTGCTCATTTAGAAGCTGATGGAAGTATTCTTCCCATCTGCCTTTGATGTAGTGGACTTATGAGCGGGTTGCTACTGGCATCCCTTATGAATGGCATCTGACTATCTTCTTTACCCTTTTGTCTTTGTCTTGCAACCTGATATAGTTTCTTTGTGCCACATATCAAGTCACTTTCCAGAAGCTGGTAGCTTGCCTCCAATGCCCTTTTCTTTGCTATTGAAACCCCTTTCTTAGCTTCTTTGATAGCCAACCATTATTCCTTCCCAGCCTGGTCCATCTTTTCTATCTGACACTTTTTCCTGCACTCTTTATTTCTTTTCATGACTTCCTGTACTTCTGCATTCCACCACCAGTTTTTCTTATGTACCTTATATCCATACCTGGGTTGGCCACATATTTGTTCTGTAGTCCTCACATATGCTGTTTTGAGGTGCTGCCATTCTTCTTCAACTCTACCTATTTAATCCTTTTCTTAGGATGCTAGAGACTTGAGTAATTCATTGAACTGTTGTGCTTTCTCTCCAGTCAATGTCCAGGTCTTCAGCTTTGTCTCTGTTCACCTTAGAGCCTTGTCTGGCCATTGCCTGCAGGTGATTGTGGCAACTAGTGGTTTATACTGTGGGCAGACTGCTTCACTAGGTATTACTTTGCAATCACTGATTCTACCTTAGAGCCCTTTTCTTACTAGGAGGAAGTCTACCTGAGTTGCATGTTAGCCACTCTTGTATGTGGTCTTTAGACTGCGTCTCTTCCTGAGCCAGACATTGGCTACTATCAAGCCATTTGCCATACAGAAGTCTAGAATGGGCTCTCCTTCTTTATTCCTGTTGCTCTATCCATGTGGACCTAGGCAATCCTCATATCCTGTTCTGTCTATCCCTATATGGGCATTCAAGTCAATCAAATAAATGGGTGACTGTGATGCATTTAAACATAATATAATTGAATGATCAAAAAGCACTTCTCAATTTAACAAGGTTATTAACATACAGAGCTGGCAGAGGCAGTATTTCTCAACCTGCAGACATTGAAAATAGGAACAAGGCCCTTTAAAATAGTGATGTCCACCTAAAAATCTGGACATTCAATTTACAATAATTTGAATACTGGATAACAGCTCTTCCCACTTCAAGGAGGAATATGGGATACTACACAGAAACACATGGTTAAATATAAAACAGCAAAAATGATGCAGAAATATAACTACAACATCAAGGAGTCGGTTTAAAATCTGTAGACTTTATTGAACTGTATTGCAAACTTCTACCACTCAAGGTCATTGATTTTTACTTCTGAAAAATTGAAATGTAAGGCATAAGTCATCTTCCATTAAATTATTGTTGTGTCTAGTATGTTCTTCATATAGTTTGCTAGACAGCTTCACAAATCACTTGTGATGGTGGAATGTCAGAAAATTGTGTGAAGGAGTAAATCAAGCCTGAAAATTGGAACATGCTTCCAAAATAGGTACAACATGTGCAGAGGTAAATCATGCCTGAAAATAAGAACATTCCTCTTCCAAAATAGGGACAGGTGAGAGCTCTGAGAGTGAGACCTGAAACAATCTGCATTCTGACAGATGAAGTTAACGTGATAAACTACTTGGACAAACATGAATCTCAACTCTAGATGCAGTAAAAATGTTTGAGAGAAATGTACTTTATAAAGACACCATAATGCTCAGACATAAATTTCAATTGCAGGTTAGAAGCAAAAGAAACAATTATACTGACAGAGTTGTACACCCATACAAAAATGTTGATCACAGACTTTTCCCCATCTAATAATGTAGTTAGCATGTTCAGACAGAGCCCTCAACTGAAATATTTTACAATAACTCAAATGGGGAAAGTGAACCCACAGGTGTTCACACAATGTGGAAGCATAGCTTTAAAATTTTGACCCATTGGTCCAAGTACATGCAGTATGCATTGCACCAGCACATAATAACATTTAGCAGTCATAAGTCCCTAAGTTTTTATGGAAATTGTAGATGGAAATGAAAAAAAGTAGAGAGAAGGAGATACTTAGTGAGTTTGAATACTGTTTGGGAAAGGTTTTGCAGAATATGAAATTATGTTAGAGCAGAAAATAACATGCTGCTATATCTTGTTACCACATTAGCATGAAAATAAATAAAACAGTTCAAAAGATCTCAAATTACCTTCCTACAAGCAAGTCTTTATTCTCTCTTATTCTCCTACTTCATTTTCTCTTTTTCTAGAATTTCTAAATCATTCCATCAGGTTGCCTTAAATTGGCATTTAGCCATTTCCTGCTCCTTTAATTTGTCTCAAATACCATTTATTACATGGTATAATTTATATAGCAAACAGACTTCACTGTTTCTTAGCTTCTCCACTATGAATCCTATATTCAATAATGTAATAACATGTACTGAAGCAAATACAACCCTTCATTTTTTTATCCAGTATAAAACTACTTATTTAGCAGTTTCAAGCTAGAATTCTAAATGGGAGGGAATACTGCCATTCCCTATGGTTTTATACTAGTTTTAATTACATAGGCCCAAGGTCTTTTTCACATGGTTATTATGGTTGGGTAAACATCCCACAAGAGAGTTAAGCCATTTCATTCGTTTACTTTTTACTTATCTCAGTTTCTTTTTTTTTTCTCATCCAAACACTGATTTTAAAACATCCTTAAGATCAGCTTTCCTATCTTTAATTAGTTAATATTTAAACACATCCTTCTTTTTCACTTCTACATTATTATGTACAGTAAATAACTACTACTATAGTAGGGAGATAGTCATAGTGATTACATTTAGGTGTAACATCATCGGCATTGATTGTGCCTAAGATCAGGCTTGGTGTGATTCACAGAGGCCAGTTACACTTAGATAGTCTCATATGAGCTTACATACATGAAGGAGTAATGATATTAAAATGAAAAATTCTATAGAATTTTTTTTTACTATTTTTTATTGATTTTGCAAACTTGAAAGATTACAATTCAAGTACAAATAAAAGAAACAGGAACAAAAAACTATTTACAAGAGTCCATAGCAGTAAAATATTAATACAATCCATCAATAATTTTCTAATAAATCACATAGCTTTTGTCAATGTTTTTTTTCTGATGAGTAATATTTGGTATCCTTATGTTTAAAGTTGAGAGTTCTTTCTTACAGACAATTTTAGCTAAAATAATGAAATCATTAAAATGCAAAGTAGTTTTACATTTCCAATTTTTTGTAAATATTTTTCTAGCCAGTGATAAAATCGACCAGACAAGTGGCAGCTGTGATTTGGGAACAACTTCTGGTACTGGAGCATTGAATAAAATGAGTGAATCAGATATATAACATTTATCAGTCCATAGTGCCTGAGAAATCTTTATGAATTAATTCCAAAAGGATACAACCAATTTGCATTTTAATATCATATGAGCCCAATCTGCTTGTGAGTTGCAATCACATCTTCAACATTGAACTTTCTTTGTTTTGTAGATTAGTCCAATTTTGTCGGAGTTAGAAAGGTTCTGAGAATAAATTTCCAATTATACATTCTCCAATACAGAGAGGATGTAGTTTTACAACATGATCTTAGATCTTAAGATCAATTTCTTATTATTTGTCAAAAACTCAGATCCATTTATTTTTGTAGATTAATTCCAAAAGGATGAATTTAAATTTAAAAACTTGGCTCTTATAATCCTATATATGACTGATATGTAGGTTTTATTATGAAAATGAATGTAGTTAATGTTGATCAAGAAGGGTAAGATTTTAAGTATCATTTTTTCTTGATAATTCATTATTATCTTAAATTTATTATTCGCATATGTAATGCAGCTATGAATATTTATCTAATTATCTTTAATTAAAGAATATTTTGAGAGAAGAAATTCAGTGGTATGTAATTTATTTCCATTTAAGAATTGATACCAAAATGATACGTTAATTTCCTGGAATTCTAAAATTTTTTCATTAAATGTTTCTAAGCAGGCCTTAGTGTTAGGTATAGGAAATAATTCTGTATAATTTCTTATGCTAATCAATCCTCTTCCCATCTGTTACTATTCATAGTCATCTTTTGACTTGTTTCTGCATGATCTACAGAGGCATTACAGAAGGCAAAATTTTGCCATTTCTATCTGTTTTGCATTTGGCAAAGATGCTTACTGTCAGCTTAGCTATTTCTTTGTATGAGGTTCTTATTTTGGCCAAACCAAAGCTGCTTGCATCCAGTGTCGCCTACTGGCCAAGAAGGTAAAGATACAGACAAAGAATAACCAAATTTAACCTTGATAACCAAGGCATTACTGATATTTTTAAAATAGGCTGTGATATTTTAAGAGCGTCAGTGAGTATATCAAGCCTACAGATTAGAAATGAGTGGTCCATGGCCTTTCTATACCTGTGGATACTAAGGTATATATAACCCTTACTATACTTATCATGGAGACCTTCCAGAGACAAGCTGGTGACATGTTGGGTATATCTCAGGCTTCTGCCATGGGGATACTTCTGTAGTTCCTAGATATACTCTTGGCATGTATGGATCAGTACATCTATTTCCTTGTGTCACCACAGGACTAAGCCAGAACCAAGGTAGTCTTGTACAGGGTGATACACTTCATTTGGTGCAATAGACTGAACTCATGTTGCTATGGGTCTATATTATAACATCGAAGTCTAAAAACATTGAATGATATAATATCGACCCCATTCAATCAAAACACAAGAAAACCGAACAGTCAGAATAGCAAATTTTTTTCCCAGGGAAAAAATTTGCTGTTCCGACAAACATACACACAACTCAAGCACACCAAAATAAATAATCCACACACATACACTTCACGAAACCCTACACTAAACCAGACATACACCACTAGCTACCCACTTACCTTAACCCAACCATAACCCTAAGGTCCATAACTATCGCACATTCACCTTACCCGCTCCCTAACCCTCATGTCCACACAATCACACATTTACCTGACCCACGCCCTTACCCTAACTCACCTAATCTATGCCCAATCACACACTCACCTTCATTCGCACACTTACCTTAACGCAGTCCATAACCTTCACTCCACAGTTGAGGAAATAGCAAAGCTGCAGAAATGGCCCACTGAATACTTTCCCTAGGAAATATTTGGTGTTCTGCAGCTTAGTTATTTCAAGCCTTCACTCTACTGGGTTCGATATTATAACATTCAACGTTTTTGAACTTCGATGTTATAATATAGATTCGTTGCTATTAGGGCCCTATTAAGACCACGAGATGAATAGGAAGGACTGCCATTCCATCAATTGCCAGCGAGTATGTGATGCATAACAGTGCATCAGCAAAGTATCAGGCCAGCATCATGGTAGTGTCCATGATTATCTGGCATACAACCTCATTGTACCACCTCTTCCTGCATGGTGGGATGCCTCATGATCACCATATCGATACATGGAAATTTTAATTATCTAATTAATAATTATCTGAAAAATGTATTGCTTATTAGTAAACCATCTATTCCTTGTTGTGTCCCCCCTTCTTTTCTTTTTCATTGTATTTTCTAGGTGATGCAGGCTATCCACTGGAGCACTGGGTTATGATCCCTGTCCATAACCCTATGGAAGTTTCCAAAGATAGTTATAACACCACCCAGGCCTAGACACATATTGTCATTGTGAAAGCGTTTGGACTGATAAAAGCTTGTTTCCATCACCTGGACGAGTCTGGGGTGCCTTTCAGTTTGGTCCTGCTACTGCATATCAGATGTTTACTTCATATTGTATTCTGCACCATGATCATGCGTTGGTCTGCTGGAGAACTGTCCCATGATTTAACTGCAGCTCCCAGTGTAGATCCTACCACAACCTATGATAGACTTGGTAGCCAGCAGGTAGCAGTTGTATGGAATGCCATGGGGCAAGCTTATGTTCAGGATATGATTGTGCAGGTAAAGAAGACACTGACAGTGGACAACTATGGACCATGCCATTCAGGTTAGTGCTTACTTCATTATAAAAAGCACAGAGTATAACTGATGTATGAAATGCTATGTGTGGGCTGTGCTGTGTGGTATAGCTCACAACTGCACAGAATTTTGCAACATGTCCAGATTTTTGCTTCATATTTTTCATCTGTTCCTCATAAAATTTCTGGTTTTCAGGCAAATAACAGATGACCAAAGTCACTAAATAATGATGTACATTTGAGTTTCAGCCTTCGTGTCCTTCAGAAAATGCATGCTAACACAAAACCTGTTATTCTACCAACTTTTTAAGTTTATAAGAGCAAAATTTGAAATATGTCCCTATTTTGGTCCTTTGCCCCCCCCCCCCCCATTATTTTAGGCTCTTTCCAGATTTCTTATGCTAAGAGGTTGAGAGGTATTCTGTGCCCTGCTGTCACTATTTATTAGACAGTCCTACTTATCTTTAAAGAATTGTTTTATAAAGTATGATTTATGTATATTTGCTGTTTATTATTAACATATAATAAGAGCCATCCCAGATTTTTCACTGTGATACTTGCAGTTCATGGAATTGACAGCATGTAAAGGATAGACAATTTTGCAATGCATTGCTGTATGTGTTTTTGTTTAGGGACAGTGCATAAATATTCATGTACTGCTTCTGTTATTATGTCATAGTTGCTCTTGCAATACTTGACTGAATATCTTAAAGAAATACTGTGTATTTAAATGTGTACTGGTGCTGTAATCTACCTTGCAGCTTTCATAAAGTGCAACCTTATACAGGAAAAGATAATTTCATCACATTTTTTCTGATGAATAAGAAATACTTTTCTGTTCTGTTCTGTTTTGAGGTACTGTGCACTAGATTTATTCATTCTGTCCTAGATATCAATGCTTGTGTCATCAGAATTAGTACCACTCATCAGTTGTGCAGTGCTGAGGGTGAAGTAGCAGCAGTGCTAGTGTCAATGGCAGAATTAGTTTTAATCATAGTTTGCCTGTGTGTGTTTGGCTCTTACTGTATTGTATATCATTGTGCTCCTCTCTTACCCCCCTTTTTATAACATTTTCATTCACTTAACCAGTAACATCAGTCTAGTAAAATCCATGTTTGTGAACTAACACATGATATTTACAGTAGCTGCACTGACAACCCTGAGTTACAGTAGGTCAGATGTGTCATACACAACATGCTGTAAGGATAGGGTGGATGATGGTGCCTATAATCATTAGGAACTGTTGGCATATGAGCTTGTGGTTGACTTGCTGCACTGATGCAACCTGCTGGATGCATATGATCCTACAGATATAAGAAGCACATGGTGTGCAATGAGCTCTGTGCTCACATGTCCACAGAGTGCATCATCCTCATCCCCATCCACCGCTGTTTCATCTATGAGTCTGACAGATCCTGAGTAGTGCACCCACAGAGGCAGAGATGGGTGCTGTGTGTGACAATATGCTTGCTGTACAAGAGTGTTTCCGTGGCATCATTCACTTATTTATTTATTTAACATTTGTTTACCAGGAAAGTCTGACTTGGAATGAAGCCAATTTTTAGAGGAGGCCCAGGCAAAAATGCTCCAGATGCATGTCTTTGTAATGTGGGAGGAAACTGGAGCACTCAGAGGAAACTCACACGAATGCAGGGAGGACATGCAGACTCTGCACAAAAGGCACCACAGCCGAGTATCGAACCAGAGGACCTCTTGCTGTGAGGTGATAATGCAAATGCTGCACCATTGTGCCATCTCATCCTTGTAGTGGTGGGAATCCTTTACTTACATTCTTCAGTATGCTGGCCATCTCTAGCTGATTCTCTTTGGCAGTGGACTGAGCATGAGCAATGTCACAGGACATTTTCTGCTATGCAATCAATCCTTTTTGTGGGGCTCAGGCTTCTATTCAGCGAAATATTTCCTTGCAGTACATTTGTTGGGGATCATGGATGAAGTGACAATCTACTGCACAGACATATGGCTGTTGCACATTTCCTGTGGACAAAGAGATGCACACAGCTCCATGCCCACAGCTTCAATAAATAAGTGCATGTGGGAAGGGGAAGTAAAGTGTGTGCATACTTGGTGTGCAGTATATGTTTATGCAAGTACAGCATGTAGAAGTGGGCTATAGCATAAAGGATCCTGCATGCTACTGTGCATACTTATGCTCCAGCAGGTGCTTTAGGTAATGTTTCCTAGACACTGTGAAGAGAGGTAAACACACACACACATACATACACACACACACACACATACACCAGTAATAAAGGCACTGCCCATTGTGCACTCTATGTTTACTGCCCCTGAAGTCTCCCATATACAGCCTACTACTGATGCCTGCCATACTGCCTGCGATCTCTTGATGACCTGGGGGACATGGACATTATTTTATCCCATGCATTTGGTTACTGAAGTTGTGGGCATGACACTGAGTGCTTCTCTTTGCTGACAGGGAGTTTGCAACAGCCATATGTCTCTGCATCTGAATGTCATTATAGCCATGCGTCCCCACCCAAGTATACCACAGGGAAATGTCTCACCACTTAGGAGCTTGAACTCCTTTACATCCTTCTTCAGATAGTTCTGATATGTACCTCTACCTGGCACCTTTTTGCAGAGGTAATACACTGGACACTGCTACTTCTAACATTGTGCCATCCTCCAGAAAGTGTTACTGACTTTGCAGAAACACTGGTGTTGAGATACATTGATTTTCTCCGTGTAGAGTCTGCAATGTATTGTCCTCATCTACTTGACTTTGTGATCCTGTGTCACCTCCTGCATAGTTATGGACCTTCTGTTGTGTATGTGATCTTGCCATTACATTTGACAAATTTGTGCCAGTGTCCTCAAGCTGTCTAATAAATATAACTGTTATGTTATCATTATGAACAGCCATTTTGCTGTTGACATCTCCCTAATGTGCTGGTACATTAGATCTGCTCATTTCTGCTGCCGATGTTGTAAAGGGGTAATCAATGACATTACTACTGAGACTTTGGAGCCCAATAATGAATCTTTAGTAATGAGGTGTGTAAGACACTTACCAACCATGTTCAGTTCACTTTCATGATTGCAGAAATGTAGAGTTTGCCTTTTGATAAGAAATGTCTTGTGTTACATGTAAGCAGCTATAGCCATCTTCATTATTTGAATATGTCATGGTGGATGCACTAACTTTCCTGATTGGATGTCTGTGGATGCCTCTGAGGTACCAGTGTCCACATTACCGTTGATATGCCCATGTGATCCTCGTTGATAGCATGGGCATATCAATGATAGTGTGGACACCAGCACCTCAAAAGCATCCACAGACATCCAGTCTCCCCATATACAGAGGAGTTATTTCTCAACAGGTACTAAAGGGATAACACACCAGTACTGCTGCAGGCAACTGCCTTCTACCTTGCCATTCCTTTGACACATTCTACCATATCTTTGGCCTTTCTTGTCTGCACTGTGTCACTGTACAGTTCCTCCTCCAACAATATCTGTATCCATAACCCTTACTTGACCTTTGATCTCTCAGCTTGCTTTAGTCTACCTTTTTAAAACAGGTGATTGCCATAGGTCTTGAGGGTCACAATGAGGATGTAGTTCTCTTCAGTGCTTAACTTATTTTTCCTCTGTCTTGCGGCTGTATGATGCATTTACCTGAAACACCATACAGGAGTACCTCTGGTGAAGCTTGATTTACAAAAATGAAAACACTCATCAGCCCTGTATAATGTATTGAAATCACTCTTGCACTCCTTACACCTAAGCCTCTTTCCAAACATGCATGCAGACCCATAAAAAAGAACGCTGAAATACAGGTTCAAAGGATAATCTTATCATTGTTACATAAGGACTAAGTACAACAACAATAATAATTTTATTGAGTTATCCTGATGCAAGATGACATTCATATAAATAAAGTAAAGCAGACTTTAACACTGTTGAATGTCCCTTTAACCTTTTCTACCAGTCACCTGTACTGTATCATCAACAATTGAAAAAAATATTGAAAGCATTTATCATTTCCTGTATGAGGAAATATTTGTTAATGCCAAAATTAATTGTTAATGTTAATTAACATTTAATTAACAAAATTAAAGTTAATGTTAAAACTGAATAAAATGTTCAGTGTCCTTTCTCCTTACATTTCCTGTATACATTATACTGCCATGGATTGTCAGATTTAATAAAATGTATAGCTCCTGTCATTGGCATCAACATACATCAACTGCATTTAACATTCACTTCTGGGTAAGAAAAAAAAAAAATATATATATATATATATATATATATATATATATATATATATATATTTATATATATATATATATATATATATATATATATATATGCATACACATCTATTTTGATACACTGGAAACTCATTTCAGTGAATTTCAAAACACACCAAATAGCTAAAAGCTCAAATCATTGAAAACTCATTTCACTGAATCACATTTCACTTAATGCAAGTACTGTTGGGCAGATATAACACATATATGCCCTTTTACCCACTCTAGTGTGATTCTGGAGTTAGTATATATAGTTAGGGGGTATGGGGGGCACAGTCCCCCACATTGGGTGGTATGGGGGGCAAAGCCCACACCTACATTTGGTTTTCTATTGTTAGCTTTCATTGAAATGATATTCCTAAATATAAAAGCTAATTAGGTGGGGGGGGGCTTTGTCCCCCACACTCCCCCTAACTATATATACTAACTCCAGGATTGCTCTACAGTGGAGAAAAAGGCATATACATTTTATTTGCCCAACAGTACTTACATTCAGTGAAATGTGATTCAGTGAAATGAGTTTTCAGTGATATGAGCTTTCAGCAATTTTTTGAGGGTGAACTGAAATTCAGTGAAATGACTTTTCAGTGAATCAAAGTATAAGATAGATATGTCTTTCTTGCAAGTTATCATTTAAATTTAATTTGCATAGTTTACCAATGCATTTTAAGTGCAAAGTTGTTTTACCTTACTTTTTAAAAAGTTCACATTTTCCCACAGCACTTTTCTCCTAACTTGATTGTCTACAGCTAAATATAGTAGCTTTACAGTTATTGAAGGAAATACAGGCCCATTTAAACACTCATATAAATGAAGGTTAGTCACTCTGATCTGTATGAATCACAGTAATACATACTGATTTATCTGGTATTATAGGTGTATATAGACTTCAGGTGGTCATGAATGAGTTGTACTCAGCTACACTGACTATGGGGAAAATTATCACTGCATAACATGGCTCAATGAAACCTAACTACCCAACAGCATTTAAAAAGAAATCTGGACTAAGCTAACATTTAATTTGTAGTTTACTGAAGGCTAATCCATAGCTCTCCAGTAGAAAATGCTTCCTAACAGTTGTTTATTTGACTAAAGTCATATAAGAAAACATTCACAGGTTATTAATGTACAATCATTAAAAACTATGTAAAAAACTCATGTCTCCATAATTTAGTAAAGTATGATCATAATGACATTGTAGTGCATGGAGTGCCATGATTATGCTAAAAAAAATAGCCACATTACAACATGGTTTAGTGGTGTTACATACAGTGTAAGAACAGACATTAACAATGTTTAGAGAGGTGCTTAACAATTGTTAATTTATTTATTTATTTATCATTTGTTGACCGGGAAAGTCCGACTAGGTTCCTCAGAGCCTGTTTTCAGCGGAGGCCCGGGGAGAAATGCTCCAGATGCATGTCTTTGGAATGTGGGAGGAAACCGGAGTACCCGGAGGAAACCCACACGAACACAGGGAGAACATGCAAACTCCACACAGAAGGCACCCCAGCCGAGAATCGAACCAGTGAACCTCTTGCTGTGAGGTGACAACGTTAACCGCTGCACCACTGTGCCGCCCAGTCACCCTCTGCCCACTGTTAATGCTAAGGCTGCACTAAGAGAGACAACCAACCAGTAAATAGCAGCAGCAGCAGGTAGAAATAGTTTCATTTCAGTTGCCATTTCTACTTGCTATTTGCTAAACTACGTATGACATTTTGAATTAATTGGGTTTCCCTTACACAGGAAATACATAAGAATTTCAACCATTCCCCTAATGTCTTTATTGACTGCCAACACAACACATCATGGGTTTTTTTTTTTTTTTTTGATATCTTACTTTTGACCAATTTGTAGTGCATGGAGAATGTAAATTTCCATGCACTACAAAATGTTATGATTGGGTTGTCGCTTGTAACTACATATTATCTGTTCTCAACATGGATGACAAGGTTTTCCTCTCAAGCTTTACTCTTGAGGTGATATTTTTATCCATGTCTTGAACACATAATAAGTGAGTTACAATCGGTGACACAATCATAATCCTCTATGTGAAATTCAGGTGAAAATGCTACTCTTTCCTCAAGCTATTATACATAAAAGCATATGTCAAATCAATGGATTGATCACAGAATTCCCTTGTGATAACAAAATCAAATATGCATATGCATTTAAAATAAAGATATATAGATCACAATCTAACTGCTTTAATGAAAGTATTAAAGCAAACTTGACACAATTATCACTTCCATCAGAATTACCTCTTTATGTTTGCATGGGCTGAGAATGATGATGTCACACAAATGAGGATGTGTTTCCCATACTCCATCACCTGCTCTGGGCAACAGTGTCTGCACAGGTACAATGATCTGCAAAGGAATAGGCACTTTGTATTTGGCTGAGTGGGTTTTGGAGGCTCAGGGAAGAAGGCCAGAGTTCTACAGTAAGGATTTTTACATTTTCATTTTTTCCTTTTAAAATACACAGTTTTTAAAATAATGGTAGGGAAATAATGTAAAAGTATGTTTGAATACAAACATGTAGCTTTGCAAATGCATGAGAAAAGTATAATTAAACATGTATGTGTTCATAAATATGCATGCAAATGTTCACAAATATGTATATGTATGTACATGTATAAATCTCTCTCTCTCTCTCTCTCTATATATATATATATATATATATATATATATATATATATATATACATGTATATAGGTTTACAATCAAAATGTGGAAACGTTGTTCTATGAAAACTGGGTTGATCGAACATGTGTTCTACCAATGTCTGTAATGTAAATATTAAAAGTGCTCAGTGTGTGGAGAGAAGTAGTGGTGAGCAGAACTGTCTCCTCATATACCCTTAAATACATTGATTGTAGGTCCGATACAACCTTGCAACCAAATTAAAAATGTCCATTATTAGTGTTATAGGAAAACAGCTAACAAATGCAATCCCTTGTATAAAGCAGAGTCTCTAGTTCATTTTTAACAAATGAGTAAATTCTAAATAAATCTCTTAAAGTAACATGTAGAACACTATGTAGAAAGATTCAGTTCATATGGTATTTTAAATCCATTTTATTCGGATAGCTTCAGGTAGGTGAGCGCACAGTGTAAAAACATTAATACAATAAGTTTTATTCAAGCAGGCTAATTTATAACAAGCATGGGTGAAAGATCACATTATGTGTACATTTAACATTTAATTATGGTAAAACTTCCATTAAGCAATCAACTCCAGGCTGTGTGCAAACATTAAGTTGTAGTTATCTTGTGTTTCAACTGTTATGAATGTGTGCACACTAGGGGGGGGGGGTGGTTACATTAGTCTTAATTTGTAAGTTAAATAATAAAAATCGGCCGTGTGCAAGTGAGGAGAATGGCCATGTTGAATGGGGAAAGTTGGGCTCTGATAGGTAAAGCAGACAAATAATATGAACTACGATGAGGTAGTGTGTGGAGCCATCCCACAGGGGAGTGGTAGGAAAATGTGTGGGGATGGGAATGTGTGTTCATTGGTCTAGATGCTGAGAGCTGACCAGTTGGGGATGGGTCCTGTAGACAAATGGGCTGTCGTAAATTGTAGAGCGAATGGGGTGTTCAAGGGGCTGTAATAGGCTGCGGTACCATGAGGATGGACAAATCAACATGAAGGGGTCTGACTCATCACTTGAGGGTTGCACTATGGGCGGGGATTGGCTAGTGGGAAAAAGTGTGTGGACCTATACCAAAATGGGAGGAGTTGTGTGAAGATTGCTACGTATGTTGGAGGGGGTGTGGTGGAGATGTGTGGCTAGATCTGTTTTGTGATGAGTAGGTAGGTGAGGCATTCTTAAAAGCTGGATGAGGATTGGATCAACACTGGAGCATTGATCAGCCCTGTGTGATTGTGGGTGTGGGAGGGGGTGGTGCTTGCATGGAGGTTGGTGGTTGGATTACCATTGTAATGGTGAAACTTTGGGGGTGGGACAGTGCTCTAGTGGCGATTCTAGCAAGTGTTTTGACCATCAAGTCACTGTGGTGTCGAGGAATCAGCCCAATGTTTGGAAGACTGAAGTGTGGGGGAAGCGTCTTATCCTTGTGTGGCCTCATTCCGATGAGAAGTGGAGTCGAACCTATGGGTAGATGGGTCTGGACTTGTAAACACGTGATGTGTGATGGAGTAAATCTATTGGAGTGATTATGAAGTAAAAGATTTAATTAAATAAATAAAAAGTTGGCTTGCCATTACATTAAAATGCACAAAACGGTCTGCATCTCTGCATTGTTTAATTAATTAAAATGCTATTTGTAGTTTAGTGATTATTGAGCTTATGCTTTATGTATCATGCTGCAGTGCTTAGAAGTGAGTAGAAGGTGGAAAGTTTAAAAATAAAATTTAAAACTGAAACTATTGTAAACCTTCAAAAATTTCAAAAATGCCTTGAGAACATGCTTGCTGAAGCCAGGAAACCTGGAGGAGAGATGGGCTATCGTTAAAGATGCTCCTTGTGGAACCATGGGACTTCGAGAGAAAAATTGCACAGGACACTACGGATAATCACAAGGCTTTCTGTAGTTATGTTAGGAACCTGGGTGGGAATTTCCAGATATGCTCAGAATTAGTCCAAAATGACAAAAAATACACCGAACCCACAGACATTGCCAACATCCTAGCTGACAGGTTCAGCGCAAACTCCCCCCCCCACACCAAAAGGGCTAATATCTATCCCAGCAGAGTGCTGCCCCCCCTGACATCTCAGATGCTCAGGTAAGAGCTGCCCTCTCCAAAGCAAGAAACACAGCATCAATGGGACCAGACGGTGTCCCGGGCTGCATCCTACATGAACTCCAAGAAGAGCTAAACCCAAACCTAAAACTACTGTTCAATCTCAGCCTTACTACAGGATATGTACCCAAAGAGTGGCGTACAGCAACAGTGGTCCCTCTCCACAAAGGTGGTGCCTCAACGGATCCTGGAAACTATTGCCCCATAAGTCTCACTAGCTTGGTCTGCAACGCTATGGAAAGGATCATCATGGACCTTATAAATAAAGATATTGGGGACCTACAGACATTGTATCCTACCCAGTTCGGCTTTGTTTAGGGCAGATCCTGCCTCTTAAACCTGGTCGATTTCTTTGAAACAGTCACCAAGGCCATTGACAAGGGGAAGGTGGTCCACACAGCCTACCTGGACCTCGCAAAAGCCTTCGATACAATACCCCATTCGGGCATTATAGATAAGCTCACCAGCTTAAATATAAAACCCTATGTCACTAGATGGGTTGCAAACTGGCTCAAGGACAGAATCCACATGGTTAGAATAGCTGGAGCCATGTCAGACTCCAAACCAGTTACAAGTGGCATCCCACAAGGCTCAGTCCTGGGACCTCTCTTGTTCGGTATATATTTCTCTGAGGTACAGGCCAACATGGAAGGACTGTGGCTGACCAAGTTCGCAGATGACTGCAAACTGGGCGCCATAATAGACTCTCTAGCTGACACAAGCATCCTCCAAAAGGGCCTCATAGAAACAGACAACTGGTGCCAGAGCCATGGCCTCAAGCTAAACACCAAAAAGTGTATAGTCATCCCCTTTGGCAAAAACAAAGTGCCCACAAATTACCACATAGGTGGTAATCCATTAAGTACAGAAGAAGTAGTTAGGGACCTGTGGACCCAAGTTGATAGCAATCTCTCATTTGACAACCACGTGGCCAAAGTGGTTAAAAAATCATTTTATATAGCCCACCTAATCATGAAGGGATTCACATCTAGATCAGGGGAGGTCATCGTGCCACTTTACTCATCCCTCATCAGGCCCATAATTGAGTACAATGCCCCTTTTGGGATGTACCTTACCAGACACCTGCAGCAACTGGAAAGACCCCAAAAGTACCTCACCAAGATGATCAAGGGGCCCAAACAGATGCCATATGCTGCCCGGTTAAAGAAACTCCAGCTCTACTCAGTGGCATACCGCCTGCTCAGAGGAGATCTGTGCCTAACGTATAAAGCCATGTCCAACCCAGAATTAATGGACATGCTGCACCTCAGAAAATCCAAATCCCATCGAGCTACGTGCTCGAGGGACTTGAACCTCAGCACTGAAATAAATAGGACATGCTGGAGGGACAGATTCATAACCCAGAGGCTCCCTTCACTCTGGAATAAAATCCCAGTCCAGGTTAGGCAGAGTCCCTCATTGACTCTCTTCAAGAGTAATCTTGATGTGTGGATGGGAGATCGTAGGTTTACCCCGGGTATCACTACTGTGTCACTGTTAGACAGAGGCACAGTATACTAACCTCGAAAAAGGGCATAGCAAAATTAATTTAAAATGGGTGGCGAAAGCCATACACACTCTGGCTAGGCTTATAAATGCCCTAGGGCAGATAGCCTAGTATGAACCTATGAACCTATAAAAAAGTGGGGGTATAATCCTGTTATGGGATAGCCTATGCATGTTTAGTTAAGCTGTGGTTAGCTCTGCTGGTGAGGCTCCTATGCGACCAACCTAGGACCCATTTAAATGCGATAGTTCACAGTGTTGTAGAATTATTAGTAGAAAAAATAAAAATAAACAATTCCTACATAATTTTTATTAAGCGTAGAATATGCAGGAATCATTTAGTTAATGCTCAGTCATTTGGGTTGTTTGGTTTGGTGCCAAACTAGGAGAGAAAAATTATGACATATATGGCTTAACCAAAAAACACGGGCTATAACTGTGCAGTGCCCATGATAGTGTAAACCGCCCGTATTTGATGCTTATATTTTTAAAATGAAAGAGTAATTATAAGAATTAACTAATATGTTGGTGGGAAAATTTTAAAAAAGATGTTATTATTCCTTTCGGCATCAACAACATTGAGATCTAATTTACTATTCACAATAGTCCCGGAAGAGTTCTCAAAACAGTCCCCATCTAAACTTCCAAGCACAGTGTGATCAACGGTCTTCAGTGTACATTTATCAGTCAGTCCCCTCACAACAAGCGGACTCGTAGATCTTATTTTGAGTTTTTTGTCACAGCATGGGACATACTAGGCGTTTTACTCTGATATCTCCCTGACCTAGTCTGTACATTAGAGTAAAACTTACGATTGTTTTGCGCACCCTTTTGTCCTTCTGTCGAACCATTTAGGCTTTCCACAGCAATATCCTCAAAGGAAACGCTTTTGCGACTCACGCTCGTCTCGGCTGAAGAAACTGATGAAACCTCTTCACTTCCTGTAGAACATTTGAAATATTTCCAAGAAGGGCGCCGCCCCTTCCTTGGCCAACTGTAGATTTGATTGGACCCATAGTCCTTAATGTCCCAATTTAGTTTTGATTTTTTTTCTCTCAATAACATCTTTTTCAATTTTTTTCTAACTTATCGTTGATAATCTTAAAATTGGCTTGAAACGTACTGGGGGACAGGCTGCTGGTTAATTCATGCTGCATGGCAATGATTTTATCATGCAACATTTCATGTGCTCTCAAGTGCTTTTTTATCAAAATTTTCAGTCAAGTTAAACAACAGTCATGAGCCACTTGCTGCCACTCAAGCAGCAAATCATTTTCTTCCTCATTAAAACCACCCGCTGGCAATTTGTCTATACGCAAACCGCTCGGGGTAATGTTCAAGGCTACATTATTCTCAAGTAATTTCAAATCATAAAACAAAGTCATTTCCTTTGAAATGAGTCATTCTAGGCTCACAAAATCCTCTGAATTAGTTTCATTCGCTACCCATACATCAGTAGCAATAAACCTCCATTCCCTTTCCTTCACCAACTCAGCAAACAGATTCTCACCAGCATGACCTCCTCTCAAATCTTCCATCATGGTGACTTCTGAGTTTTGTGGTTTTTGGATGCTTTGCAATCTCTCTGCGAACCATGGCTTTTGCTGTGACAGGCAACTGAGTAAATGTCAGGAAAATCCTACCAGGACAGCTGACCTTTATTTGGGGTTAATCAGAGTCTCTTTAATTGATAGCAGGTGTGTACCCAAGAAGACTGAATGCTATAATTAAATCAAAAGGTGCTTCAACAAATTATAAGTTTAAGGGTGTGCACACTTACACAATCAGCTTATTGTACATTTTTTTATTTTTTATATTTTTCCCCTAACAGATGTGCTTGTTTTTCAATTGAATTATACAGGTTATAGGTCACATTACAGGTGGGAAAAGTTTTGAAATGATTTATTGTGGTCTTATTTTTATATCACAAAAACCTGGTGTAAACGTATCTACAAGCACTGCACCTATGAGGACAAAATACAGGCAGTCAGAAGAACAAGAAAAATAAATGATCAGCAAAGCAAGGTATCTCCAGTCGGGTCAGTACAGTTTATTTCATCTTGTATATGGTTTGGTTTACTGACTGACAAAGATTACAGATGAGGACAGGGTTTTTATACAATCTTGAAAGATACAGCCCTGCCTCATTAGACATACACTGTGTCCAAATCGGGTCATACATCTATTTAAAATTGCTTGTGAGCAGACTATATAAACAGTTGCTACTTTAACAGTTTTTTTCCCTTTTTAGTGACAAGTACAGAGTCAGCATTCCTTTCTTCAGCTTGCTTTGTCATCATATGTTGTTACTGCTTAATTGTCTATCACAATATTTCTAATGAGAAAGACTATTTATTATTGTTACAGCTGCAGTTCATATTTACATTATTACTGTTGTTGAATAATTCAGAACTAATGAAAGTTTGCAACTTACAAATATAATACAAAAGCTTAATAAAAATTTCATATAAAGTCTACAGCTTTGCAGCATGTATATGCAAGGCACAACATGTGCTCCTGTCATTCATTCTATAGATAATGTGTGAAATAGAACAATATACATTTCATGAATCTTTGCTGTTTACTGCATATATGTACATTTTACAAATCATGTATTCTACATTATTTGCATTATTTACCCATATAGTTTAGGAATGTTTGATAGAAATAGAAAAGCACTGATTAATACATGTTTTATACAACTTCTAATGGAAGAGCCATTCCTGCTGTTACAATACATCAGTGCATGTCAGTGTGTGACCCTTGTTTCATGCTGCTGTAACCTTTCCATTCTATCTTTATCCTAATAGCAGGCTGAGCTGACAATTCTTAAAAAAACCTGCAAAGTCTTATAGCTAGTTTGTATCTGTTGTCTGACATTTGATTATTAGAGGAATTATTTTCAGTATAAATATTTATTTATATTAATAATTACGCTTGATAAAGAGAGGAATTATTCATAAGCACTATATTATCTTGGCTGATGCTCTTTTAGCCAGGCATTGTATTTCCATGCAGCTTTGTATTTATGTTTTCAGTCACTGGCATTCACATAAAAGAGTGTTTACACATGCTGCTCAGGAAAGATTAAAGTAATGCTGGCATCTCAAGATTTCTATAACATCTGGCATTTTAACAGGGGTGTGTACACTTTTTATATTTCCACTGTATATTAAAGGTAAACAACCATACATCCCTTTTGTTCTTCTTTCTGTAGCTGAAGAGTAGATAAATTATAACCAAAGTTAGGCCCAGGGAAGAATAGCTAGCTGAAGTTAGCTGTGAATATTCAAACATTCATCATGCTTCCGAAACCAATATGAATGATTAAGCAAAATTTCTATTAAATGTGATCTAAAATGGTAGAAGTAATCTTGCAGATGTAAGTAATAACAGATAATAATTGCATAAATTCATTGATAGCAATAATGTTTCAAGCACAATCCATTTCATTAACATATTGCAGAACATTTTCATGGTGTAAAATGTATTACCATTTTCTGTCTTACATGCTTATCATTTACAATTTGGAAATTATTTTCTCCATGTAAAAATGCAGTAATATATCACATCTTACACCTGCTTATGAGATGCTAAATAAGCATTGTCATTAAAGTGTATACTGATGTAACACCAGTTATGAGTGAACCTGTTGTCTCCATGTTGGGTATCTTCTTACTTCTTCTCTCTTTTTTTAGTTTAATCATACATTACTTTGCATTTCTTGTTTCCCTTTCTCAGCCATTTATATTCATGTTTCCACAGGTCCAGAAGTGCAAGATGCAACCAAATTATGTTCCTTCCAGGTCAAGAAACGTTTATCCTCTGCCCACCCAGGGTTGGGGCAGTGGCTCTGGTTGTGTAGGCATCCTTACATGGCACAGCCTGGTAAGACTTTAATCATATGATTTTCATGACTCGGTAGAGAGGGAAATGAAGAGGCAACTTGGCCCATGCAGGATCTTCTGCAATGGGTGCAAAACTTGCTGCCCTGGTTGGCTCTGACCACTGAGCCTTGACAGCAATCTATCCCCTCAACATCAGGGTCTTCAACTCAATAACTGTCAGGCAGTAGAAACATTTGAATTACTGTAGACTGGGGTGGGCCTGGCTTCAACTCTTCGCCTCCCTCCATCCATCCCTAATCTACTCTCCTACACCTTCAACCCTATTTCCTTTCTTAAATTCCCCTCTTATATAAAACAAATTTGAAAACAAGGGGTCTGTCCCCCACCAAAAATATAGAACACCTCCTCTCCCACCTTCTTGTCTACTTGCATACAGATAAGTCTAATCATCCTATGGCTTCCAACTTCTCTTACAATCAATAATTGCCTTCTTCCACTAAACGTATAAACTAAATATATCCATAGTAAATCCTTTATCTTCTTTTCAGATACCAATCTGCAGGCATAGCTGTAAGAAGAACTTTATATCCCTTATCCTACCTTACAATAGAAAATCATCTGTCAGATTTTGAGTCATTTTCTAGTGGCAGAAAAGGGAGCCTCTGCCATACTGCAATGTTTCTATCCTTACCCTGCCTAGGAATGACATCATCCTGGGGATGCTGAATATGCCCAAATCAGTACAACTCAACTGTGAATTAATAAATGACTGGAAGTCTAGCTAGTATGGGAGAGGGTAATGAAATTGTAAGACATCGTGTGCAACTGCATCTCATTACTTGGGTAAGTTTGCGCCTCTTGAAACCTGGGTAAGGAGGTTTATTACCACAGCATAGAAAGCCCCTGTGGGATCCCATCCTTATCATTATCCCTTGAGGTACTTTGAGATTATTCTTGACCACATCATACTTCTCATCTGTCATTGATATTACAAATCATAGCTGATTTTTTCCTTATATTTTAAATTGACACCTGCAATTATTTTGACTTTCTGATAAATCAGTAAGAATTACAATCAGCCAATAATATCAAATATTTGAGTTTCATCATTATTTTTCAAAAATGTATCGTTATGCAGAGCTTGTTGTTCTGTTAATCTGCTTCAGACTTCTGACTCCCATCAGTGTTGGATTTTCCCAGTTTTTGAGAAGAGTATGACCTATGGCCTACACATAACAACAGACAGAAAAGGTTTTACATACGTTTTCTTATATGCATGCAATATAACTTAGACATGCAACAGCAACTAACATACTACAACCAAGATTCAAACACACCTGACCAACAACCTGTTTGCTATCTCTGCATAATACTTTGTTTTTCTAGTTATCCGAAATCAAGATTTTAGAATTTATGCAGTAATCTACAAGTACGGGTAATTGTTCAGCTATTGAAAAAAGCAAATTTTTTGTTTAATATTGTTAGAGATAAATGTCTGTTCACTACTCTAGCATAAAAAACACCCAATGAAAATTATTGCTCTCCTGCTAAAAACAAAATCATACTAACATAACTCCTTCTACTCTTTGAGTCTAGGAAGTTATTTTCTAGCTATTTGCAAAAAAAAAAGACATGGAATTGTATGCCTACAGAAATCATTAAACTGAATAAGCTCTCTTTAGTCAGGGAAATTTAAATGAAGTTAAAAGTGCATATTAGAAAAGAAAATAACTGTACATTTTTAGGAGAAGAGAGTAAGTTATGTGAATCTCAGACACTTCCCTGGAATATCAGATAATTTTTTATCAAGTCAGCTATATGTGAGCTGCATGTGGTAAACCAATGATTACTGAATATTTTTTGTAAATTAAGTATTGATTTTTTTTGTTAGAAAAACATTTTTCATTGCTATATATTTTAAACAAAATCAGATGAGTTACATTGCAACAAAATAATTTGCATTTGACACCTTCACAATTCTATCACTCAATTCCTCAATGTTATAATTGTCAGATAAAGAAATAGAGAAATTGACTACATCCTGCATATTCCTATAAGCTTTTCACCTGATTTATCCTAAGATTACACACATAAATTATCTACTGTATAAAAGTCAACTGACATGATTCTGAAAAATGTGATTCAGAGTCAGATCTGGTCACAATGATGAATACCTTAGTTTCAACTAATTTAAAAAATCTCTGAATTGCATGTTTATACTACTCATGCTAATAGTCCTTTGCAGTGATTTTTGTCCTCTGGCTACCTGTGCATTGCATTTGCAGATGAAATGCCCCCCACCCATCTTGTTCACAAAAGTACATTCAGAGATACATGCATGCAGAAACGCACACACACACACACACACACACACACACACACACACACACACACACACACATATTCAACATCACATGGCTCACTCACACACTTGATTAAATTCATGGACACATTCAGCCTCACGCATGCTCACACTATGTTTGTACACACAGACACACAAAGACACACACACACACACACACACACACACACACACACACACACACACACACACACACACATATACTCACTTGTGATCCCCTGTTTAACTTCCCTACGGTGACCACCTATGCAGATATACTCATACACAGTTATCTGACTCTCTTCATATTCATGCAGACACACACGCACACACATGCAAATATGTACACAAATACATAAACAGACAAACTAATGCAGACATACTCACACTCTCAGATCACCCACTTCTATACCGCCACTGATTTTTGTTCTTCAACACAGCTTCTTCCATTGACTTCAGTGGATGAACCAATGGGCCAGATTCAGGAAGGCTTACACGGAGTTTAAGAGTAGTGTAAGCCTCCGTGTAAGCCTCCCGATTCAGGAACAGCCCAAACCTCCGTGAAAGAGACAGCTAACACGTTTCTTACACGGACTGGACGTGGAAATGCTCAGTACCTCATTTGCAGCTGAAAGATATGCAAATGAGGTATTTGAGCGATCCAAGAAGCCCAAACCAGTCCGTGTAACGGACGTGTTAGCTGCAGAAATGTACTCAGCTGACAACTGAGTACATTTCTGCAAAAATGAAAACGGAGCTATGTCAGCTCCAAATAAAGGGTGCATATGTTTTATTAAGCATGCCAATGGCCAAAAATGTGGCCATTGGCATGAAAAAGTGTTGCAAAAATACTTTAAACAACTTCTTTTTTTTCGTGGGATTATGATGTGTAACTGCAGCGCACACCCGCGTAAATGGGGTGCGCTACCTAAAACTGAAAACCGAAGCTTAGAAGCCCACAATTGTGGGATTTATGTATTACATGGAATGTCAATGGAGGGACTTGCAGACCAAAAACAATATGACCTCCGTTTAGTGGTTGTCAAGGGGGGGGAAGCTCCGTGTAAGATATGTAACTAAGCATTACTAGGCAATCCTATGTAAATGAGGATTACAATACTGAATCACACTGCCACATAGATAATGAGCACTGTCTGAGTAGTGTAAGAGTTATAGAAGGGGGAGGAACAGAGTAAGAGGTAGGTGACATCACGGGGGGGGTAGAAATAAATGTATCAGATTGGAGGGCAATGTAAGGTGACAGATGACAGACAGACATCAGGGAGAGAGGTGTGTCCCAACAGAACACTAGAAAAGTTAAGAAACAGAGGGTGCACACTATCCCTACACCCCAACTTTCTTGATATACGTGCATGTGCGCGTGTGCGCGCATGTAAGGCAGGTTCAACATGTGGGAGCGTGTTGCAAACCGTTTACAACGGTTTGCGCGGGCGTGCACGTGTGGACGGCAGTGTGCGCGTGTTTTAACATGAATCAGCCAAGTTCACACTGTGTAAGGATGTGTGCGCACGTTTAACACCGTGTAGGGATGTGTGCGCGCGTTTAAGTAACTGTGAGCGTGCTTAAGCTGGTGTGCACATTGCTCCCCCTCAGGAAACAGAGAGGAAAAAGGAAACAACCAGAATACAGGGAAACTGCTACAGGATACTACTGGAGTTAATTGGTGGAAACAATTGGAAGCAGGCAATTACACAGGCAGACTAGAAGCCCAACCCAGCACTTAAAACACTGCAAAGAGCAGTGCAGGGTGTTTCTCACAAGAGATACTGCAAGAAAGTAAGCTATCAGAATTGAAAACTGAAAAAAGCTGAACTCAGAGCAGAAATGCTAGGGGCTGCCATAGCTGTTATAATCAGGCATAGACGAATTGCTGAGGGTGGTGACAATGCAGATGCTGACAGACAACCCAGAGTGAGGAGAAGGAGAAGAGTATACAGGCCCAGGGTCACCTACCATGGGTTACATGAGCTGGAGATAGTAGAGCGCTACAGAGTGGACAGAGACCTTCTGCAACAAATTTTTGAGCTGTGCAGGCCACGCCTCACACACAGAACCAACAGAGGGGAACCCATCCCAGTGGAAACCAAGGTATGTGTTGGCCTAAGAATACTAGCAACAGGTACCTTCCAGAGACCAACTGGTGATATGATGGGGATATCACAGGCATCAGCCTCCAGGGTACTGCACCAGTTCCTGGATGCCATGTCAGCACATGTCAGTGATCATGTATATTTCCCCAATGCCCGTGAGGTTGTGGCCAGCAATATGCGTCTCTTCCAGCAAATATCGGGATACCCTGAGGTATTGGGTGCAATAGACTGCACGCACATACGCATCAAAGCACCAGCCGGTGAGCGGGGTAGAGCCTACATGAACCGCAAGGGATTCCCCTCCATCAACTGCCAGGTCGTGTGTGATGCCCAGGGCATAATAATGAATGTGTGTGCTGGCTGCCCTGGGAGCTACCACGATTCCCACATCTGGCATCTGATGCAGCTGTACCAATCATTTGCCAGTGGGGACTTCCCACACGGACACCTAGTGGGGGATGCAGGTTATGCACTTGAGCCGTGGCTGATGACACCCATCAGAAATGCACACACACCTGAACAGGAACGCCATAATGAGGCACACGCACAAACACGTAACGTCATAGAGCGTGTGTTTGGGCTGCTCAAGTCACGGTTCCGGTGTCTGGACACATCTGGTGGAGCCTTGCAGTACACACCAACTACATGTACCCAAATGATCATGATATGTGCTATGCTACATAATATGATCCTGTGGAAACAGCTGCAGCAGGACCAGCATAGGGCTGGGCCAAACATACCCCCACCATTGCCAAGGCCACCACAGGCAGAGGGTGACTCAGAGGAGGAACAACCTGACCTTGCCCCAGTAGGCAGAAGGAGGCGTGCCCAGTATGCCCTGGCCTTGGCAAAGAGGCAACGCATAGCACATACACTTGGTCAGTAGGAACACTGGGACTGATACCCGCTCTGACTCACTCATATAGTAACAGGGATGCCTAACATGACACAACCTGCTTCCAAACATGTACAGGGAGTGTAGTATGTGCATCGACAGAGGCAGCCCTGCAGCACCACCCGAGGCATGAATGCCATGTGTCAAGTAATGTAACACCATGTACCATATGCACATCTGAGGACCCTGACTAACATCCACCCTCACCCATCACAAACCACAAAAACACAAACCCACATTCATAGGTACCACAAGGCATAGGAACCTAGATGTAATGCTACCCAATGCCAGAAGTATAAACAGCAAGATGTGTGCAGTGTAACCGCACACAGTATAGAGGATGTAGATATCAGTGCTGTAATAGACAACTGGGACAAAGCCCACACCAGCACCCTAACACTACCAGGTCACACCTCATACAGGGATGTACATGTGCAAAAACATGGAACAAGCTACAAAACGAGGGTGACTAGCAATAAATGTCATGGATAACCACACCCCCATCTTGGTACCACAACAAGAAGCAACATGGATTAGCCATGGTCAAATACCAATTGCTAAAACTGCCTACTACTAAATAGCTTGCTGCAGACCACTGTCCTAATAGCAGGAACTGCACCAGGCCTATGTTCATAGGTGCATAGGTTCAAACTAGGCTATCTGCCCTAGGGCATATATAAGCCTAGCCCAGAGTTTTGTGGCTTCCGCCACCCCTTCAGTTCTAAGGATAATATGCCCATTATGTTGCTGTGCCTCTGTCAAGCAGTGACACTGAGGTTATCCCTGGGGTATACCTGCAATCACCCATCCATTGGTCATGATTTCTCTCGAACAAAGCCAGCAAGGTGCCCAGCCTCACATGTACCAGGATGATGTTCCACAGCATAGGGAGTCTCTCGGTGATGAATCTGTCCCTCCAGCACGCCCTATGAATAGCCGTGTTGAGGTTTAAGTCTCCTGCCCATGTAAATCTGATGGAGTCAGAGGTTCTGAAGTGAAGCATGTTCATTAATTCCGGGTTGGACATGGCCTAGTATGTCAGGCTCAGGCCACCTCTTAGTAGATGGTAGGTGACTGAATAGAGCTGGGGTTCCTGCAGTCAGGCAGCATAAGACATACATTTAAGACCTTTTATCCTTCTGGTGAGCAATGTGCAAGGCCTGTCCAATTGCTGCAGGTGTTGGGTCAGAAACATTCCGAATGGGGCATTGTACTCAATCATTGGTCTGATGAGTGATGAGTACAGGGGAACAATGACCTCCCTTGATCTAGATGTGAATCCCTGCATGATGAGGTGGGCAATGTAGAAGGTCTCCCTAACTACTTTGGCAATGTGAGTGTCAAACGAAAGGTTACTGTCAACCTGGGTGGCCAGATCCCTGATAACCTCTCCTGTGCTCAGAGGAGTAACACCTATATGGGAACTAGGGGCAACCTTGTTCTTCCCAAAGGGTATGACTATGCATTGTTTAGCGTTTAACTGTAGACCATGGCTCTGGCACCAGTTATCCGTTCCTATGAGACCCGTCTGAAGGATGTCTGTGTCAGATGGGTTATCAACTATGGTTCCCAGTTAGCAGTCATCTGCAAACCTTGTCAGCCATAATCCTCCTGTGTTTGCTTGTACGTCTGAAAAGTAGATGCCGAACAAAAGTGGGCCCAGGACTGAGCCCTGTGGGACACCACTTGTGACAGGCTTTGAGTGTGACATGGCGCCATCAACCTTGACCCTGTGGGTGCTGTCACTTACCAGTTTGTAACCCATCTTGTGACGTATGGGTCTACATGTAAGCTGGTGAGTTTGTCAATGATACCCGAGTGGGGTATTGTATCGAAAGCCTTTGCCAGGTCAAGGTAGGCTGTGTGGACTGCTTTGCCCTCGTCAATGGCCTTGGTGACTGTTCTGAAATAGTCAACCAAGTTTAAAAGGCATGATCGCCCTTGACAAAGCCAAACTGTGTTGGATCCGAAGTCTTCAAGTCCCCTATGTCTTCATTCATGAGTTCCATTATGATCCTCTCCATAGCTTTGCAGATCAGGCTTGTCAAGCTGATGGGACGGTAGTGTCCGGGGTCGGTGGAGGCACCACCTTTGTAAAGTGGGACCACCGTTGCCGTACACCACTCCTTGGGTACGTATCCTGAGGTGAGGCCAAGATTAAACAGCTGCCCTAACTGTGGGTTCAATTCCTCATTGAGTTCGTGGAGCCCACAACCGGGGACACCATCCGGTCCCATGGATGCTGTGTTTCATGCCTTGGATAGAGCAGTTCTCACCTGAGCATTTGAGATGTTTGGGGGGCTACAATCCCCTGGTATAGATATCCCTCCCTTTGGGGGGGAGGGGGGGATATGCACTGAACCTGTCAGCCAGTATGTTGCCAATGTCTGTAGGTTCAGTGATCTTTACATCATTATGAACTAATCCTGAGCATATCTGGGAGTCACCTCCCAGGTTTCCAACATAGCTAAAAAAGGCCTCATGATTGTCTTCTGAGTCCTTAGCGAGTTTTCTCTCAAAATGTGCCCTGGATGATTTTATGGGAGATCTCAGTTTGTTACGCATAATGAGCAGGGGTGTCTTCCCTTTTACGGAATTTGCTCTATCTTGTAGTAGCTCCATCCTTCTGATGTAGAGCATGTTTATGGCTGGGGTCCACCAGACTGCACGCATGCCTTTGGTACAAAGAGTCTTTGTTTTGTGTGGGATTGCCTGATCCATGCATTCCTGGAGGTGCTGGTAGAAGGCATTTGTAAGTGATTCAGCGGCTTGGGTAATGGTTTCTGCTGGCTTGGGGGCCTTGAAAGAGACCACACCAGTCATTAGAAGTGTGAAGTTGGCGTCTGAGAAGTTCTTCACTGTGGTGTTCTTTATCTGGGGTGGGGGCGGGATGTGGACTTTCAGTGAGATTAGTGTATGATTTGATCTCACCAATGATGGGTATATTTCTGGTGTTGAACATTGTGACCCCATGTTCGTGATGATGTGATCTAGTATGTTGTCTCCACTTGTGGGGATGGTGACTAGTTGTTCCATGGCATTTGAGGTTATGAACTCTAGGAACCTTTGGCCTAGAGTGTTGGGGCTTGATTAGTGATCCCAGTCTATATTGGGATAGTTGAAATCACCCAGTATGATGGGGTTTGGAGATACATGTATCCCCTCCAGTGTTTTCAGGAAAGCTGTGTGAGGTTCCTAAGTTTGAGAGGGTGGCCTGTAACCTGCTACAAACTGCCAAGCAGTCTTGCCTATGGTTAATTGCACCTGGATGGTCTCCGATGCATCGTGTGTTGCCACCAACCTTGAGGTGAGGGTGTCCTTGATGAATATGGACACCCACCCTCCTTTCTTGGTGTCGTCCGGAGTTTGGGGCTGGAACGCATGATATGAGGTAACACCTGATACTGCTGGGGTGCTGTCAGGAGCCTTGAACCAGGTTACAGTCACAGCACAGACATCGATGTTCCCCATACTGAGAAGGGCTTCGAGTGCATGCATCTTGAGGTTGAGACGTCTGGCATTGAGCAGCATTACCCTTAGTTTACTTCCTTTTTTGTGTTCTAGGGTGGTAGGTTTAGAATCTGAGCCTTGCCTAAAAAAGGCACAATGGGGGTTGCAAGAGCCTGAGCCAAATTCCGGAAGCCCAGGGGTGACAGGCGCAAGCCGTCCCCTGTGAATTGGCGTGGCTTGTCCAGCATGTCATCCCAGGCAGATGGACATTGGATCCCCTTTGAATGACACCATAGATTAAGCCAACTATTACAGCTGATCATCTTGTCTCTGTATTGTGGCATCATTCTTGGTGAAGGTAGGATACTGCTCAAGGTCAGGGTCATACCTGCCTAGGCTACATAAGCAGAGAGCTCCTCTATGTCTCTTTTCATGTAGACCAGGGAGGTACATCTCAGGTCGTTCACACCAGCATGGACAATGACTGAGTCATACTTGTACTTGCAGTTGAGTGACCTGAGTGCTTGCCTTATGTGGTGGATCCCAGCGCCCGATAGGCAGGTTACTGTGACCTTCTCCTTACTCAATCTGGTGAGCGGGACATCAGTGTGTCTGACTATGGAGTCACCTATGACGAGTGTGTCTGGCATTGTGTTTGGCCTTAAGGGCTGTGAATGTTTGGCACACTGACTCTGTGGTCTATGTGTTGCTAGTGCTGTGCCCTGTGGAGGCAGTTGTTTGGGTGTCTGCTGTGGTGGCCTCTGCTGGTATGGTAGATCTGTGATCAGAGCCTCTGAGTATGTCTTTGTGTGTTTATGTGTATGATTTGAAGTTGTGATAGTGCTATGTGAGACTGGGTTTGTGGTGTGTGTGTGGTCACCTTCTCCTCCTCTCTGGTCCTGCCAGTCCTATGTTGAGAGAGCTCAGCTTCCAGGTTGGCTATATAGTTGCATCTCTTGCATGCATTTGTGTTTTGTGGGAGAAGGAGAGGGTTGTCTGTGTACATGCGTCAATTGTAACATTGCCTCAATATTCCCAGGTTCACCAGCTGAGCAGGAGAGGACACTAGCAACTGATCCCTTGACATGCCTGAAGGAATAGACAACAAACTGTTGGAAGACAGGAAGATATCAAGCCCCCCAAACCACATTATATCGCTTTACTGACAATACCTACACATACACCATAGTGTCATAGTTTCATAATTTACTACTAGGCTATCTGCCCTAGTGCATTTATAAGCCTAGCCATAGTGATGTGGCTATCGCCACCCCTTATAGTGGTAATATGTGTGCAGAATAGATTCCGAATATTGTGCCTCTCACTTAGTAGTGACACATTATGTCCCCCGTACATAATTGAATACCTTGACTGTGCCTCTGTCTAGTAGTGACACAGGGAGGACCCCTGGGGTAAAACTACAATCCGACATCCAGTTGTCCAGACTTCTCTTGAAGAGAGTCAGTGAGGGACTCTGTCTAACATGAACTGGGATACTCTGCTAGAGTGTGAGATGCCTGTGAGTTATGACTCTGTCCCCCAGCATGTCCTATACATGTATGTGCTGAGGTTCAAATCTTCAGCTCCCATGGTTCTGGTGGATTTGGATTGCTTGCAGTGGAGCATGTCCACCACATCCTGATTGGACATGGTCTTGTATGTCAGGCATAGGTCACCTGTAAGTATGCGGTATGCCACTGAATAAAGCTGGATTTCCTTTAGTCTGGAAGCATATGACATGTGTTGTAGACCCCTGATCTCCTTGGTAAGGTACTTTTGGGGTCTCTCCAGCTGTTGCAAGTGCTGGGTGAGGTACATACCAAATGGGGCTTTGTATTCAATCATGGGCCTGATAAGGGAGAAGTATAGTGGTACAATGACCTCCTGTGATCTGGATGGAAAACCCTTCATGATAAGGTGGGCAAGATAGAAAGTCTTTCAAACCACATTGGCAACATGGGTGTCAAATGAGATGTCACTATCTACATGTGTCTGCAGGTGTCTGATTTGTATTCTGTGCTCAGTGGGTTGCTGTCTATGTATTGATTTGTGTGTACTTTGTTCCTCCCAAAGGGGATGACCACACATCAGTTGCAATCAGTTTCAGGCCATGATTCCGGCACCAGCTATCTGTCTTTGTGATGGCATTCTGCAGGATGTGTGTGCTGGCTGATGTATTCACATATGGTGCCTAGGTTGCAGTCATCTGCAAACTTTGTCAGCCACAACCATCCTATGTTTGCTTTCACATCTGAAAAGTAAATGCCAAATAAGACGGGTCCCAGGACAGATCTTTGTGGGACACCACGTGTGACTGGCTTTGAATCTGACAAGGCACCTGCAATGTCGATGTCATGGGTTCTGTTTCCTAGCCATTTTGCAAACTATCCTGTGACATATGATTTGATATTTCAGCTGTTGAGCTTGTCTATGATGCCTGAGTGGGGTATTGTGTCAAAGGCCCTAGCCAAGTGCAGGTAGGCTGTGTGGACCGCATAGCCCTCATCAATAGCCCTACTGACAGTATCAAAATAGTCAAACATGTGCAAAATGCAGGATCTGCCCTGTACAAAGCTGAAGTGGATGGGATCAAGGGTCTGTAGGTCACCAATGTCTCTGTTTAAGAGCTCCATAATGACTCTTTCCATAGCTTTGCAGACAAGGCTGGTTAAGCTTGTGTGGTGGTAGTTCCCAGGGTCTGTGGAGGCATCTCCTTTGTGGAGTGGGACCACTGTTGCTGTACGCCAGTGTTCAGGTACATATCCTGTAGCAAGGCTAAGGTTAAATAGCATTTGTATATACGGGTTTAGCACCTTCTGGAGTTCACATAGCACGCAACTGGGGATACCATCAGGTCGCAATGATGCTGTGTTCTTGTCTTTGCTGAGTGCGGCTCTCACATGGACATCTGAGATGACAGTGAGGTTACATTCATCTGTGATAACTATCTTCTGTTGGGGGTGAGGGAGGGGGAAAATTGCACTGAACCTGTCTGCCAGAATGTTGCCAATATCTGTCAGGTCACTGAAATATATGTTGTTGTGTACCAACTCAGAGCATATCTGAGGGTTCCCACCCAGGTGTCTGACATAACTGAAGAAGGCAGTGTGGTTATCTCTATCGCCTTTGGTGTTTATGTCTCAAAGTTGACCTTGGATGTCTTTATGAGAGAATGTAGCTTTTTACTAGTGCTGCTCACAGCCGCCTTCCCTTTAGGAGATGTAGCTCTGTCTTGCATTAGTATCCTTCATCTGTTATACAGTTTGGTTATGGCTGGGGTCCACCAGACAGGCCACATTCCCTTGGTGGAGAGGGTCATGTTTCTATCAGTGATTGCATGGTCCATGCTATCTCAGAGATGTCCGTAGAAAGTGTCTGTGAAGGAGTCACCATTGTGTGTTGTGGTTTCCACTGGCCCAGTGGGCTTAACGGATACCATCTCAGTCCAAAGAAGTGTGAAGTCAGCTCTTGAGGTGTATGTCACTATACTCTTTGTATTATACTAGCACTGACACAAGTGTAGACAATTTCCCAGAATCCATCAAACAAAACAGACATGCAAAATGTAACACTTCCACAAGAGGGGTAAGCATACTGGATGTGATAATCAGAAATATGTGTAACTGGATGTCAAGATGAGAAGTGTATCCCTCACTGGTAAGACCAGACCATAGAGTAAGCACACTGTAGTTACACATCACGACCCCAGTCCCTGGCCAGACTACCACAGTGAAACACATGTATAAAGCATAGCTTGCACCCCTACAAACCAATGTGGAATCCATGAAAAGCAGGTCCAGAATATGGGACACACTGCAGAACATGTTATACAGGCATACCAGGAACACAGCCAAGAGTGCTTGGAGTCTGCAATCACAAACAATAAGACACAATACCATACACCCAGGCATCTGGCATGCTGGACACCATAAATTACTAAACCATTGAAGAGAATGAGGAAGCTACCACATGATAGATCTAACATGAAAAGTTAAGTAATCAGTGATCACTAGTATGGCAATAAAATGTGTCCACACATACAATCCCCTAAGGCCAGGCAAAACAAGTAGAATCTGTGAATCCAGTGGCAATGTGACACCTGTCCCAAGTATACACACAACAACAACTCACCGCAATAAATACAAACCGGGGCCTGAGCACCCACAAATCAGTACTGTCAAAACTAGCCAGGAGGACAAGGTAACCACATACACCACAAACCCAGTCCCACATAGACCCACAACGACTGTAAACCAAACACATAAACACAAAAACATTCCCAGAGGCCCTAATTACAAACACACAACACCAACACAAGCCTCCAAAGCAGACACCCAATAAAACAAACTCCAGACATAGCACATGTAACACATAGTACACAAAGCTGGTGTGCCAAACAGTCACAGGACAGAAGGAGAAACAACATGCCTGATACAGTTGTAATAGGTGACTCCATAGTGAGACATGCTGCTGTCCCAGGGATGGCTTGCACCTGTTACCCATGAGAGTCTGGATATTGCCTAAGGCTTTTGCAAACTACAGAGATCCTCCCGTAGGCAAGGCCGAAAAGAGCAACCCACCACCATAGAAAACAAAACTGGAAAGAAACAGAAGGGTAATGCTGATCAATGCCAAATGTGTAAACCTCAATATGCATGCTCCTGAGGCCCTCCCCAGTATGGAGAACATTGATGTCAGTCCAATGATACACACCTGCTGCAAGCATCGTGACAGCACACCAGCACTACCAGGTAATATCACATATCATGTGTTATGGCCACAAAACCTGTAACAAAACATAAAAGGAGGGCGAGTATCCATATTCAGCACAGACAGCCATACGTCCAGTTAACTGACAATGCGTATGTCATTGCAGTCCACCCATGTGCAACTACCTGTACGCAAGACTGCTGTACAGTCTGTAGCATGCTACAGACCACACTCTCACACACAGGAACCCCACCCCACTGTCCTGAAGACAGTGGACAGGATGAATGTACCACCAAATACAAAACAAGGTACACACAAATTACCACATAGGTGGTAAACCATTATGTGTGGAAGGAGTAATCAGGGACCTAGTGACACAAGTGGACAGTCACCTGTCATGTGACAGCCACATCGCCAATTTGTCTAGGAAGACTGTCTATATTGGACACTGTATCATGAAAGAAGTCACATCTACATCAACAAAGGTCATTGTGCCCCTATACTGTTCCCCTATCAGACCATATTGTAATACAATGCCTCATTTGGGATGTACATTACCTGGCACCTGCAGCAGTTAGAAAGACCTCAAAGGTACCTCAGCAAGAGTCATAAAGGGTCTCAACTATATCTCATATGCCGCCTGGCTGCAGACACCACAGCCGAATGCAGTCACATACTGCCAACACAGAGGCATTGTATGTCTGTTGTACAAGTCCATGTCCAACACAGAAGTAATGGACATGCTTCACCCCAGAAAACCCAAAGCCATCGGAGCTGTGTGAGTCAGAGATGTCAACCTTAACACATAATCAAATAGGATGTGCTGGAGGGACAGATACCTAACCCTGAGTCTCTCCATGCCCTGGAACAGAATACCACTACATGTTAGGCAGAGCCCCTCACTGACACTCTTCAACAGGATGTTAGCAAAATGGATGGATAATTGTAGATGTACACTGGGGGTCTTTACTGTGTCATGTCCAGACAGAGGCACAGCTAAGTAAATCATAAGTGGCCATAATATTCACTTAGCAAGGGGTGGCAAAAGCCACACGCACTGTGGCTATGCGTACAAATGCCCTAGGCTGGATAGCCTAGTATGAACCCATGAACCTACTATGATACAAATTGTACAGAACACTAAGGATAACTCCAAGGCTGCTGCAACTGATGGTAGTAAGCGTGTTGTGAATTCCTGGATATGCTCTGGATCACACAAATATTTCAAACAACATACCAAACACACACACGTATTGCCAACATACATCCTGACAGGTGCAGTGCAACCCCCCCCCCCCATAATGCCAAATATCTTTCCCAGCAGATCGCTGCCTCCCTGACATTATGTCAGCCTTACCACAGGATATGTACCCAAAGATCAGTGTACAACAACAGTGGGTGTTCTCAAGAAAGGTGTCGCCTGAATGGATACTAAAAACAACCACCACAGATTCCTGAGAAGCTTGGTCTGCACAGCTATGGTAAGGATCAGCATGTACCGCAGACATAATGATATTGGGGATCTATTGACACCCGACCCTAGCCAGTGTGGGTTTATGAAGTGCAGACCCTGCCCCTAAACATGTGTGACTCAGTTGAAACAGTGATTGAGGTCACTGATGAGGGCAATGTGGCCCACACAGTGTAGCTGGACCTTGCAAAGCCTTCCATACAATACCCTACGTGTTCAATATAGATATGCTCACCAGCTTAAATATACACCCCAATGTCACTAGAGGGGTTGCAAACCAGACCAACGACAGAACTGACATGGCCAGACATGCTGTAGCCATGTCAGACTACAAACCACATATAAATGGTTTCCCACAAAGCTTGATCCTGGGACCTTTCCCGTCTGGTATATATGCCCCATAAGTACAGGCCAACATGTAAGGACTGTGCCTGAACATGTTTGCAGAGGACTACAAACCACCTAACATATCTGACTCTCCAGCTGACACAAGCGTCCCACATAAGGGCCACATAGAAACAGACAACCGGTGCCATAGCCATGTCAGCATGTGAAATGGAGACAACTGTATAGTCAACCTCTGTGGATATACAGTAAGTGACCACCAATTACCACATAGGTGTTAACCCATTACATACATCACATGTAATGACGGACCTGGGTACACAAGGGGATAGATATCCTGCATAGGACAAACATGTGGCTGTAGTGTTAACAGAAACAATCCATATACCAACCTAATCATGAAGGTTATGACATCTAGATAAGGGGAGGTCATTGTGGTTCTGCAGTTATCCTTCATCAGCGTTACAAATGACCACAACAGCCCCTGTGGGGTGTACCTCAGCAGACACCTGCATCAAGTGTAAAATCCACAACAGTACCTCACCAGGAGTATCAAAGAGCTTGAACACATGTAATGTGTTGCCTGATTAAACAGAGTGCAACTCCACACACTGCCATGCTGGCCACCCAGACGCAAGCTGTGCCTGATGTACAAAGCCATGTCCAAGCTGGAATCAATGAACATGCTGCACCTTGTACAATCTGAAAGGCAGTGAGCTATGCACATGAGGGACCTGAACCCCAGCACTGACATACATTGGACAAGCTGTACTGCATTATCCATAACACAGAAGCCAACCCCACGCATGAGTAAACTACCAGTACAGGTTATCCATAGAGTCACTCATTGATTCTCCTCAACAGGAATCTTAATGAGTGGATGGGAGATGGTAGGTTTACCCTGGGTATCAATATTATGTCACAGGTAGACAGAGGCACAGTATACTACACAAGACATATGTCATGGCAAACTACACTTACAATGTGTCGAAGGACAAACACACTCTCAGACTAGCATTAGAAATGGCCTAGGGCACATTGGTAGTGTTTGCCAATGTACACCTATGTTGTGGAATACACTACTGATGTTGGATGAGGCTGTTGTAAGTAGTTCATATCCGAACATAATGCAACATGGTCAGATAGGTTCATAGGTTTATACTAGGCTATCTGCCCTAAGGCAGGTATAAGCCCAGCCCAGAGTTTTGTGGCGTACGCCACCCCTTATATGGAACAATACTGTGCCCATTAGTTTTCATGCCTCTGTCCAGCAGTGGCACAGAGATGGTCCCTGGGGTAAACCTATGATCTCCCATCCACATGTAAAGATTCCCCTTGAACAGAGCCACTGAGGTGCTCTGCCTCACATGGACTGGGATTGTATTCCACAGCATAGGGAGTCTCTGAGTGATAAATCTATCCCTCCAATATGTCCTACTTATATCCCTGCTAAGGTTTAAGTCACTTGCCCTAGTGGTTCTGGTGGATTTCGCGATTTTGAGGTGGAGCATGTCCATTACTTCCTGGTTGGACATGGCCTTGCATGTCAGGCACATGTCACCTCTGGAGTGTCTTCAATCTGGCAGCATATGACAGATGTTGGAGACCCTTTATCCTTTTGGTGGGGGACATTTGGGGTCTCTCTGATTGCTGCAGATGTCAGGTGAGATACATCCAGAATGGGGCATTGTACTCGATCATTGGTCTGATAAGTGAAGAGTACAGGGGAACAATGACCCCACTAGATCTGGATGCGAATCCCTTCCTGATCAGGTGGGCGATGTAGAAGGTCTTTCTAGCGACGTTAGCAACGTGAGTGTCAGGAGAAAGGTCACTGTCAACCTGGGTCACCAGGTCCATGATAACCTCCTCTGTGCTTACAGGATTGCCACCTATATGGTAGCTTGGGGTTACCTTGCTTTTCCCGCAGGGTATGACTATACATGTTTTGGCATTTAACATCAGGCCATGGCTCTGGCACCAGCTATCAGTGTCCGTGAGTCCCTTCTGAAGGATATCCATGTCTGATGCACTGTCCACTATCGCGCCCAGTTTGCAGTCCTCTGCAAACCTTGTCAGCCAAAGTCCTCCCATGTTGGCCTGTACCTCTGAGAAGTAGATGACAAACAATAGGGGGCCAAGGACTGAGCCCTGTGGGACACCACTTGTGACCAGCTTGGAGTCTGACATAGCGCCAGCAACTCTAACCCTGTGGGTCCTGTCCTTAAGCCAGTTTGCAACCCATCTTGTGACATATGGGTTTACATTTAGGTTGTTAGGTCCTTCTACAATACCCGAGTGGGGTATTGTGTCGAAAGCCTTTGCAAGGTCAAGGTAGGCTGTATGGACTGCCCTTCCCTCAGCAATGGCCTTAGTGACTGTTTTGAAGAAGTCGACCAAGTTTAAAAGGCATGATCTGCCCTTGACCAAGCCAAACTGGGACGGGTCCAATGTCTGCATGTCCCCTATATCTTTGTTTATGAGCTCCATTATGATCCTCTCCATAGCTTTGCAGACTAGACTTGTTAAGCTTATGGGGTGGTAATTACCAGGGTCCGTAGAGGCACCGCCTTTGTGCAGATGTGCACAACTGGACCCTAACCAGGCTGTTGTGCACACTATGGAAATGTAAAGCAGTGATAGGACTAAAGCCCAGGATACTGACCACCACAGTGTAAGTACTGAACCACTACACTATACAGTACTACAGTGTTAGGTCAGTATGAACGGGTGTTGACAATTGTGTGCAAAGTATCCCATGCAAAACCTGCAGGCACAGTATACTCCCTGTTGTGTTCACACAAAAAGCATTTGGACAGTAACTACACAACATGGCACAGAACACATAACCATAAACTGGAGATATTTGTTGAAGGTCACACTCATCCACAAATGTGATGGACTGCAGAGTTCAACATATGGAAAGCTCACACTGGGCATGCTCACACACTTAGATAAATGAGACATCTTTCACACAACATGCCATGGGAAGGTTGAACTGGGCATGCTCACACACTTAGTCCAAATGTTACTTTTAGCAACTGTGAAAACACACCAGAGGATGCTCATTCCCCTTTCTAGACACTGATCATGTCAGCACCCTATAAGTATATCAGGAGAAAAGGAATCTCCCAATAATCTGAATAGCGTGCTCTGCTAATGCGTCCATCTCTAGCGTCATAACATAGTTAGGTAGGGGTATGAATCCGGCAAGTGTGTGTGTATGAAAGGAACATCCCTTTTGGCAACTGTGTAAACACACCACAGGATGCTCATTCCACTTTCTAAACTCTGATGATGTTAGCACCCTATAAGTATATCAGGGGAAAGGAAATCTTCCAGTAATGTGACTAGCGCACTCTGGTAATGTGTCCGTCTCTAGTGTCATAACATAGTTAGGTAGGGGTTTGAATCCTGCAAAGGGAATGTATGAGTGGGGTTTGTGTGTATGCATAATGCTGGGAGTAAAAGATGCCTTTTGCCAACTGGGAGAACACACTACAGGGTGCACATCCCTCCTACACACAGATGATGTCAGCACTCTCTAAGTACAGCATTACAAAAGATTTCTCCCACTAATGCAAATAGCACACTCTGCTAATGTGTCTGCCTCTACTGTCATAACACAGTTAGGTAGGGGTTTGAATCTTGCAAATGGAAAGTATGTGTTTTACTGTGGGTGGGGTTAGTGTGTGTGCACAATGGTGTGGGTGGGATGTGGCTTTTGCCAAATAGGGCTATGCACTGCAGGGTGCACATTTCCCTTAACAAGCAGTGATGTTGACAGCACCCTATACAAACAAAACTACAAAAGAGAAGGTGGTGGTACCAATAACACATGTAAGGTAATACTTCTTCAAGTAATGTCCACAAAACGAAGTAGGATAAATGAACAATCCTTTTACTCTATACAAACAACAGACAACTGCCAGTACTCAGTATAGTGTTACATGCTACTGTAACACGCACATGTACCAGAATATACCTAGATAGTGTTTTGAAGCCTGAATGTGGCAAGTGTGTGGATGTGGGATGTGTCTGTGTGTGCATTTCCGTATGGGAAACATGTTTGATGTGGCAATCAGGGTACCACAGTACTTGATGCACATTACACCTTTAAACTAATGAGGTTGCCTGCACCCTGTGAGTACAGGTAGAGAGGAGGAAATCGGTAGTAATCAACATAGTGCACTTCTCAAATGTGTACCTGTCATGTATCGACAGCTACTCATGTAGGGTAATAAATAATGGGAATGGCAGGTGAGCGTGTGCATGTGTGGGGGTAGCAGGGCATGTGTAAATGCATGTGTGACAGAACAGATACATATAGCTGAATCTACATAACAGCACATGATGCGCATTCCCATAGTCAATGGTAGCATGTGATGGTGTGCAGCTGGTACACTTTGGTAAGTAGTATGGGTGCAGATAACAATTGAGTACATTCATACAGTTACTGCAGCAAGACTGCTGGGATATACACACAATCATAGTGGAACAGTGAACAGTTACCAACATGTTACTACTTATACACATCTATGTAGTCACCCTGTGCATCAGCAATGTGTTTACCTTTTCCTGCACCAATGTTGTAGTATGCAGGAGGTGGCACAGTGTCATCATATGCACAGGGTGTGGGTTAGGTATGTCCAAGCCAGCCACTGGTAACACCAATTGACATGTATGTGTATGTGTGTTTGTGAGGGGCAGCAGTACAGGGTGGACCGGTGTTGGTGCAGTGTGTGTGTGTATGTGTTTGCCCTAGGTGTTAGATTTCTGCATGTGTGTAAGCACGCACACAGTCCCACATAATGGCTGTCATGTACAGGGTTTTGTGGACAGCCACAGACTGCACCTGTCAGGTCATCCAGATCAGTGTCTGTGGGCACGGACACAGTACCTGTGCCTGGCAGGGGTGCTACGGGCCGTATCCGGTACTAACCCAGACTGGGTACTGTCATCGGAAGCGGGGGTGTGTTGACTGGACACAGTTCCCTGTTGGGACTGTCCAGAGCCACGTGCACGTGGTCTCCTGGGGCGTCCTGATGACAGCACAGACCCAGCATTGCTGGGGCTGGTGCTGGCACTTGAGGTGCATGACTGGGCCTGTTGTCGTCCGCGGCCACTGCCAGCTGGTGCTGTTGCTGGCATACGGCCACGTCGACGTCGCAAACACACATCATCACCCTGGCCCATGGACATCTGGTTGTGGAGCAGCTGTTGCATGTCCCCACAACGTCTGTCAACGACATCTATGAAGTTACGGATAGCATTCGCAACATCACGCATGCCGTCTGTCATGGCTGTGCGACATGCTCTCAGCTCCCTCAGACCCTGTCTGGTGTACCTTTCCATACGTGCCTGTGCCTGCATAACAGTCCAAAACATAGTGGAGGTTGACATACCTCCTTGGGCACGTCGGCCAGAGGCAGTACGGCCACGGATGCCCCCACGAGATCCCATGGGTGACTGTCTGCGTGGTACCATTGGAGGACCCTGCTCATGGCTGCTTTGTGGGGATGCATGTACCACAGGTACCACATTACCCTGATCTATGCCCACTGCATACTGTCCATCACCTAGGGACAATGGTGACAAAGGATGTAACGGCAGGATGACTGTGTGCATTGAAGGGGTTGACAGCTGTGTACTGTCAATTGGCTGACCAATGGCGGACCCAGACACACCTTCCTGCACCATTACAGACATTCCATCATCATCAGTACCTGGGGCACAAGATTCAGGTTCCCTGCTGCAGGTCACCAGAGCACCACCAGAACCTACGGGAGGAAAACAGGGAACACAGATTACAGTCTCAACACATATTTGACAGAGATGCACTTCAATACTAATGCACACATTCAGAAATGGACACATGCACTCATGGACACAAGCACACATGCACACATGGGCACAGGCACACTCGCACACATGCACACCCCACAGTAAACACACACATCAGTACTGTGTTACACTACTCTTACTATTGTTCAACTGTGTATTGCAGGTATTATTAAACACACTCACCAGCATGTATACTATAGAGTTACACTACTCTTATTAGTATTATAAATTGTTTTTCAGGTAATGTTAAACACACTCACCAGCATGTATGGCCTGCCTCGTTGCTAGATGGGAGGGACCTGGAAATATGAAGAGAGTAATGTCAGTGGGCACAAGTGTGCCATTTGTTTTGCACATGATACAGTACAGTAGTACACTAGTTCCCTTATACACATCAGCTGCTCATAATGTCTGTATCACACATGCACAATTACATATCATGATGACAGATACATACCACATGCACACCTTATGCGTGCATGAAGTAACAGTGTACAGAACAGTCATATGTACATACAAGGAGTTAACTCTAATCTCACCCTTACCTCTTTTCAAACAACAACTCAAACTGTACTTCCAAAACCACTGGCTTTGTTCTTGTAGTACTCCAGGCTAACGTCCCTCTCCTCACCCTCTCTTTACCTTTAACCCCTCATTGTGCATAAAAACTAGCTTCTACCCTGTTTCTTTTCCCTTTATGTCCTTCTATGCTCTGACCTACTTCTCCCATCCCTCCCACCTCCTCTTGACTGTCTTCCTTCTTTTCCTCGCTTCCCTTCTTGACTCCTGCCTCTTCCCTATTATTTTATCTGTCATACTCCTTCTACTTCTCTACCCTTCTGAGCTTTAACTATTATCTATATGGCTTTTGCCTTATTGCATAACCGTTATGTTTTAGGTAGAATTGCTTTGAAACCGACAGTACATTGTGTATGACTTTAAACTGTTTGAGTTCCTTAAATGTATGTTGATTTAATTAACAAGCTGGTTTATATTTCTATTATTTTGGATGTCTGTATTAACAACTTGTCTGTCTGCCTTTATTATGTTATGTGTGGAGCTTTTCTCCCCAGGCCTCTACTGAAGATGGACATATATCCAGCTAGACTATCTCGGTCAACAAATGTAAAACTAATAACAATAAATAAATATGGCATCTTACCTGCACACTCGGTGTCTTGCTGCTGTGTGGATCCAACCTCCATCATGATGCACGACTGATGCTGTTGTTGTTCTGGGGCTGGATCCACAACACTTAGCAGTAGCCCCTCCTGTCTGGTGAGGGGGGGGTGTGTGGCCACCCCCCCACCTGTGGCAACCTGTTGCCTGCGGATATCTGCAGCACGCTGGTGGACATTTCTAATCAAATCACTGCAGTGATGTCTCACCTGCTCATATGTTCTATCATGCATGCCAACATCATTTATCCTGCTAACAAGATTTTGCCACAGTGCAGACCTCTCCTGCTGATTCTGGGTGGTGCGTGAGAACAGGATGGCATAGTCACACACCAGGCTCTGGTGGATCACTTCATCCTCTGCAGCAGAATATGCGGGGTTCCTTTTCGGAGCCATGTTCCCCTGGAAAGGTACACAAACAGGTTATCAGCATAGTATCTCAGCAATACATGGTACACATTCTATACAGGGAGTATTAAATTGTACTTATTACTGCTTGGTTGTAACTTGATTAAAGTGTAGCTATCATTCTAAGTCATTTGGACTAAGCACTTGGCCTTCAGACCAGTTGTTTTACATTAGGGAGGTTTGTGGCAAGCACTGTGGTGGCAGGACACATATCTTTCATCCTTTGAAGTTGGGAACTGCTGATTGAGAGCCCAGTGTCCAAGTGTATTAGTTCTGGTATATGCAGTTGGCCTTCAGGACAGTTATTTAACATTAACAAGGTTTGTGGTCTGCACTCTTGTGTGACAATAGGCTGTACTCTGCCATTCATAGCTGGGAACTTCTGGTTTCAGGTTTATGGTGCCTGCATATTTGAGCTGTATCTTACTGACATTGATACACCTTGTTTGCTGTAGCAAACACTACATCCAAGCCTCCTGAATCTAGCTTTGTTTATATGCTTGTTATTTGTTAGCTTGTTATTTCACTGGTACGCTACTTCCACACAATACACAGCTTCTCAGCACTTCTGTGACTCACTACTGATATCTGCATTGCTTACTGTACGTATTTCCATGTTACACATGACAGCAAGTGACTGCTTGTCACTGTTGCATTTACTTAATTGTAACACATTGCACGTAAGTTACCTGGCACTTGCTCACTGAAGCTATTATATCAGTCAGCAGTAGTAGGTAATATCAGTACACCCTCGCTCCCCACTGGACCTTGTTTTCAATTATTATGGAATTCACAATAGTACTCTAGCATGTCCAAAGGTCAGTTGTCAGTCTCCTCCCCAGTCCAGCTGGTGAGTGTGGTAATCCAGAGGCAAAGTTATAACAGCTGCATGTATACAGACAACCCCCTCCTCCTAACAACAAATTCAAACACATGTGAGTGATGCAACCATATACCAAACTGGAGGCTAGGCTCTCTCTACTCAATACTGCCATAACCAGTCAGGTGGAGAAGGTAACCACACTCACTACACTTCCAGTCTCACATAGACCTACCACGACAGCAAAACTAACACATGATCACACATGAACATACTCGTAGGCTCAGACTACAGGTCTGCCTACGCAGCGGAGACCTCCAAAGCAGACACCCAAGCAACCACTACCACAGAAATAAACACGTGCAACACATATCTCACAAAGCCAATGTGCTGAACACTCACAGCCCTTAACAGTAAACAACACACCTCATACACCTGTACTAGGTGCCTCTATCATCAGGCACACTGACATCACGTTCACCAGGCTTAACAAGGTGAGGGTCACAGTGTGCAGCCTGTCGGGCACTACAACCCACCACATAACACAAACACTCAAGTAACTCCAAGGCAAGTACAGGTATGACTCACCCAATGTCCATGCTGGTGTGAATGACCTGACACATACCTCCCTGGACTACATGACATGAGACAGTAAGGAGCTCTCTGAGCATGTAGCCCAAGACAGTATGACCCTGACCTTGAGTAGCATCTTACCCTCACCAAGAATGATGCCACAATATCAAGGCACGATGATCCCTTCCAGCAATTGACTGACGTACTGGTGTCATTTACAGGTGAGCCAATGCCTGTCATCTTGGGGTGGTATGCTGTACAAGCCACAATTCTTTGCTAGGGACAGCTTGCACCTGTCACCCCTGGCCTATTGGATTTTGGCAGAGGCTCTGGCTACACCCATAGTGCCTTTATTAGGCAAGGCTCATAAGGCAAACCCACATCCATTCGTATCACAAAGAATGAGGAAGTAAGAGTGATGCTACTCAACACCAGAAGTCTAGACCTCAGGATACACACACTCAAAACCCTACTTAGCATTATGGACATTGATATCTGTGCAGTAACATAAACCTGTTTCAGGTTTCCCAGGAGCACACCAGCACTACCAAGTTATACCTGTTACCATTCTTGTCGGCCCCAACACTTGGACCAGACAACAAAGGAGGGGGAGTATCAATATTCAACGCAGATTCCCACACCTCCACATTGGTGGCAAAGTACCACATAGGTGTTAGGCCATTGAGTACAGAAGATGTAATGGGGACCTGGGGAACAAACATGATAGCAATCTGTCATTTGTCAACCACATGGCCAACGTGGACTGAAAGACATGTTATATAGCCCAGCTAATCATGAGGAATTCACATGTACGGTAGGGGAGGTCATTGTGCCTCTTTACTCATCCATCATCAGGCCTATAATTGCGTACAATGCACCTTTTGAGATGTACCTAACCAGACACCTACAGCAACTGGTAAAGGCCAACAGTACCTCATCAAGAGGATCAAAGGGCTCAAACAGATGCCATATGCTGCCCAGTTAAAGGAAATCCAGCTGGACTCAGTGGCATACTGCCTGTTCAGAGGCAATCTGTGCCTACCATATACAGCCATGTCCAACCCAGACGTAATGAACATGCTGCACCTCAGGAAATCAGAGTCCCATACAGCCACACGCTCAGGAGACCTGAACCTTAGCACTGACATAAATAGGACATGCTGGAGGGGCATATTCCTAACCCAGAGGCTCCCTTCACTCTTTAATGAACTCACACTACAGGTTAGGCAGAGTCCCTCATTGACTGTCTTCCATAGGAATCTGTATGAGTGGATGGAGATCATAGTTGTACCCCGGGTATCACTTCTATGTCACTGTTAGACAGAGGCACAGTATACTAACATCGGACAAGGGCATAGCAGCATAAATTGTAATTGGGTGGCGAAAGACAAACACATTCTACTAGGCTTATCAATGCCCTAGGGCAAATAGCCTAGTATGAACCTATGAACCTATGTGTACTGCTATAGTACTTCTGCCATATGTTGCATGTGTGTGTGTTGTGAGGGATGCACAGGTAATGGCCAGATATTTCTGCACAGGCGACACGTCTGAAACACTCTGGGTGTTCATCCCTACATACTGGATGTGTGTTGCCATCCAACCCTGTGATGTGGACACACATTACTCAGCCTGGATATACATATCCCAACAACACCACAAGCACAGTACACTACCTTGCTATGTATGCATGTAATTACACAGTTATTCACTAGTTAGGACTGTGATGCTATCCATGCAGCCCACTGGGCCAGTGGAAGCCACAACACACACTGCTGGCCCCTTTGCAAAAGCTTACCACAGACATCCCACATAGTGCATGTACTGTGCACACACATATCTAACCCAGAACATATGCACACCACTTATTTATCCTGTCCAGTGGACTACAGATACAGGCACATTGTATGACAATAGCAGGAGGCTACTGCAGCACAGGGCAGATTCACATGAAGGCAAGGCATCTGTGGTCATCAGTGTTAAGATGCTTCACATTCACCAAATGCACAGATATTGGCAACATTGTTGCAGACAGTTTAGGTGCAGGTACCCCCCCCCATTCTCCTACACAAGTGGAATTAGTTATCACAGATGACTGTAACCTCCCTATCCTCTCACATGTCCAGGTGAGGGCCACCCTCAACATTGCAGAACACATAGCATCACTGTTACGAAATGGTATCCCTGGATGTGTGCTACGTTCACCCCTGGAGGACATAGCACCACATGACAGACTGATATTAATCCCTGGCCATACTACAGGATATGTACCTGAACAGTGCCATACATACACAGTGGTCCCACACCAATGAGGAGTAACCTCTACTGACCCTGGTAACTACTGCATCATATGCGCAACTGGCCTTGTGTTCTAAGCTATGGAAGATTTAAGTATGGGCAACATGTACAGCAATATTACATATGTATATATTTCAGGACTATGTACACACAACCTATCTCATGGACATACCTATAGATAGTGAACTATGATACATTTGGAGGTGTCACAGTAAACACAGTATTAACCTGCTACTTTGCATTACCTTTGTTTGTGGCAGCTGTTGCTGTGTCAGTGGTGCTGCTTGCTGCTTGCTGTTTGCTGCTGTTGCTGCTGGTTTTGCTGCTGGCTGTCTGTATATTTTTTTTATTTCTCTCTCTGTCTCTCTCTCTCTTTCTGAGTAGGTTTTGTGCAATGACTGTATTGCATGTGTGGAGTGTGGGTACTGGATGCTTTTGTAGGTATCTGCATAGGTCCATGTGATGGCCTCTGCACCAATTGTAAGGCAGCATTGGCTAATTGCATACAGCCAGTTGTGTACTGATTGCATGTCTCACTGTGATTTCAGGACAGTGCTATAAAAGGGTATGTGAGATAGGCGTTGCCCTTTCAGATTGTAAGGGCGTGGACCATGCTGGTATGCTGTTGACAATGTTCTGTGAGTATGAAGGTTAGTACATCTCTCATGCTTCATGCTGTGTTGTGAATTCAGGTTGCTGCATTTCTCTCGCCTGTTCCCTGTAGTGAGTGTGTATGCATACTGACACCTACGACTATATTTCCTATGTATTGCTATATATACATATGTGTACATATACATACTTTCATATATGTACATTAGCTGACAATATTGGGTACAAGCTAACAATTTTCAGGGCTGTTTCTGTTAACACTACACTAGTATGGGAACCCAATAATTAGGACTATAAAAGTCTGCATGACATGCTTTGGGTAGTAGACATACTATATTGCCTTTATCTTCATTCCTACTATTACATGTTCCACTTATTCAGCGCTATATTCCTGTATGAGAGTCATGGCTTACTGGTAGGTCATACAGACTAGTGTTACAATGGTCTTGTGGTAGGGCCTTCTAGTATGCTTATATTTTGCTTTCAAATTGAGTATAGGGCCTATCAATCAGAGTGCTGGGGGCACCTTTAAGCAGTTAAAGGGGTTAGTAGGTCTCACAGGAGTCAGGCTGTGTTGCAGATTCTGGTTGCTGCATTTATCTTCACTGTTTCCTGTAGTGAGTGTGTATGGATACTGACACCTCCAACTATATTTCATATGTATTAATATATATATATATATATATATATATATATATATATATATATATATATATATATATGTATGTGTACATATACATACTTTCATATATGTACATTACCTTACATTATTATGTACAAGCTAACAATTAGCAGGGCTGTTACTGTTAACACTAAACTAGTATGGGAATACAGTCGTTCAGGCATTACAAATCTACCTGACATGCTTTGGGTAGTACACATCCTATATTACCTTTATATTGATTCCTACTATTACATGTAATATTTATTTCAGCACTATGTTCTTGTATGAGAGTTATGGCTTAGTGGTAGGTCATACAGACTAGTGTTACCAAGGTCCTGGGTTTGGAACTGACAGTAGGAATTTTTTTCCTTTCAAACTGAGTATAGGACCTGTCAATCAAAGTGCTGAAGGCACCTTTACACAGTTAAAAGGGTTATTAAGTCTCACAGGAGTCAGGCTGTGTTGTAGATTGTGGTTGTTGCATTTATTTTCACTGTTTCCTGTAGTGAGTGTGTGTGAATACTGACACCTACCACTATATTTCACATGAATTAATATATTTATATATATATATATATATATATATATATATATATATATATATATATATATATGTGTATATATGTGTGTGTACATATAATGCTTTCATATATGAACATTACCTCACATTATTATGTACAAGCTAACAATTAGCAGAGCTGTTTCCGTGAACACTAAACTAGTGTGGGAATCCAGTAATTCAGGCATTAAAATCTACCTGACATGCTTTGGGTAGTACACATCCTATATTACCTTTATATTGATTCCTACTATTACATGTTATATTTATTTTAGCACTATGTTCTTGTATGAGAGTCATGGCTTGGTGGTAAGTCATAGAGACTAGTGTTACCTGGGTTCGAGACTGACAGTGGGAATTTATTTTTCTTTCGAAATGAGTACAGGACCTGTCAATCAAAAGTGCCAAAGGCACTTTTAAGCATTTAAAACCAGGTCTGCACTCGTTTGCGCGGAGCTCACGCATGCGCACTGGCGGTGAGCTCACAAGACACAAGCTTGACCCACGCTATTTTCTTTGAAAGAAAAGAAAAAGGGGTGACAGGAAAGTGGTGAAAAAGGGGTCACAAAGAGGGTAAGACAGTAGGGAAACAAGCTTGGTATTTGCAGGAAGGATGTAGGTGAGATCCATAGCTGCCCATGTCTTTCTCAGCAACAGCTGTGCATTTGTATGCAATTTGGTGTGACATTTGGAACCTTCCACCCCTAAGAGAGGTGTCAGGACAACATTAATACCTGTTGTACAGCCAATTGTAATTAACAGTTTCGATGTCCAGCGGACATGTGTGCAACATGGACAGCTATGTATGGGGCGTATTTTTTTTGTGGGTACAGAGTGTCCTTTTTTTTGTTTTTTTATCAGGTGAGAGTGGTATGTCAGGTGAGGTAGTCAGTATAGCTGGGGAGGTAGGTTGGGTAGGTTAACAGACAAGACAGACAAGACGCATACAGGGGCAGTGTATGACACATGTGGGGGGGGGTTACACAACTGACGGGGATGGAGGTTGGGATATCCATGGCACATGAGCCCACAGATGGCAACAGTGGAACTGATATCCCCACCCATAGTTGCCACTGTTCCTTCACAGCCCAGGATGGGGCTGTGCTGGGGGCTGTGCTGGCGGGCCAACGGGCAAGCCCGTAAGCTGTGCCACCCGGGCCTCAAGCTGGCGTAGGGTCCCAAGAACAGAGTCTTAGATCTCCCTTCGCACCACAGACTGGACACCTTGGAGGGTGAGTGGACGTGCTCCTCCGGCCACGCTTGCAGAGGGGGGATGGGCCCCATCCCCTGCAGCGCTTCCACCCGAAGGTGGCACAGGGCCACTGGAGGAGGGTCCGGCCTGGGCACTAGTGCCAGGTGCACTCGCCAGCTGAGGTGGGAGAGGTGGGTCTGCTGGGACCTGCCTTCCCAAGCGTTCTAGGTTTGTGTGTATGTTATGTTTGTTTGGGTTAGTGGCATATTATTCCATTCAAATTAGTTGTAACAGCATGCATTGGTATTCCCATTAAACAAACACCCGGATATTAACACCATTGAACAACGGGCATATCAATATCACATGCATTATTTGAACAGAAATACACAATTGAACAACATGCAGGGTTGATTAATGGCAACAGGCCATCAGGTTTGCTGGTTTGCAGGTAGGACCAGGGCACATGCAACAACAGACATGCCTATATTTTTGAAACAGGACAAATATCCATGGTTAATGAAATGTTCACATACCAATATTTAGTGTTTTTTTTTAATTTGCAATTATAGGGTGGGGTGGAGAAAGAAAATGATGACACATTCATAAATTATACATTGAGATACATTTGTAATAGAAACACAATTAACTTGTGGGTGATACTTTCCCACTGATTCTTACTTGACTGTCATGCTAGACCTGTTACAGATACATCACTATCCTAGTTATTTTGAATTTGATCAGATACATCATCCTGCTACACTTTGATGACAGGGCAGGGGATAGCTATGGATGTTTAGTATGTCAGACAATCATTCATTCTATCTGCAAATTGCTGACTGTGATCACCATATGCAGAGTTTGGCCTGAACATTCAAGAGTCAGACACACTGAAATCAGTTTGGGATGTTAAGTTTTAATTCCCACATGCATTTATTTCTGTAGAACCACACTGAAGCTTATATATTCAGGTGCTATTACTACGTTATTCATTGATACGTGACCCTTTCTGTCACTCTCACACATCCTGCAATTTCACAGTTCAGGTTGGTACTTCTAGGCTTTGTTCACATATTAGTCCTGTGGGGATTCCAACACTTTCCAGCAGCCTCACTTCTGTCATGATTCAGCATTTCAACAGGGGATATATCTCACCTGTGATTACCTCAGCGTCTGAAGCTGTACTCTTGAGACTACTGCAGGTTATACTACATTTAATTAATGGTGGGACATCTGTATTACAGCACTATTTATTTCTATCACTTATATTTCCAGTTTCACTTGCATACTGATGAACTTGTTGCAGCCATACCTGCAGACTTTTACTTGCTGCTTGCACATTCTATTACTTTTAATCAATACACTGCAGTGTTCTGCTATGTGCTACACTATAATATTTATTTACAAGTACTAGGTGGGGTTACTAACCTGCATGGTGGCGCAGCCGCACCAGCCTGCGCTCATGTGCCATTCAATTCGCAGAGCGGACACCTGCTGCTGTAATACAACACAAGTAATATTGGAATATACATCTCCTTGGTATCAGCTAGTTGAATTCCTTACATACATAAGTAAAATGTAACTTACTCAGTAGTGGGGCATTGGGCATATCCCGGGCCTCCTGGATCCATTGGGTCAACTGGTCTTGCTTACGTCGCTTCAAGTCCGCATGGTGGTGACGGACCTGCTCACCAGTGCGTGGAATGCCAGTAGCACTGGTCAAATCATGAGCCAACTGGTCCCAAGCCTCCGCCCTGTACGCTCCCCATGAGACCTGGCCCTGCATGAGTTGGGCCTCATGATGGTGAACTAGGAGCCAGACCATGTATCTGGACTCCTCAATGCCCCACCGCTGTGCTCGAAAGCAACGTCCCTCCCCTACTCCACTCATTCTCCCTGCAAGTCTATTCTACAATCGTTTATGCTGTGTATTCCCGCCTATGGGGCTTATATATGCCAATTTTCCCGCACATTTCTATGATTGGCCGGTTTAGAATTGTATCCACTTCACAGAAACTGCTTTATCATGCTCCATTTTGGCTTATATCCTATTTATATGCTATTTCTGCATTTCTATGTACTGCTGTCATGGCTTAGTGGTTTAGTACCTTGACTCTAGTGCATGGTGTCCTGGGTTCGAATCTGACCACTGAATTTTAAATTTTATGACTGTCTAGAAATGACTTCAGGACCTGTCAATCAATCATGCCAAAAGCACTTTTAAACACTTTAAAACCAGGTCTGCACTTGTTTGCGCGGAGCTCACGCATGCACACCGCCGGTTAGCTTGTGGGCACGTCACGCAAATGGTGTGCGCTGGGTTACACTTTAATTGGCTAGTAACACACATGTTAAACTAAGCACGGCTAGTTGCACACAGTTTGAGCCTGTTAAACCAGTCCTTAGCTACGGGCAAGCAGTTTGCAGTTTGTGAAACACTACTTAGCTACGGGCACTCTGTCTCACTGCAGTTTAGCTATCAGTACATTTCTAACAATTTGTATTATTGTATTACTTCGAAATATAAGCTCCATTTCATTCCATTTTACAAAAGGAAATACTTTTACATTTGTACAATACTGTCAGGGGCCTTTTTAGTGCTTATTTACAAAAAAAAAAAAAAGGTTGTTGTGTGGGCTCGAACCTTGCCTGCCTGCTCTCAAGCCGACAACTCTACCGCTATGCTATTACTGCTTGGCTTACTTTGCATATTTAGTTCTTATATCCTTTTCCACTGATTGCTAACTGCAGTTGCGCTAGTAGCACACCCGTGCACACGAGCGCACACAGTAGCAAACATTTACGGGGTTTAAAAAAATAAAACAGTTTTTATTTTCATTTTATAACATCTGTTCAGTCTTTACATTGCTGGTCTATGGGAGCATGTGTTGTGTAGTGTGTTTAATCACATTTCCATGGCCTTTCTTGTGGCTGTTTACTTTCAGCCATTATAGACTTCCGGGGGTGTGTCCGCTTGCAGGGCTTAGCCAATGGACACGCCCCCTTCTGTCTTACACGGACCGTGTAAGAGTTACAGTGTGATTCAGCATGCCTCATGCACCTCATGCATATGCATGACATGCTGACATCACACCATTTAACTGCAGCCTCCGTGTAAGAGTTATAACTCTTACACGGAGGCTTCCTGAATCTGGCCCAATGTCTTTTTGCTAAGTTAGGTTTTTGACTGTGTGATAATTTAATCAACTAAGTGATTCTCTGAATCAGTCAGCCACATAAATCTAAAGCCACAGGCATTTATAGGGGAGAGCACATGATTAATTAGCATTATCTTCTCCTCTAGCTTTCCTTATTACCATGTGTCATGGCCAATGGAACCACCAGCTATGCTGGTTCTTGTTCTCATGGAAAAATTTGTGTGATATGCAGGAATTGAATCAGAAAGGATTACCCTGCTCATGGTAAGACTTGGTAAAGTAAACCTTTCTGAATACCAAGACTAGTTTGGCCCCTTATAAAAGGTTTAAGAAACACAGGTAAAATGGCTATGCAGAAAATGATTCACTATAAACAAACCTAGTGTTTCATTATAATATCAGTGATTTGACAGACAAATCTCAGGACTCAGAATTAAAACATGCCACTAGTTGTAATATGGGTGATTAATTTTAGTTCATTCTTGTTTTGTTTTATTTTATTTTATATTTCATTTTAAAAATGTGGTCCTCCTTACAGGATAGAAAATTACAAGTTATATTGTATAAAATGTTATTATGAAGTATAATTTCTTTTCATGGTTATCTCGGTAATAAATAACCAATTGGATTTTTACCCTTAGCAAAAATTATTTAAAGAATTAATTCTGAAATATCAAATATTGCTTTAAATTAATTCTACATTACTATAGCAAGTGGATACTTTATTAAGTATATTATTGCATTTCATGCATTTTGTATTAAGATCAGTACATCTGTAGCTCCCACTGTATTTCATTGTAGAAATAATAGACTGTATTTTTCCATTACACCAAAAGGTGGAGTTCCTTTTCAGGGATATAAAAACAATTTCAAAAGTGAAAGAGGAAATTGAGATACTAGCTGGTGGAGGGAAGACTGAAACAGGTAGTTGGAGGGGAAACAGCCTTGCAGCATCACTAGATTTTCTTTTCTAGTGCTTTGGGACAGAGAAGTAAAGTAGTAGATTGTGTCTGTCTTTTGCTGAAATACTGGATGATGGTAATTTGTGGAATCAGGAGAGAAGTCTGAAACCAGTAGTTTCATGCCTGCATATGATTCAGCAAGAAAAGGAGTTCCTTTGGGCCTAGTACAGAGAAGCCATAGATGATTACCAGTGTTCTGGCAGGTGATTTTTCTACTTTTCTCATCAGAGAAACCATGGTGCCTGGTCACTAGGATATTCTCGACGGAGTGGTGAGAGGCTCTGGCCGTCATTTTATATTCTTATAAGATTGTGGATCCCCCCCAAATGCTTTGTGAATAACAAATAACTGGGATCCATATGAGCTCCAACTTGGGCCCCATCATGCCTGCAGCAAGACTGTAAGTAATCACTGGCCAGTGAACAGGGTATAATAGACTGTTTCACAGTGGGTCTGTTTGGAATTGATCAAGGGGGTTGAGGGAGTTAGTACTGCTCAATGACATTGCATTTTCTCATATTTGTATTGTTGCATGATAAATCTTTTATTGTTTAATGACATTGCATTTTTCCCGTGTTTGTATAGCTGCATTATAAAGCTTTACTGCTCATTGATATTGCCTTCTTTGTGCATGTTTGAATGTCAAGACCTTTTTCTGTTGAGTTCTGGGGATGATGGTGAATGTATATTTTCATTGCATGCATATCTCACCTTGCCTTATTGCTAACTGGTGCACTGTTGAAATAATTTGCTTGTGGTTGTGCTATTGCCTTTTTAACTAGATGTGTCACCTAAAATAAAATCTGTCATTCTTGTCACCTTGGTGTGTTGGGGCTATAGGGGTGTCACCAGAGTCAGGTATGAAGAAACCCATGTCTACTTCAGCTACACCTGCAGGTGCGCTACATTTGGAGGCTCATCCAGGATTGCCTGTACTGCCTTGAACTCCACCCTATTCCCATGTATGTGTGAAAAGCAGACCGGCAGAAACATGAATCCAGAAGTAGCCACTAAGTGGTTCAAACAGCACAATGCTCAGTCAGAGCATTACTTAGTTCTGGTGTTGCCAGGGGTCACATGGACTAATATGCAAATACATCAAGTCACAGGATCCTTACCAGTTGTAGAGCATGGATTTTTATTAAAGAGCACTATGGAATCTACCGAGCAGAGTCCTTTAGTGTATGAGCACATACCTTTGAGTGTACAAATTTCAGGTGAGAGTGCAGTCCGTGTGGTAATCCCTGAGAAGTGCACTACCTCAGTAACAGAGGAAATACCTGTGGAAGCTATCCAAGTACGTCAGATCCTTACACCAGAAGCTGCAATTTCACTGCCCATAAATACTATAGGGCCTGAAGTTTTGAATGCTCTGGGAAGTATTGTAGAAAAATGTTTAAACCCTACACAGCCATTCACTGGGTTTGGCTACCGCAAATTGCATTTCTTTTCTGGCAAACATCCACACCTCAGGGAGAGGAAGATTTTGAATCCTGAATGGATCAGGCTTCAGATGCCCTAGAGGAGTGGGATATCCCATAATCTCAGAAGAAGCAGCGGATAGCTGAAAGTCTAAAGGGATTACAGCAGATACCATACGCAACCTAAGAATGGGTAAGCAAAATTGCATGGCCAAGGACTATTTAGAAGTACTGCAGGATGTGTTTGGAAGAACAGAGATGGCTGCTGACCTACTGTATCAGTTTGAACAAACATACCAAGAAGTTGGTGAGAAACTATCTGATTACATTAAGCGATTAGAAAAAATGCTCCACCAGGTCATCCTAAAGAAGAGGGTGGATCTGAAAGTAGTTGACCAAATGGAGATTGGACACATTTTACAGGGATCTCAAGCTATACATCCCATTGTGTGGAAAATAAGGATGAGAAATAGGGAAGATACTCTAACTTATTCTCAGTTGGTTAAAGAGGTGAGGGAAGAGGAAGCCCTGTTGGAAGCCAAATTTCAGTGTTCAACAGCAACTAAAACAGTGAGTGAACACCAGTAGGAGCCTATAGCTGTGCTCACTACTCAAACAGGAGTCATGGCCCAGAGTGTCTGCAATGTAGATGTGTCACAGTTGCAGATGCAAGTGTCTTCCCTGACTGATGCCATAGCTCAAGTCACCAAGACAGTTGCAGAATTGCAAAAAAACCGTGGTAACTTCAGCTGAAGGGAGGAATACATCAGCTAGAACTTCCACGAAAGGACTCAGGGTAGAACCAAATCAGCCAATGTTCAGTGTTCCTACTGGATTTTGTTTCTGCTGTGGGGATGCAGGGCATATAAAGTGACAGTGTCCTACTGCAGAGAACTTGAAAAAACTGAACAAACTATTATTGGCTAGTGCAATGCAGGAAAACTTCAAAGGGCCTCAGTGAAGGAGCCAGCTGAGTGCCCAGTTACAAAGAGCTCCATAAAAATCTAACATCAAGAAACAGCATCCTGGATCTCCTTTCCACACAAACCCTTGTAATGGGGGAGAAAAACTACCTACTATGCACACTCCTAGCTCAACTGAGGTGAACAACTGAATTAGAAAGCCATCTCAGCCAAAATCTAAGCATCTGAGACCACAAAGCATTACTAAGCAAGAGTCTTATCTGTTAAAATGGCAAGGTCAACTGGTAGTACCTCAACCAAATGCTGAACAGCACTAGAAACAGAAACTACCCAATGGCCTACTGGGACCATCCCCTGTTGTGTCAGTAAAAATGGAAGGAGTGTATAGTAAAGCACTGTTGGATACTGGTGCACAAATCACCATCCTGTACAGAGACATCTACCAAAAATACTTAAAGCATTTGCCACTTGAAAAGTTAAACGATTTGGAGATCTAGAGGCTAAGTGACACAAAGTTCCCTTATGATGGTTATGTCTCACTTAAGTTAGAATTTTCCACTTCAGTTGTTGGGTCAACTGAACTTTTTGAAACACTCGCTGTTGTGTGCCCCAGGCCAAAAGGAAAGGATTCAGCATCTATTTTAGTTGGGACAAATACTGACCTCATCTGAAGAATGCTAATGCCTCAGTTGACCCAGGAACACCAAACACTACATCCTCTCCTGAGACCAGTTTTCTGTGCTCTTCAAAGGGAGAAGGATAGTAAGAAAGATGAAATTGGTCATGTGTGGACCCTGTCTGGGAAAGAGCATATAACTCATCATGGTCAGGTCACCTGTTTGAGAGCCAAAGTGAGGATGGGTGGACAAACAGTTTCCTCTCATCTCATGATGGAAATGGATCCAGAAAGTGACTTGCCATTGGGACTGGTACTAGTCCCAGAAGTTTGGACTGTGGACAATGTAAAGCATCCTTATGACACTTTGCCTGGGGGTTAAAGAATAAAGGAAGTACTCCCATTGTCCTGCATTCGCACGTGCATTTGTGAAATGTTTATGCTGCCACTCCCTTACCTGCTTCTGTGTTGACAAGGAATGAGAGCAGGACCAACAAGTTGAAGCTGGAAGATATTGATATAGGAGGTGGTCTCTTGCTTCTGAGTGGCTAACCAGAGTTAAAGAGCTACAAATGAAAAAGAAAAATTGTTTTTCTACTAGTGAGCTAGATGTTGGCTGTTCAAAAAGTGCAGAACACCAAATATGAGTAAAAGAGGACCGATCTTTCAGGGAACATTCCAGAAGAGTAGCTCCAGGAGACCTGGAGGACTTAACATTTGGAAGAACTAAAAGCTGCAGGGATAATTCGAGAGTCAAGAATTCTATATGCCTCTCCTATTGTCATTGTCAGGAAAAAGAATGTGTCAATTTGCATGTGTGTTGACTATTGTACTCTGAATCACAGAACCATTCCAGACCAGTACACAACTCCTTGGATTGAAGATGTTCTAAATTGCCTGGTGGGCAGTAAGTGGTTCAGTGTGCTAGACTTAAGGAGTGGAGACTATCAAATCCCTATGCACCCAGATGATAAAGAGAAGACTGCCTTCATCATCCCTTTGGGATTTTTTGAGTTTGATTGCCTGCCTCAAGGTTTATCAAATGCACCGGCAACTTTCAAGAGAATCATGGAAAGAACAGTTGGAGACCTGCATCTCCTGGAAGCCTTAGTCTACCTGGATGACATCATTGTCTTTGGGAAGACCCTAGAGGAGCACGAAGAAAGACTGATGAAGGTATTGGACAGGGTTGAGAAGGAAGACCTGAAGTTGTCATTGGACAAATGCAAATTCTTCCAAACATCAGTGACCTATGTGGGACATGTAGTGTCAGCAAATGGAATATCCACAGATTCCAGTAAAGTTGAAGTGGTGACATCTTGGCCCAGACCCAAAACTGTCACAGAGCTGCAATCTTTCCTGGGGTTCTGCAGTTACTATAGATGGTTTGTGAAAGGATTTTCAAAGATAGCAAGACCCCTCAACCATTTGCTCTGAAATGATGAGAAAGCAGATGACACAGATGCACATATCCTTGTGAAAAAACCTAAGAGACCGAGTGGTTCTAAAGAACTCGGTGAGATTCGTTGGGCTCCTGAGTGCGGAGTCATTTGAACAGCTTAAGTATTGCCTCACACATGCCCCTGTGCTGGCATATTCTGACTCAACAAAGCCATACACTTTACAATTGGATGATAGCAGGAATGGCTTAGGAGGATTCCTTTACCAGGAGTATGACAAGAAGCTGAGACATGTGACTTTTATCAGTCAGAGTTTATCCCCCACAGAAAGAAACTACCCTGCACACAAGTTGGAATTCCTTGCCTTAAAGTGGGCAGTAGTGGAAAAGCTGCATGGCTATCTCTATGGGGCTGAATTTGAAGTGCAGACTGACAACAATCCTCTGAAATACATCCAGACCACCGCAAAGCTAGATGCTACTGGCCACAGATGGATGGCAGCTCTATGCAACTATAATTTCAGTTTGAAACATCGTCCAGGACATGAAAATGGAGATGCTGATGGTCTGTCCAGAAGACCTCAGGGAGATTTACACCCTGATGATGAATGGGTGGAAATTCCAGCACCAGGGGTAAGAGCTATGTGTCAGATTGCAACCTGCTATCAACACACTGAAGGTGGGCCCAGAAGTTGGATCTGTCTGCAGCAAGCATACCCCAAGCTTACTGTAAACTGGTCACTTTACAGGCTTCATCGCTACCAGCTTTGAGTAATAGTGACCTCAGGAGAGATCAAAGAGAAGGCCCCTTAGGTCAGCTGGTGGTAGCTGATTTAGAGAAGAAACAAGTTAATATGCTTCGCATGGATATTCATCCTTTGGCAAGACATTTGGCCAAAGAATGGGACAGACTCCAGATACAGAATGGACTAGTGTATAGGAGATCTCCAAGTGCACTCGGCAGTGAAAAATGGCAATTGTTGCTTCCTCAAAATTATAGAGAAGTAGTACTCCCATCATTGCATGATGAACATGGTCATCTTGGTTATGATAGAACTATGGGTCTGGTATGAGACAGGTTCTACTGGCCATGCATGAAACAAGATGTTGAGGATTATTGTTGTACATGTCTTCGTTGCATTCAGAGGAAGACTCTGCCGACCAGAGCTGCCTCATTGGGTCAAATGGAAAGTAGTGGACCCAAGGAGCTGGTCTGTATAGATTTTCTGTGCATTGAACCTAATGAAGGCAGGATCAGTAATGTGCTGGTGGTGACAGACCACTATACTAAATACACTCTAGCATTTCCCATTTGCGATCAGAAAGCTATTACAGTGGCAAAACTACTAGTTGAGAGGTTCTTTGTATGCTATGGCCTGCCAAAAAGGATACACTCTGATCAAGGACTTGATTTTGAGAGAAAGCTTGTCCATGAACTACTCACTCTGTTGGGAGTCCAAAAAAGCCACACCACTCCTTATCATCCTCAAGGGGATCCTCAGCCTGAGCGTTTCAACAGAACTTTATTAGACATGTCGGGGACATTATCTGCTAAGAAGAAAAGTCAATGGAGTAGACATGTAGCCACAGTGGTGCATGCTTACAACAGTACTAAAAATGATGCTACAGGATTCTCACCTTACTTCCTAATGTTTGGAAGAGACACTCATCTTCCTGTTGATGTCCCCTTTGGAGTCACAGCTGACGATACACCAGTGCAATCTCATGGCAGTTATGTGGAGAGACTCAAGAAGAACCTCAGACAGGCTTATGAGCTTGCTGAAAAATCAACAGGACAAAGACATCAGTAAAACAAGGCTCACTATAACAAAAAAGTAAAGCTACATGACTTGCAATCTGGGGACAGAGTTCTTCTGAGAATGTGGGACTACAAGGAAAGCATAAACTAGCTGACCGCTGGAGATTTGAGATTTACATAATTTGTTCTCAGCTACCTACCAAATTTGCCCTGAGGGGAAAGAAGGACCCATTAAAACCTGGCACTGCAAACACTTAATGCCTTTGGCAAAATCAGTGAGACTCATGAATCCGGAGCCCAGAATGGCTGAGCGGAAGCCTAACTCAAGGCGATCCTGAAGGCTAAGGTGGAGAGGGACTATCCTTTCCAATGTTCAAGAGTTTATGCTTCCTCCTGCTGAAGGAGAGGAGGACAGTAATGATGACTGGGGTTTCAGTGGGCTTTTTTGTGAGGATGTTCAAGACTCCGTGGGCTGTAACCTCAATGTAAATGCACCAGAATTTGTTCCTTGTCATTTTGAGCAGCCCAGGTCTAACAATAGTCTAAGTAATGTTTCTGTACCTCTTGCAGAACCTGATACTGATGGAGGCCCTGCTATGCCAACTTCAGAAAATAGTGTTGAGGGCAGTCATACCTTTATGGAAAACGAAAGTGAAGTTATACAAGAGGAGATCTTAGAAATAGACAATATGCCTACTGAAGAATTGGACATTGAATGTGATGTGAGTGACAACCTTCTGAGCAAAATTCCTTAGTTGTCTCTTCCGAACCAAAGCTGCAGAAATTGATTTGGCCCCTACTGAGACTTACATATAACAGTTTGGGACATAGTACACAGGAACCTGTGACCACAGCTCATCAGAAAGTCTGCACCCATAAACCCTATGCATTCTACTCCAGTGGTGATACCCCCATCCCAAGTTAAGCATAAGGCTGATTATCCTTAATGGAATGTACATTTATATGCAAAAATATTGTTCAGTTTTTTGGGGGGACCCAAGATTTTCAAGGGGGGAGAGTGTAACTCTTACTGTATTTCATTGTAGAAGTAATAGACTGTAGTTTTCCATTACACCACAAGGTGGAGCTCCTTTTCAGGGATATAAAAGACAATTTTGAAAGTGAAAGAGGAGACTGAGATACTAGCTGAAGGAGGGAAGACTGAAACTGTTAGCTGAAGGGAAAAGGGGCCTTGCAGCATGACTAGATTTTCTTTTCTAGTGCTTTGGGATAGGGAAGTGAAGTAGCAGATTGTGTCTGTCTTTTGCTGAAATACTGGATGATGGTAATTTGTGGAATCAGGAGAGAAGTCTGAAACCAGTAGTTCCATGCCTGCATATGATTCAGCAAGAAAAGGAGTTCCTTTGGGCCTAGTACAGAGAAGCCATAGATGATTACTAGAGTTCTGGCAGGCGATTTTTCTACTTTTCTCATCAGAGGAACCATGGTGCCTGGTCACTAGGATATTCTCAATGGAGTAATGAGAGGCTCTAGCCGTCATTTTATATTTTTATAAGATTGTAGATCCCCCCAAATGCTTTGCAGATTACAAATAACTGGGATCCATATGAGCTCCAACTTGGGCCCCATCATGCAGACAGCAAGACTGTAAGTAATCACTGGCTAGTGAACAGGGTATAATAGAGTGGTTCATAGTTGGTCTGTTTAGAATTGATCAAGGGGTTGAGGGTGTTAGTACTACTCAATGACATTGCATTTTCTCATATTTGTATTGTTGCATTATAAATTTTCATTGTTCAATGACATTGCATTTTGCTCATGTTAGGACTGCTGCCTTCAAGAATTTTGATGCTCAATGACATTGCATTTACTCATATCTGTATTGTTGTATTATAACTCTTTTATTACTTAATGACATTGCATTTTTTTCCGTTTGTATTGCTGCATTATAAAGCTTTACTGCTCATTGATATTGCCTTCTTTGTGCATGTTTGAATGTCAAGACCTTTTTCTGTTGAGTTCTGGGGAAGAAGGTGAATGTATGTTTTCATTGCATGCATATCTCACCTTGCCTTATTGCTAACTTGTGCACTGTTGAAATAATTTGTTTGTGGTTCTGCTATTGCCTTTTTAAATAAATGTGAAACCTAAAATAAAATCTGTCATTCTTGTCACCTTGGTGTGTTGGGCCTATAGGGGTGCAACTAGAGTCTGGTAGGAAGGAACCCATATCTTCTTTAGCTACACCTGCAGGTGCACTACACATCAAAGCCACAAAACATTTAACAGATGATAAATATATAAATAAATAAATGACATAATTCACTAACTGTAAATAATAACATCATTACTATCATTCACTTGAAAAGGCTAAATAGTAAAAACATTAAAAATATTAAAGTTCTGCATACTCAAGCCTAATTTGTAGATTTGAAGACATATACTACATATATATATATATATATATATATATATATATATATATATATATGTGGGTCTACTTCATAAACCTGAAAGCTCACTTACTGAACTTTCATAACATCAAGCTGAGAAAACCGAAACTCCAAAACACGGACCACTCTTAACACCGTTTCATTAAATGTAAGTAACCGCTTGGTCAGCATGTTGACCTTTGCCACTTATCTCCATGGTAGTGCAATCTTGGAGTTGGTATAGTTAGTTAGGGGGGTGTGGGTGTGTTTTCTTTGCTTCTGTTTTGGTTTATGCCAGGTTGACCAATGGGTTACTTACATGTAGTGAAATGTTGTTTTGAGAAGTCAGTGTATTGGAGTTTTGGTTTTCTCAGCTCAATGTTATGAAAGCCAGGTAAGTGAGTTTTCGGGTTTATGAAGTAGACCCTAAATATATATATATATATATATATACACATATATATATATATATATATATATATATATATATATATATATATATATATACATATATATATATATATATATATATACATATATATATATATATATATATATATATATGGATTTCCTACAAACCATTGAGAAGTCAACTTGTCTAAGTTAAAAAAACAATTGGTGCGGCTGATCTAAAATCAGCTATTTGTACTTACTGACCTTCTCTCAGAAAGAGGTTGCAGTACAATTGGGGGCTGTGGAATTAATACCTTCCCCCACAGTACTGTGGTCTCAGAGTCGGTATGTATAATTAGCAGGGGGTACTGGAGTTGCAATTGGGGCTTACCCTCTACAAAAAAAAATAGATTTTGTTTTTCTTTTAATCTTTGTGAACTGAAGTATTGTGTAGTCAAATCTTTGTGATTTAAACTGTTATGATGTACGACAGCTGGGGGAAGTTTTGATAGTTTCACTGTTTGTCATACACTAATATATATATATATATATATATATATATATATATATATATATATATATATGGGTCTACCTGAGATGGTCGACAGGCCATATGATCGAAACCCATTTGGTCGACAGTTCATTTGGTCGACAGGCAGATTTGCCCCCCTCCCCAATATTGTGTGATCCTGGAGTTGATATATATAGTGGTATGACAGGAATGCTCGAGCTAGAGAGTATGCAGTGGGGCAGCAGGTAATGGTTCTCATTCCTGTCAGACACAACAAGCTGCAAGCAGCTTGGGAGGGACCTTACTAGGTGGTAAAAAAGGTAAGTGATGTTAACTACATGGTGGAACTGCTAGGCAGGAGGCAGAGGCACAAATTGTTCCATGTTAACATGATGAAACCTTACTATGATAGGGAGGCCTTTGTGCTGAGCATTTGCAATGGATCTGGTGACTGATCTCCTCAGTGAGGCTTGGACTGACACCTTGGTGGAAGGGGAAGCAATGTCCCAGCAGTTATATCCTACCCATGTTTGAGAAATCCGAGCAGTATTACAAGAGTTTGGGTCCATGGTCACTGAGAAACCAGGGTGCACCCATCTGGTGCAACATCAGGTGGATACAGGACCCCAAAGGCCTATTAGACAGGCCCCTTATAGGGTGCCTGAGAGAGTCAAACAGAATCTGAGGGAGGAGATACAGGAGATGTAGGAACTAGGGGTAATTCAAGAGTCCAGCAGTCCCTGGGCCTCCCCAGTGGTGCTGGTGCCAAAGAAGGATGGCAGCACCAGTTATGTGTGGACTACAGGAAATTAAATAGTCACACAGATTCAGATGCTTACCATATGCCTAGGACAGATGAGGCCCTAGAACAACTGGGTGTGGCTAAGTATTTTACAACCATTGATTTACCAAGGGTTACTGGCAGGTGCCCTTGACTCACAGTGCTAAACAGAAGTCAGCGTTTGTGACTCCTTTTGTCTCATATGAGTTCACAAAGATGCCCTTTGGGATGAAAAATGCCCCAGCAACTTTCCAGAGGCTGGTAGAGCATATCTTAGCAGGGGCAGGAGGGTTTGCCCTTGCTTACCTAGATGATATTACCATTTACAGCCGTTCCTGGCAAGAGTACCTACAGCATGTCAGGGGAGTGTGGGCAGACTACAGAGGGCAGGGTTGACCATTAAGCCCAGCAAATGTCAGGTGGGTATGGCAGAGGTCACCTACCTGGGACACAGATTGGGGAGTGGTAAGATCAGGCCAGAACCTGCCAAAGTAGAAGCCATTCAGGCATGGCCTGTACCTTTTACCAAAAAGCAGGTGAGGGCATTCTTAGGGACAGCAGGGTACTACAAAATGTTTGTCTTCAGTTATAGTACCATAGCTGCTCCTCTCACAGACCTTACGAGGAAGAACAGGCCAGATAAGGTAGTGTGGACCCCAGCATGTGAGCAGGCATTCCAGCAGCTTAAAGAAGCTTTGGGAGGACACCCTGTGTTAGCCAGTCCAGATTACAGCAAATAATGTTTTGTGCAGGTGGATGCTTCGAACCATGGGGTGGGTGCTGTACATAGCCAGATTTCTTCAGAGGGAGAAGAGCACCCAATGGTTTATCTCAGATGTAAGCTCCAACCTAGGGAGGAATGCTATGCAGCAGTAGAAAAGGAATGTCTAGCCATAGTGTGGGCACTGCAGAAACTTCAGGCTAATTTGTATGGAAAAAAAAATCACTGTAGTGACAGATCACAAACCCTAACATGGTTTCACAGAACCAGCCATCAAAATGCCAAGTTGCTAAGATGGAACCTAGGGTTGCAAGCATATGCCCTGTCAGGGCAACCCCACAGTGAAATTAGCGATGCCAATGCAGATGGGCTCTCATGACAGGGAATGGGGTAAAGTATACTCAGATAGACCTAATCCTCTCAAGCAATGTATCTCAAGGGTCACTTGAAAAACTATCTTGAGTTCTCAAAGGGGGAGATGTGTGAAGATAGGTGAAGGCTGCCAGCCTAACTGGCTAGGCTGCTAGCCTAACCAGTTAGAATTTTGTAGATAATTCTGTCATTTGTAAATATTAATATAAGCCACAGGCTTGTTCTCCTAAATGGGAAAAATTATGTTAAATGTGGAACTCTAAAAATGTAACAACAGTGCACTTTGCTGTAACAGAGCTGACAAGTCAATTCTTTGATGTCAAAACTCGGAGCCGAGGTGTCTAGATAAAGGCATTTGGCTTATTGTTTTGAGGCCAGAGCTGATGGCTAAAATTTGCATGCATAATTTCTTTTATTGTTCTGGCTTCCTGACCAGCTGCAAAATCAAGGGCTATTAATCTCTGAGAGTCTGTTTGCCTGGGAACCAGAAAGAAATGATGTAATCTGAAATGAATCAGTGGTACTGTGTTATCAATTTAAGGACAGAAAGAATGAGTGCATTGGAGCATTTGTCTTGAAAACATCCAACTCACCAGATCTCTGCCTGTGTCTAGATGTAAGTAGGAGTTTAGAACTGTGTTTTCTCTTAGATATAGCTAGGAAATAGGAATAGGAATATTAAACTAGTTTGTTTTTCTGTGATGTCAGAACTTTTCTACTGTATTATTTAAGTATTTCTCTGTGATCTCTGAACTCTTGACTAGCACTGTGTAGTAAGAAGTATTGTCTTTTGTTTTTATTATTTATCGTTAAATATTTTAAACCTTTCAACTGTGGCTATTTTGTGTAGAGATAATTTAAGCTCTAAGAGTACATTGCATGCATATAGTGATACTGGCCAAGCCACCCCAAATAAGCCCTGACTGTTCAGTCACACTTACCATTTGGATAATAATATCGCACAGTAATAATTGGACACCTTTTCATAAGGGCCTTTGAGTAGCTGATAAATATTAGCTGGCTGTTGGCAGTGATTTCTACCATAGTTTGAGTAAAAGGGGCACAGCTGGATAACCTGTGCCAGCCTTCCCCAGGAGTGTCTGTGTGGTTGTATAAACTCGTATCTCAAAGTGTGTGCATGTCAGCTACTTGGGCAGGGACACAAACCACTGGTTGGACAGAGAGAGTGATGGAGGTTTTAGTTTGGCCACTAGGCTGAGATCTGGACCCTACAGCTGTGCTATTGGGGAGTCTTATTGGGGACCTGGAAAGAAAGGGAGAAACCAGCCCCAGACTGACTGTGATCTCTGTATGCTATTAAGGGAACTTGTCCTTTACTGTGTGTATATTTATTATACTTTCCCTATATGGACACCCCTTAATGGTATTAGTGGTGAGGATTGAGGCTCCTTGATTGCTGGGCCAGTGCACTGGTGTCACACCATGCTTTTATATCAATTTATTCAAACTTTGCATGGGTCATTAAAATGTTTAATCAGCTTAGCTAATTTTCATTTTCTTGCCTTTTGCTATATGTTATGCTCTAGCAGCTTACAGCATGATGCTCCCTTTTATCTTTCAGCATCTGAGTCAGTATGATGCCTTAAGAGGTCTCTAAATAAATATTCATCTACTCATTCTCTGGTCACTTGCTTAAACTAGTTCAATGCTGTCAGGGAGGCAAAGTCTATCCTGTCACTCACAGGGTACAGGAAGGAGAAAATAATTATTGGGAGAGTACCAGCCTGATGCAATATATATTCACACACTCATCAACATCACCTGCTCTCACAGTCAATGTGGAGGATTGTCATTTCACCTATAGCACATCCTTTAGATGTGGGACAAAGCAGGAACATCCACAAGAAAAAAACACATGAAGGACATATAAACTTTACACAGAAGGCATTTCGTGTCATTACAAACTGGAAACCCAAGTGTTGGGAAGCAGCAACAATGACTGCTGCACGGTTGTGCCACCAATGGTTATCATCAGATACATACATCACTGCGGCCATGTTTCAAGAATGACACAGTCTTGAGGCATTAAGAAAGTCTTACTCTTCCACAGTGTCTCCAGAAGTATTTTTGTTCACATCACTACTCATCATGTGCAGTACCTTAGTACCTTCAGCTACATAGCTTTTTATACATTTTTAGTCTGAGGATACAAACAAATGAGGAAATTAAATGTTCAACATGTTTAAGTGAAGAGCTGCAAAGTATAGTGCAGAATTAATGTACCTTTTTAGTTGCTGGTCATTAAGCTTAAAAACACTGTCTCTTATTTTTGGATAAGTTGAGAATAAAGAATATTCCATATACATGATTATCAACTGAGTGGGTTTGTTATATTGGGTATGTTCTTCACCTCATTGACACAAAGTACACGGTTTGATTCTGACTTCAGGTTATTGCTAGGCTTAAATTGGCCCTCCAAGGCAGTTAGCCAAGTGTTCCCTATGAACTGTAGAGGGGTGCTGGCTGTAGCCTTTTACAAAACCTGTTCCGTGTTGCTTATATTTGAAGGTATTAAGGGACATATCTAAAGTCATTTATAACTTACAGCCTTGAAGAATTTCTTCTGGAGTACAAAGAAAAATTGATGTTTGTTTTAGTGAGACAGATCAAAGTTATTTTATTATAGATCCGATATAAATGATTAGCCATTCCTTGATTGTTAAATGAGGGTATATTGCACCTGAAAAGTACAATTAAAAAAAAACTTGTCTGAGTTTCACAGAGGCAGCAGAGAAAGCAATATAGTGTTTTCATCATTACAGGTCATTTAAACTTCTAAGAGGTGTTCTGTGGAATTTTATTTAATCTGACAGCACACTTAACACAGGAACTCAATTATATATGAGTTCAATGAACCTAAAATATCAATGTTTTCAGCTCAACAATGAAATATGATAACATGATATGTGCCTCATTCTGCAGTGACCTTGTATCTTAGTAAATTGCACCATCATCCCTGATTGCCAAAGATTTGTTTGCACTGCAGTAATTGTAAAAAGATGTACTTATAGTACAAGATAAAAGAAAGTCCTTGAGAAAGAAATTACTAAACATTTACCTTTTTTCTTTAGAGGTGAGGTAATATGCTGGCTTGAGCAGTAACTCCAGTACTTGATGTATTCAGTTGCACAGTAACCTCTTGCACTGTTTTTGTGCTGTACAGCTATGTTTGCATGCAAAAAAGGAAATCAATATATTGATTAAAGATATTGGTGTATTAGACATTTGGAAGCAGTGCTTAAAAACACACAGTGTCAAGGATTAGAAATAGTACCCTCATTTTAAACAGTTCCATTGTAACACCTTTATAATCCAAAACAGATACCTGTCCGTTCTTACAAGTTTTGTTATTGATGAATGCTGGCTGACACTAAAATGCCTTGATATCTGCATATCTTTTGATATGAATACAGTTCTTGAATTCTGGGTTCTCAGCTGTATGAAGTAATAGAAAGAAGGCAAACAAGATGAACCACTGATAACTAATGCAATGAGCAAGGTATGTCTGCAGCGTTATGAGGTAATATAACCATAGAGGGTAAAATAGCCATATGAGGTAATATAGGCATACAGGGTAACATAGCCATATGAGGTAACATAGCCATATGGGGTATACATAGCTCCACCACAAATGAGTTCAACTCTTCATAACAGCATCTACAAGGAACAGAGAATTACTGATGCAGTGAAGTGACACATAACTAGTTACTGGGTATGCAATGATGCACTAATCCTAACTCTGAAGAATGAGGCAAAAATAACTTTAACAATCCAGTGTTTTAGTGGGCACCATACATATAGTCAGCTTGCCAACACAAGATGACTTTATAGATTATCTTGTCAGCCCAGTTGTATCCTGTATGCTACAGCTGCACTTTCCACATATCGTTCCTTCACAGATACACCAGTGGTTTTCTTTTAACTCATTCCCTCCAGTACAGCTCTTTTGAGTGTCTACATTTAACTCCCAGTGGGCATGACTTGAGCCTTTAAAAAATGAAGTTATCACTTTACAATTCTAACAGATACTCATTGACATAGGTCAAATATCAATACAATTGTGTTTGCCATCATGTATGCTTCAAGATAAACTATTCTGATACCCTGTTTGTAGCATGGTTTTGAATTATTAATGCAAATATGAACAAGCAATATTTGACTCCTAGAGGCACAGCAGGAGGTAACTGCAGATGCACCTGGAGACGTCACTCGGATGTAACCAGACATTTAACAAGTTCATTCTAGCTGTCTCCATGAAGGCATCTTTTGCTATGCCTGAATAAAAAGTACCTGTTTCTAGTTTCAGTAGATTCTACCCCCCCCATCTTTACCCATGTTCTTCAGTTAATTCCCCTGAAAAGTTACACTTATTACTTTGTGCATCCATACAATATTTGTAAAATAGTATAGGGAATATAATGCCCACAGCCCAGTCTTTTGCCATGCACTAGTCCTTTAATCATCCTGGTGGCCCCTCTCTGTACTGCCCCAGTACTTAGTATATTTTCCTCTCTTGTGACTACAGAACTGCACACAATACTCCTGCTATCATCTTATCAATGCATTGTATACTGATAGACTCATTCTCATCTAATTTGTACCACTTCCTTTGCTGTGTAGCATAGAATGCTTTTGTCCTTGAATGGTTTCCTCATGATGACTTAGTAAATTAACCATTATTAGTAATATGCTAATTTCTTGATCTTTTGCATACAGACTGACCTATGTACAGAATGATAACCCCCTCACCCATTTTGTGCCCCCGTGGGACTTCCACTGATCAGGATCAGCATTCTCTATTTGTTAGCACTGAGCCTTACCTGCCATTGATTAGCCATGGTTCCTAGTGTCATTACATCCTATTCCATACTGGATGAGCTATCCTGTGATACTCATGTCAATTTAGTGTCATGTATGAATGCGTTAATCCCATTTTTCAAGTTCAAATCACTGTCCATCAAATAGATTGTATAGAATGCTTTATCAGGATTGAAGTCTGCAACAGGCTATTGATCGTGCTCTTCCCTTTGGAAAACTTTTACCTTACAATTAATCTTTGAATCCCATTATACAGATCTGAACCATTCCATGAATTGTCATCCTGTTCTCAAACTACTAAGTAAATTTCATAAATACTAGTGATTCAAAGGTCTTGATAAAGTCCCAAAATAACACATCCAGTGGGCAATCTGTTGGTGTGACCGCTCTCTCTCTTACTCATTAATTTATACTGGATCCCAATCCTCTGGCATGGCATTCTTGTCATGAACCCACACTGACAAGGTAGCATGCTATTCTTTCATTTAGGGTCCTACCAATTACTTTACCAACAGTTGAGATCAGATTTGTGTTTGGATGTTCTCTGGACACTTGCAGATGTAACCTGTTGAAAAAAAAATACTGTTATACCTATTTTTATCACTAGTTCTGTTCCATTATCTGTATACCTGCTGTTTTCTTTTATATGCCTGACCTTGTTGTATTTAAACTCATAGGTCTCTTCCTTCATTTTTACTTGGTTTTCCTACAGAGCCCTTCTATCATTTCATTCTGTGCTTCATTTTTCATGTTTTTCCATAATTTGTCCATCTCACATGTATTTTATACCACTTCTATTCCAGTCCACACTATTTCCAAAATCTTCCCATAATTAATAGCTATATTCCCATGCCACTGTCTTTATCCCAACTCTATCCCTCTTGTGCCTTTGTATTGTATTATACTATAATAGGATCACTATTCACAGACAGACATTGTACTATAATCCCTATGCCACCTTTTCAAAGCATAGAATAATACACAGAACTGCTCTGTTTTTTGTGTTTAGTACCATCTACCATAACAATCCCCTCTATGTAGGTTAATTCCATTCTCTTGCTCTACTTATATTTCCTCAATCCTGGGATAAGCCATTGTGTTTCTGACAGGCTAAAGGCTCAAAGTGACTTTTTTCTTTTTACCACAGCCTTCCTTCATCCCATTTCCTTATTCCATCCATTGCAATGTGTCATCATTCCTATAGGATGTATTTTGGGAGTTGGTGTCTCTATTTATGCATTTATGTATGTATGCATGCATGTAGGTATGTTAACCAAGGTAGCGCATTTAGTGCAATGGAACAATTTCAAACACAATCTGGCTTGGTAAATTCAGAAACAAATATTCAAAGGAATGTCTAAAAGCAGAACATTTTATACATATTTAAATGAAAATATAACTTTACACCACATAAAAATTTGCAGAATCTAAAAAAATCTGAATACAATTCTGCATATAGCTTAAAGTAGGAAACCTGTTTTACTCAACAGCAGTGTATCTCCCCTTGTTTCTTTGATAGTGGATGTGAATTAGTTTTTCCTCCTTTCTCCTATTATCCCAGAAGCACTCCTACTCCTTCCTATTCTTTTGCAAAGAAGTTTTCCAACTCCATTATAAAGTACAGTAGCATAAGTTGAACTGATCATTACAGTAGATGTTTGAATGATCACTGCTGTAGTAGCCTTAGCTATATGGGTTATATCCCTCCAAGGTTATAACAAAAAGGGAATATTTTGTTCTTGAATCTGAATATAGTAACAACATCATATACTATAAAAGATTTGTAGATGATGTGCTTTTTCTCTGGAAAGGAAATAACATTGACCTAGAGATATTTATAGACTATATTAATCATACAACTATTTTTTGGGAATTTGAAGGCAAATGGTCAAAGTCAGCAATTGAATTTTTAGATGTTCTTAATACTAGAGAAGATGGAAATTTTACCACAGCATTATACAGGAAGAACTGTAGGAAAAATAGTTTGCTTCACCGTACCAGCATGCATCCAGAGCATGTGTTTAAGAATATTGTAGTAAACCAAGGAAGAAGAATATCACACTTAACAAGTGATAATAATAAATGTGTGCTCTCTCAGACCCCAAGGTTATAGATAGAAATGGGAAAGGGAGACCATATCTTAAGAAGTATTTAGATACAGAAATTAATGGAAGGAAGAATAATAGTCAACTAGCAACTAAGGTGAGGTTGAATATTCCCTTTTCCAATAATAATAAAGATATAAAGGAAATTATAGATAAGAATTGGACCATATTGGCAGCTAATGATGATATAAGAGATATAGTGGGGTTGAGACCCAGTTACAGTTATCGTAATAATAAATCTCTTGAAAGGTTATTATGTTATGATAAAAAGAATAACTATAAAACTAAAGTTTCCTCCAATAGTCAAGGAACATTTCCCTGTTGAGGATGTAATCAGTGTTCATATATGATGGCAACTGATAAGTTTATACATCCAGACACAAAGAGAATATATTATTTTAAGCACTATGCTAATTGTAAAACTAGAGATATAGTTTACCTAGCCAGTTGTCAGAAATGTTATTGCTTTTACTTAGGTAAGACTAATAGAACATTGAGAGAGAGGGTAAGAGAACATATTTATGTACTAAACCATGAAGATGAAACCAATGCACTAGCTGAACATGTTTTAAATAATGGGATGGATCATAAATTTAAATTTATGGTCATAGAATTGATTAAAAAAAACAGTAGATTAGGTAATATTAAAAACTTCACAGAGCAGGAAGAGAATAGATGGATTATTCACATGCAATCAGATAAAGGGAAAGGTCTGAATGATAGGACAATAATAAAAACATTTCTGATCAGTAGACCATTAAAACACAAACCATGATATTGCATTTTTTAAATATGTATTATTTTATATATATATATATATATATATATATATATATATATATATATATATATATATATATATATTTATATTTACATATTTTAAAGTGTCTTAACATGTGTTTTTACTTGTGTACATCTATTTACATATGTATTATAATAATAATTCATCCAGTATATTATTTCAATATATTTATATATTTATATGGGTGTTTAACACAGGTCACAATGGATTATCATTAAATATGTGGATATATGAATTATAAATGTGCATTAATTAACTAATGCTTTTTCTATATTATATGAATGTTCTATTTAACTTTTAGTATATATTTATTTGATTAATTATTGCTTTTAATATAATATACATATAAGTGTTTATTATCTTAAGAAAGAGATGATCTAGACAAGCGCTTTTAATATTGACATTTGTTAATGGTTAATATTTCTTTAAGGTGGATTTTTGGTGCCAGTTTCTGGTATTTAAATGCTTGTATTATGAGAAACAACTATTTGTCTGATGAAGGGTTTGATTTAACCCGAAAGCGCTTACAAGAAGGTTCTGTTATATACTTTTGGTGAAATAAAGAATTTAAAAGCATCGTATTTGCCATGGTGGTGTGTGGAAGTTTTGCTACAAAGTATTGCATTTGCTGTGGTGGTGTCCAGAAGTTTTGTTACGGGGGGATTATTTCAAACAGTTTTTTTTTTCTTTACAAGAAGAAACTAACTATAGATATAATATTCCTCAAATTTTCACAATACATCAGAGCAAACTTTAAAATATGAGCCTGACAATTTAAAATTCTGAAAATCAAAGTTGCAGACGTATACACTTTTCCCCATATCTATCAATAATTTTCCAATCCTTATTAGAAAGAGCAGGATTGGAATTAACTAACAGCTTAGCAAAAATGGAGTTCACTAAGGCAAAAGCTGCTGGGTCAGGTTTGGGAATAGTGTTTAAAAATGTAAAAGACTGAGGGATTTTATATATCCTGCCTGCCTTTTTGTGGGTAGGTGGCTGATTATCACGAAAATTGCAAGCAGTAAGACACACATCCTCTAAAGCAGACAGGATAGGAGGAATGGGTGTAGGTTTTGGAAAGTTCAGCTCATAGGGCTGGATTCACAAAGGCCTGCACGGAGTCTAAGAGTAGAGTAAGACTCCATGCAGCCAGCATGTCTGCCGATCAATCCAGGAATAGTCGGCAGGGGCGTGCAAGAGACCTCCTAAAATGACTCTTACATGGACAGGGCTAGGTTATGCAAATTACCTCATTTGTTGCTGAAAGTTATGCAAATGAGGTAAATTTGTGATCCAGGAAACCCTAACCTGTCCGAGTAAGAGTAGTGTTATTTGCAGAAATGTACTCCATTGTCAACTGAGTACCCCTCTGCAAATAGCAAAATGGAGCCATGACAGCTCCAAATAAAGGATGCATCCAGTTGAGGAAGCATGCCAATGGCCAAATATACGACCATTGGCAATTCTATCCGTTGCAAAATAAAAAAAATATATATTTTTTTTACCTCGATCTCCGAAGTTTAAGCGTAGAGCAGCATCACACAAAAGTGCTGCGCTATAAAAGCCACGAAAAAAAATAAAAGCTACAAATAGGGATATTATTCTAAATATTCAACTGCCATGCAAGTGAATAGTAGATTGAAGACAACATGGCTACTGAGTAGAGGTTGCTAAGGGGGGAAGCTCATTCTAAGAGATGTAACCAAGCATTAGTAGGCAATCCTATGCAAATGAGGGTAAGGATAGTGAATCCCAGTTTCACATGGCATATGAGCAAAGTCTGTGGAGTGTAAGAGTAGGATAAGGGGAGCATCAGGGTAGAAGATAGGTGACATCATGAGGGGGGTATGTATGAAATAATGTAAGCTCATTGGAGCAGAGTGGCATGTGTTTGCTGTCAGTTATCCATCACTGGAAGAGGCGTGTCAACAGGTATCCTAGCTAAAGGCAAGAAATTGAAGGTGTATGCCGTGGATAACACTAAAGTTTCTTGTAGAAGTGTCTGCAATGTGTATGCATGTGTGTGCGTGCCTGTAAAACCGAGTAAAACCGTATGCGTGCATGTGCGCCTGTGGGCATGCGTGTAAGCCGGAGTAAGCATGTATAAGGTTGTTGAAACCTGTGTAAGCACGTTTGCACCTGTGTGCGCGCGTTTAAGCCGGAGTCCGCAGGGTTTAGGCCGTGTAAGCGTGTATGCACGCATGTGAGCTGGTGTGTGCGTGTTTGCACTTGTTTCATGGCACTGCCCCCTGTGGAAACAGAAAGGGAAAAGGAAGCACAACAGATAGTAGGAAGTTAACCAAGGAGAACTAGCAGAGCTAGCAGGTGAAGACAATTAGAATCAGCCAATTACACAGGCAATACACTAGCCCAGCCTAGTACTTAAAACTCTGCAAACAACTTTCCACTATGTTTTTCTCAGAGACACCGCAACACTGCAGTAAGCTAATAGAAGTGAAAACTGAAAAAGCTTTACTAAGACAAAGAAATGTTAGGGGCTGCCATTGCTGTTATAAGGTGACATATGCAACATGCTTTGGGTGGTGACAATGAGAATGCTCCTGAGCAACCCACAGTGAGGAGACAGAGAAGAGTGTACAGGCCAAGAGTAACCTACCAGAGGCTACATGAGCTGGAGATAGTGGAGCACTATAGAGTGGACAGAGACCTCATGCAGCAAATTGTTGAGCTGTGCAGGCCACGCCTCACACACAGAACCAACAGAGGGGAACTCATCCCAATGGAAACCAAGGTATTTGTTGGCCTAAGTATACTAGCAACAGGTACCTTCCAGAGACCAACTGGTGATATGATGGAGATTTCACAGGCATCAGAGTCCAGGGTACTGCACCAGTTCCTGAATGCCATGTCAGCACATGTCGGTGATCATGTATATTTCTCCATTTCCCATGAGGTATTGGCCAGCAATGTGCGTCTTTTCCAGCAAATAGCAGAATACCATGAGGTAGTGGGTGCAATAGACTACACGCACATATGCATCAAAGCACCAGCTGGTGAGTGGGGTAGGGCCTACTTTAACCGCAAGGGTTTCACCTCCATCAACTGCCAGGTCATGTGTGATGACCAGGGCATAATAATGAATGTGTGTGCTGGCTGCCCTGGAAGCTACCATGATTCCCATATCTGGCATCTGACACAGATGTACCAGACATTTGCCAATGGGGACATCCCTCATGGTCACCTAGTGGGGGAGGCTGGATATGCACTGGAGCCGTGGCTGATGACACCCATCAGAAATGCACACACATCTGAACAGGAACGCCATAATGAGGCACATGCACAAACACGAAATGTAATCGAGAATGTGTTTGGGCTGCTCAAGTCACTGTTCCGGTGCCTGGACACATCTGGTGGAGCCTTGCAGTACTCACCAACTACATGTACCCAAATAGTCATGGTATGTGCTATGCAACATAATATGATCCTGCGAAAACAGCTGCAGCAGGAGCAGCATAGGGCTGGGCCAAACAGCCCCCCACCATTGCTAAGGCCATCACAGGCAGAACGTGACTCGGAGGAGGAACAACCTGAGCCTGCCCCAGTAGGCAGAACGAGGCATGCCCAGTATGCTTTGGCCTTGGCAAAGAGGCAACGCATAGCATATACACTGGCTCAGTAGGAACCCAGGAAATTATACCTCTCTCTGACTCACACATATAGTAAAAGAGATGCCTAACTTGACACTACTTGTTTTCAAACATGTAAAGGGAGTGTACTATGTGCATCTGACATATGCAGTCCTGCAGCACCACCTGAGGCATGATTGCCATGTTTTAAGCAATATAAAGCAGTGCTAAACAGCTTTTGCCTCTATTTAGTATATGTAAAAAAAATTGCACACACTAAGTAGCACAACTTTGGGCAATGTTGAGCGATATTGGGCAACATTCAGCAATGTTGGTTAATGTTGAGCAATGCTGGCCAAGTTTGGTCAAAGTTGGGCATAGTTGAGCAAAAGCAGGTAAACATGGTCATATTTGCTTTACTGTTCCTTAAGCAGTCTGGTCTGCCCAGTATGAAAATATGAAGCAATGACAATCCTCGAACCCAGCATACTGTGCACTATAGTCACAGTACTGAACCACTAAACCATGGACAGTATTTCACTGGTCAGCCTGTATGAAGAAATGTTGATAAGTCTATGCAAAGTGTCTCATGGAAACCCTGCAGGCACAGCATAATCCCTGTAGAGTTATGACACAAAGGTGAGCCATGCAGTAAAAATACAACTTGATTTACAACACACATATAGTATAAATGTTAATATTGGGCGTGTTCACACACGTTAACAAATGTAGTGGACTTCATACAGCAACATACTGAAAGGTCACACTGGGCATGCTCACACACTTGAATAAATGAGGCAAATGTCAGGCAACAACATACTGAAAGGCCAAACTGGTCATGCTCACACACTTAAGCCATGTCTGATTACAGCAGTAGGCCACACATATCTGGCAGTTGCATATATTAACCCAGGAACCTGTCACAATTCATCAATCCTGACTTGTGCAAACAGTGATATGACAACAGACACATATATAATATATTGGAACCCTGACATAATCAAATATGTACTACAGATACTTAGTTGTTCATAGAAAGTTGAAAAGCAAAGAAAATAAAAAACCCAAAATCAGTATCATCAATAAACTATGTGCACTCCAAACACTATCCAATCCAGGTCATGGAAAGATTATCTGCGAAGGAGTCCATACAGAACCATGACACTTCCTTCAGCTATATCATAAATAGCATACACTCATATATGTCCTGAGTCAGGGCCAACTGTAAAAGACTGACAATGCCAACATCCTGTCAGACAGGCCCATACATACATACCCACCTCCCACTGACAAAAGACACTATCACCATACCAGGAGATATCACATGTAGAATGGGTAAACAGCTCCTTCCAAAGCTGAAAACATGGCATCAGTTGGATTACATTGTGCCCCTATATGTGTCATAAGTGAACTGCAGAACAAACAGACCCTGCACCTGAACAGTCTGTTGAGCCTCACCCTCTCTACAGGATATGAAACTGTTGAATGGGTTACAGCAACATGTGGCACACTACACAAGTGTTGGTGCACAACAGACCATGGGAATTATAGTCTTATAAGCCTAAGAAGTCTGCTCTGCAAGGCCATGGAGTCCATCATGATTGAAGTCAGAAACAGAGCTATTGGAAGCTTATAAACACACAGCCCTACCAACTTTGGTTTGGTCATGGGCAGATCATGTTTCCCAAACCTGCTAGATTGTTTGCAAGGCAGCCACCCAGGAAATACATCAATGAAATGAGCTACACACGTCCCACATACACTTTGAATAGCCCTTTTCCAACATCCCAGACACATGTCATATCCACAAAATCAACAACCTGTGCATAAATATGTATTGTCATCGGATGGTTTGGCAACTGGGCCACAGATAGATCACACAATGTAAGAATTGTGGAGTCCTGTTCAAGCTGGTAACACCTACTGTTCCTCCATGGCTCAGTCCTGGGATTGCATAAATTTAAGTGCACACACATTACCATGTCTAGTCTGACGATGTCAGCATCCCACAAATATAGCATTAGAAATAAAAACTCTCAGTAAAGCATATAGCACATTGTGTTAATGCGTATCTCTCCAGTATCATAACATAGTTAAGTAGGGATTTGAATCCTGCAATTGCTGACTGTGTGTGTGTGTGTGTGTGTGTGGGGGGGGTGTTTGATTTCCTTTGAGAGTAGTGCCCTTTTTGGAGACTAGGAAAACACCTTAAAAGTATTATATTCCTCTTTGGCAAGTCTGATGATGTCAGCATCCTACAAATATAGCATTGGAAATGAAAACTGCAAATAAAGGATATAGTGTGTCGTGTTAATGCTTATCTCTCCAGTATCATAACTTAGTTAGGTAGAGGTTTAAATCCTGCAAATGCTGACTGTGTGTGGGGAGGTGTATGTTTCTGTGTGATTTCCTTTGAGAGTATTGCCCTTTTTGGAGACAAGGAAAACACTTTAAAAGTGTTATATTCCTCTTTGGCAAGTCTGATGATGTCAGCATCCTACAAATATAGCATTGGAAGTGAAAACTCCCAGTAAAGCATGTAGCACATCATGTTAATGCGTATCTTTCTAGTATCATAACACAGAAAGGTAGGGGCTCGAATCCTGCAATTGCAGAGTGTGTGTTTCTGTGTGATTTCCTTTGAGAGTATTGCCCTTTTTGCAGACTAGGAAAACACCTTAAAAGTGTTATATTCCTCTTTGGCAAGTCTGATGATGTCAGCATCCTACAAATATAGCATTGGAAATGAAAACTCCCAGTAAAGCGTATAGTGCATCATGTTAATCCGTATCTCTCTAGTATCACAACATAGAAAGGTAGGGGCTTGAATTCTGCAATTGCAGAGTGTGTGTGTGTGTGTGTGTGTATGTTTCTGTGTGATTTCCTTTGAGAGTATTGCCCTTTTTGGAGACTAGGAAAACACCTTAAAAGTGTTATATTCCTCTTTGGCAAGTCTTATGATGTCAGCATCCTACAAATATAGCACTGGAAGTGAAAACACCCAGTAAAGCACATAGCGCATCGTGTTAATGCGTATCTCTCTAGTATCATAATATAGAAAGGTAGGGGCTTGAATCGTGCAATTGCAGATTGTGTGTGTGTGTGTGTGGGTGTGTGTGTGTATGTTTCTGTGTGATTTCCTTTGAGAGTATTGCCCTTTTTGGAGACTAGGAAAACATCTTAAAAGTGTTATATTCCTCTTTGGCAAGTCTGATGATGTCAGCATCCTACAAATATAGCATTGGAAATGAAAACTCCCAGTAAAGCATAAGTCTGATGATGTCAGCATCCTACAAATATAGCATTGGAAATGAAAACTGCAAATAAAGGATATAGTGTGTCGTGTTAATGCTTATCTCTCCAGTATCATAACTTAGTTAGGTAGAGGTTAAAATCCTGCAATTGCTGACTGTGTGTGTGGGGAGGTGTATGTTTCTGTGTGATTTCCTTTGAGAGTATTGCCCTTTTTGGAGACTAGGAAAACACCTTAAAAGTGTTATATTCCTCTTTGGCAAGTCTGATGATGTCATCATCCTACAAATATAGCACTGGAAGTGAAAACACCCAGTAAAGCATATAGCGCATCGTGTTAATGCGTATCTCTCTAGTATCATAATATAAAAAGGTAGGGGCTTGAATCCTGCAATTGCAGAGTGTGTGTGTGTGTATGTTTCTGTGTGATTTCCTTTGAGAGGAGTGTCCTTTTTGGAGACTAGGAAAACACCTTAAAAGTGGTATATTCCTCTTTGGCAAGTCTGATGATGCCAGCATCCTACAAATATAGCAGTGGAAATAAAAACTCCCAGTAATGCATATAGCATGTTGTGTTAATGCGTATCTCTCTAGTATCATAACATAGTTAGGTAGGGGTTTAAATCCTGCAATTGCTGAGTGTGCGTGTGTGATACTGTTGGTCAATGTGTTGTGGGTTTCGCTTTTTCTACTGTATGACATATCAGTATAACAACAGTATGTGCATTGCACACTTCAGGTATCTGTTTGGCAAATACATATATGTACATGTGACCTCAATTAGTTCATTGGTGTGAAGCCTGCTTTCCACATTAATACATCTGTTACCTTTGACAGATTGTGCTGCTGCTTCTCAGATCTTCGGTCACATATGTATGTTTGTGACAAGGCCAGCCACTTTAGTGATCTGTGGCCTAGGTCATCTGTGTCACACACACCCATGACAGTTTCTATAGAATAGTGTGAGTGAGGGTTCATGCCTGTGGTATATTTCAGACATGTTCAAACACAACAAAGTTTGTCAATAATGGATATTCATTATAGGTGTTCAACAACTTTGCGGATATGCATACAGACCCCTTATTGCTTATGTGATACACCAAGGGACTTCAGAATACCTATGGAAATGTGAATACCAAAGGACAGATGACATAACACTTGGCTGTATGTACACATTGGTACCCGTTCTACATGTTTGGGGCTACTACTTATGTGGTACTGTTGGGATACTATGTTTAGTAAATGTGGATGACTATGCTATATTTGGCTTATAGCTTTACAGCATGGGTTGGACAACAGGTATCTGTCTGTCTGATACCCTTGTGGAGGATAAGTGTCACATCCGGAGAATGCATTGTAAGCCACTGTATGCATTTTCAGATGTGGATGGACATATCCCTAGTGTGTTTGCTTGTACCTAAGAGGGCTATATGCCAAACAGGAGTGGTCCCAGGAATGGGTGGCGGTCAATACCACCGGTTACTGGTATATTATAGTACCAGAAGGATCCAAATGCTACTGAGTTTCCTACATCTGTGTGTCAGTTGTCAAGACGTTATCTAACGATTGGTTAGAGTCAGGCTGTTGAGGTTTTGTATACTACCAGAATGCAAACCAATGACAGATAGTAACAGTATCACCCACAGCATAGTTTCAAACCATGTCATACACACATGTGTACCCAAGTTAAAACATATGTGTATTAAAATGCATACTGGCCACCAATAATAACTATGAAGTGTTGACACTGTGTAATACAGAGCATGTCACCCTTCCCATGTGTCCACTATGCACGTACATACAGACAGTGCACCTCCACCATGTTCACAAATGTACATCTGCAAATCTGTACTGCACACATCACACATGTACTGTCCACGCACCAACACATGCTGCCAAAACTACACACATCAGCCAAGTGGCACATGGGCGGACAATACATTTTTGGAATTAACACTGTTGTAAACAATACTACATTGATAACCATAGCTTTAATGCATCATGCCTGCTCAGATATACCTACAAGGATATCATTACACTGTACTGTTTGCAACATGCTAACATTGCTACACTGCTATAAAGTCACCCTGTGCATCAGCACCATGTTAGCCTGTACCTGCATCAATGTTACAGATGACAGGAGGTGGCACAGTTTCATCATATGCACAGGGTGTGTTGTTGGTTTGCCAGAGCCCGACATTGACCCATCCAATCGACATGCATGTGTGTGTGTGTGTGTGTGTGTGTGTGAGGGACAACAGTAAAGCATGGGTCAATGTTGATGTAATGTGTGTGTGTGTATGTGTTAGCTTTAGGTGTTTGGTTTATGTGTGTGTGTCTGCACGCACACAGTTCCACCATGTGGCTGCCATATACTGGAGGTTGTGGGACAGCCAAAGACTGTACATGCCAGGCTGTACAGATCACTGTCTCTGGCCACGGACACAGTACCTGTGCCTGGCAGGGGTGCAATGGACAGTATCGGGTACTAAGCCAGACTGGGTACTATCATCAGAGCCAGAGGGATGTCGACTGGACCCATGTCCCTGCTGGGACTGGCCAGAATCACGTGCATGTGGTCTTCTATGATGGTCTATTGACAGCCCAGCTCCAACATTGCTGGGGCTGGTACTGCCACTATGGGAGCGGCTGTGACTTGTGTGTCATCCGCGACAACTGCCAGCTGATGATGTTGCTGGCATACGTCCATGTCGACTTCTCGGCCATCTTGCACTGTCCTGGCACATGGTCATGACATTGCGGAGGACATCTAATGTCTCCCCCCAACGTCTATCAATGACCTTGGTGTAGTGATGGACTGCACCGGCAAGGTCACGGATACTGTCATTGATAGCGGTGTTATGGGCCCTCTGCGCCCTCAGACCCTGTCTGGTGTACCGTTCCATATGTGCCTGTGCCTGCATTACAGCCTGACATACCTGAGGTTGTAAGACCTGTGGGGGCACGTCTACCAGGGGCATTATGACCAGTAGCGCTCCCATGAGAACCCCTGGACATCTGCCTATGTGGTATCGTTCCAGGAATCTGGGTATGGCTGCTGTGAGGGGATGCATGTGCCATAGATACCACACTATCCTGGTCAATGCCTACTGTCCCCCAGCTAAGACCATCAGTGATGAGGGATGTATTGACAGTATGAATGTGTGCATAGATGGTGTGGACAGCTGTGTACTGTTGATTGGCGGACCAACGACAGACCCTGTCAAACCTGCCTATGCCACAACATGTTTCATCATTTCCACTATTTGTGGCAGTGTCGTCAGGTTCCCTGCTGCACTCAACCAACACAACCTCAGCACCTGTGAGAGGGAGAGAGGAAACACACTTTACAATCTGTACATGATGTTAGCACACGTGCACACATGAACACATGCACACATGCACACATGCACACATGAACACATGAACACATGCACACATGAACACATGCACACATGAACAAATGAACACAAATACACTACTCACTAAAGTAGACACACACACACACACACACAGACACACACACACACACACACACACAGACACACACACACACACACACACACACACACACACACCAACAGCAATCCAGAACATACCCATTAGTGGTTGATGGTTGAGTACAGTATCACAAGCCAAAGAGTCCTATCACATGTATCAGCATGCAAGATGTGTGTTGCTCAACAGCATGCAGTGTGAGTGTAGAGAGTCCTTGTTAATGACAGTATACATGTCTTTGATGCATGTGTGTTGTTCAATGATTGGCCTCAACATGGAACACAATGTGTACATGGACACAACATTGCTGTGCAAGTATTAAATACATTTCAATGTCCTGTGCACCATCACTCACAGGTATACATACCATGGCTGGATGCACACAACTGTCAGTTGTATACCAATGAATGCTATGTGTTGTACTGTAGTTACTGTAACTGGATGTAGTGTAGTACCATGAGCCATTGTCAGGCAGCATCATGTGGTCACTCAAAGCCACTAATGTGTGCCGCACTGGCAACTATCTTGCTGTACCTGAACTGCAGCACTGTGGCTACATTAACCATTTCACAGGCAGTTGTTACATGAGTATGTAAGGTGTTCAGTAGTGAGCATTGCCTTACATGAATGCTGTTTGTTGAAGAGTTTTGCACCACCCCATGATAGGCCTCTACCCCTCAGGTATAGTATGTGTGCTGCGTGGATGACATTTGGGAAACTGGAGTCTGACCTTACAGCAGGTGTCTAAATACACCATGTGTATCATATTAACACATACTGCGTATGACAAGTGGTGTATGTTGTGTGCATGTGTATTGACTCTGCCTATACAATGTCCACTACAGTGTACCATAATTGTTTGGGATGCTCTGTGTATAGCATGTGTTTGAGGCAGCTACTCATGTTACTGGGATGTGCATAGTCCTACAGAAAACATGCAGAGCATGCATTATGTGTAGGTGTTTTACATGTGTACTTGGCCTACAACTCACCTATGACATGCACATTATTTGCCATATTAAATGTAGAACACTCACCAGCATGTGCCTGCTGTCTTGCTGTCACACCAGACGGAACTACAAGGATATGAGACAGTTTGTTATTGTCAACAACTATGGCATTGCTGCTGTGAGTTTGCAGATTTACAGTAGTACAATGGTTGACAGTCACAGGCATACAGATTATGTTCCAAATTATCAGTATTGCACAACACCAGGCTCCACATCTTCAAAATACACAGTAAACATCTGACATATGCATGTTCTAACAATCGAGCTAACAGTAGTCTACAGATATGCCATGTTACCTGCATGCTTCAGCCTCCATGATGACACATGTCTGCTGTAGTGGTTGTCCAGGAGCCACCATGCTGAGGAGCAGCTCTTCCACTCTGGTGAGGGGCGGATGTTATGCTGCACCACCACCTTTGGTAAGTTGTTGTCTGCAGACATCGGAAGCATGCTGCCAGACATGTCTGATGAAATCACTGCAGTGATGGCGTACCTGCTCATAAGTCCGGTTATGCATGCCTACGTCATTAACCCGGCGGACAACATCTTGCCACAGTGCAGTGCGCTCATGCTGGTCCTGGCTGGTTCTGGAGAACATCAGGGTGTGATGTTGTAATAGGGTGGATATAATGATTTCCTCCTCTTCAGGGGAATACGCAGGGTTGTGATGGTGAGACATGTCCCTGGAAGACAATAAAACAATTATTATGAGCAATTCATATGGCACACTTAACATTCTAAAGTACAGATATCAATGAAATGCCATATAAAGCAACCTATTGGCTGTCAGTAGATACACACTTTTAATACCATACATCAGTGCTCAGCCCACAACTGCCTGACAGTGCCTGGCACGTTCTATATATTAAACCATGTTCTGCACAGCAACAAATTGAAACCAGTATGTAAGACTATACAACAGCACATGGCACACTGCATGTGACACAATGCACCACCTAGCCACAGGAGGTATATATGAAGCTAATGCATACAGAAATATGTCATCCATTGAAATGATTGTAAAGTACAGTTACAGTACTACCAGTACATCACACTACTTGTTGATAGCAAACCCCAAAGTAACATATGTGCACATTCATCAATATAGGTGGCATACTGCTGTACTACACTATACATGTTGCTAGATATGCACTTATATCCTGTAACACACATACAACCAAGGCCATGTTACAGGCATACCCACACATACATCAGACATACCTACAAGACACAAAGGTATGGCAGCCCAGATGAGCTTTACCTCTGTACCATACAGTACTGTGTGTCAGCACTTACAAAACCGTATGCCTGAGGTATGTAATGTGTGAGGACTACAGGTAACAAACAAAACAGTGTTTCCAAGCAATGTGGATATACACCATACTGTGCTGTTTAGGCCTACAGCTTCCGGTAGTACTACAGTTCATATGGGATTTGTATTCAGTAGTGTTAACAATCAATAAGCATACATGTACTGCTTTTTCCTGCATAGCAATAGCATACATATCTTTTGTGGGGATCAGAGCTAGAACACTACATACCATGATATAAACAGTTTCCCACTAGGCTATCACACATATACACAACGTTAACACATTCACCTACACATTCACCATCACACTCAGTCAACCTCACATAGCAATTAATGCAACATGTACATGTGTGTGTGTATTGGGTCCTATGTAGCTCATAGGCTATTAGCTGTAGGGCCTATAGAAGCCTAGCCATATGGTACCCTGCCCTTCAACACCCATGTAATTTAAGTTCATGTGCCCCTGTCATGCAGAGCCACAGAGGTGATTCCCGGGTTGTATTTCCTATCTTACATCCATTCATCATGATTATTCATGACAACTGCTAATGAGGACCTTTCTTTGCTATTGATAGGTAGTTAATTCCAGAGTATGGTATGTGTCTGAGATGAGAATGTACCACTCCAGCATGTTCTGCTATTTGACGTTACAAGGTTTAGATCAGTACAGTGTGTAGCTTGTAGGGATTTTGATCTGTTTACATGGAGCATGTCCAACACCTGTGGGTTTGGCATAGCTTTGTATGTTAGACAGAGGTTGGCTCTGGGTAGGCGGTATGCGACACAGTGTAGCTGTGGTTTTGAAAGTCAGTCTACATAGGGCATCTGTTTGAGTCTGTTAATACTCTTTGTGGTGTCTGTGCCTGGCGTCTACAGTTGCTGTAGATGTCTTCTGAGGTACATACCAAAAGGGCCATTGTACTCTATGATGGGTTTTATGACTGATGAGTAGAGTGGAACACTGACCTCTTATTCCATGGATGACACACCTTTTTTGATGACATGTGGACCGTACACAGTTTACATGACTAATGTGGCACTGTGATTATCAAAAGGGACACTACTGTCCACCTGTGTCCCGTGGTCTCTTATCACACTTTTGGTGTTGAGTAGACTACCACCTATGTGGTAGTTCATGGATACAGGGTTTTTAACAAAAGGGATGGCAATACATTTACAACATTGAGCTAGAGCGTACATATAAACATCCATTGGTATACATATAGATTTACATGTAGGCACATATACAGTCCACCTTTCATGGTGGGAATATCAATTATGCAAGGGTTGAAAGAGATACAGTTATGTAATAATTTTGCACAGTCTTGTGCAGAATGCATTGAGGGTATTCTCAGGCCATGTATCTTTAGCAGGACTCCCTGTCTGAAAGACTAAAAACTTAGCAAATCATAGCCACAGCGTTTAAACACCACATGTCATATACCAGCACTGTATGCTGTCTTATTTGCCACACACTACAACATACATGAAAATATGCACATAACAACCTTCCCCAACATATATATGTCCACCCTTCACAAACAGTTGCAGTATGTCCCTTGCTCTATGCACATGTTAGGATGCTAATATATCTGACACATAAAAATCTCTACATATGTGTGTGCCATACACACACAAGATACACACTGTTGTAAGTCCGTATACCTCACGGATGACCTGTTGGGCCTTGCTACAACATGAACAGTTGTCACATGTGTGCATAACAGTAATATTACAGGGAGTATTTATAGCAGCTAATGCTACCTTACTACACTAGCCTGGTACAGCAGTTGCCAATGCTAAGCTACACATTATATGACTATCATGCATGTGTTACTCTTGTCACATCCAGGTTTATATAGCTGTTTACACTACTCTCCCAGACGGCCATTATACACTGTACTGTACAGAACATAGATGACATGATCGGATGTTTGACATTAAATGTTGAGCTACATTTGTCACAGTTATGTCCCACTGCACACAGCTACACACTAATTTGTCCATGGCAGTAGTCATGCATGGCATCAGTGCATACATACCTACTGCTGCCACATATGCATGTTTCAAAGTATTTATAGTACTCTTCATAAACATCTACTATTTGCCGGTAATCACACATCTGTTACATACCTGTTTGTCACTTTCAGGTCCATCTGTGTATGTTTTGACAATTTTTTTTTTGGTGTTACCTAAGTAAAGATTGCTTTTACTTAATTTCTTTTGGTTATTAATTAATTTTTTTACTTAATATATGTGGTAGTTAATTCACTCAAGTCTTTTTACTTAATTAAACTTTTGTGTTATTAAGTAATAATTCTTTTTTACTCCTACCCATGTTCAGTGATGTTTTAACATGTGCAATGTAATGACTGCATGTGGGGATAGCAAGTACAGTCTGCTTTTATAGGTATCTGCACATGTGCATGTGATGACCTCTGCACCAATTGGTGCCCAGCATTTGGTAAATGCATACAGCCTGATGTGTGGTAATTGCAGTACTCACTGTCATAGCAACCCAATGCTATAAATTGCTAAGTTTTGTAGGCATAGCCCTTTCAGATTTCTGGAGTGGGGCCCATGCTTGTTTGCTGTGGACACTGTAGTTTAAGTCAGAAGGTTGATATACTTCTTATATCTGAAGCTAGAGGTGTAGACAGTGATGTACATGTTGTACTCAGACCTGACTGTTGCCACTTCCAGTACAGAGCTATCAGTGTAGAGTTTAACTCACCCCTACAAATACTTACACAAGATATATGTGAGTATGTAGTTTCTTTTCTGCTTATGTAATTAACTGCCATACAAAAGTAGTTATTCAGAAGTATTCTTTTGATACATGAACTGTTTGTGAACTGTTATACTGTGCATATTGATGTACTCACTTCTGCAGGGTTTGTGTATTTTTATTGTTGACATTAGCACAGGATTCTCAGGTAAACTGGACAATTCCACTACTGAGTATGCCTACCTACATCCTTGGTTGACCCTAAACACACACGTATATTTAAAATTTGGGGGGGGGGGTGCAGACATACAGAGAGCATTATGTCTTATCGTGTGAGTGTTATCTTACTGGACTTAAAGGATTGGTGTGTACCTGTTAGTTTATCAAGGCAGGTGGTCTGTCTGCATAGTTCTCAACTGTGAACCTATCCAGATGGTAGCCAGATGGTAGCCTGTTATTCTTTGTCTCTGCAACCCACAGGTGTTTTCAGCACTGGTACAATGGCATTGTTACAGTCAGTTGCTACCAATGCATGGCTACATCCTTTGGTATTTCTGTGTTGTACTCCTACATATGGGTATGCTTGTGGAAGTCCTCACAAAGCTACTTGCAGAGCGTGTAACAGCAGATAAGCTGATATTCCTGTGTGTTTATGCCTCTGCCAGGCCTATGAAACACTCAGATACATATTTGCTTGGAGTCAGGGTTAGGTAGTTAAAAGTGAGGTACACCTTCCAAATAATAGAGACAGTAAGTATAGACTTGAGTGAAGCAGTGCATATGGATTAGTACTCCTTTTATGAAGTACAAGTGGTGTCTACTGTTATTATTGTCATTATTCATTGTGTAATACACCACCTCTCTGACTAATGTCAGTACTTTTCAGAGGGATTCAGAGGGACACAGCTAAAATATGTTTCACAATCAGGGACATCCCTGAAAAGTAGTCACAGTTAGGGAGTATGGCCTCTGCCCTAATCAGATATGCCAGTGTTTGTCCTGCTATGATACTGTGTGGGGGTTGTAAAGTGCCTCTATAACATTATTTGCTGCTAGAATGTCTGCTTCTCTTATCACAGTCATGTAATGCAATTCCACAACAATTGCTGGTAAAGATCCACAGAACAAGCTTTGTGTTATGGCCTTTCTATTTTTTCCTTTACATTCACTCATTGTATTGCATGATATATTTATTTCAGCACCAAATAATGGTTTATCTGCTGTGGCTTAGTGGTACTTTATGCAGTCAAGTGTGCCCAAGGTCTGGGGTTTGAGACTGGCAGAGGTGTTTTATTTTGCTGCTGAGCAGAACAAGGGCCCTGACATACAGAGTGATTAAGGCACTTTTAAGTGGGTTTGCACGAGTTTGCGCAATGCTTAGCGATGCTTAGCTAAGTGCACACATGCGCACACTCGCTCAAACCTGCTAACTACTGCTTGAAAGTGCTTACTCCCGCTAACCCCCAAGTTAATTTCTTTGAAAGAAAAGAAAATGGGGAGATAGGAAAGTGGTGAAAAAGGGGGCACAAAGAGGGAAAGACAGTGGGGAAACCAGCTCGGGATGTGCAGGATGGGTGTAGGGAAGGTCCATAGCTGCCCATTTCTTTACCAGCAACAGCTGTGTATATGTTACAAATTTGGAGTGAAATTTGAAACCTTCCACCCCTGAGACAGGGGTGAGGACAACAAAGTATGTTGTACTGCCAATTCTAATTATCAGTTTACATGTCCAGCAGACATGTGTGTAAAATGGGCAGATATGTGTGGGGCATAATTTTTTTGTGGGAACAGATTGTCCTTTTTTTTTTTTCCAGGTGAGAGTGGAATGTGAGGTAGAGGAAGTAGGTATATTTGGGGAGGTAGGTTGGGGAAGTAAACAGACAAGACAAACAAGACTCATACAGGGGCGGAGTATGACACATGGGGTGGCTGAACACAATTGATGGGGAAGGATGTTTGGAAATCACAAGCCCATGAGCCCATAGATGGTAACAGTGGGACTGAGATCCCCAACCATGGGCATTCACCACTGCACCTTCACAGCCCCGAGGGTGGCTGTGCTGGGGGCTGTGGAGGAGGGGCAGGCTCACCCGTGAGTCACGCCACTCTCGCCTCGAGCTGGCATAGGGGATCAGTGACTAAACGCTAGATCTCCCTATGCATCACAACCCAGACCCTTCGGAGGGTGACAGGTGGCCCTTCTCCGCCCACGCTTGCAGGGGGGGGTGAGCCCCATCTCCTGCAATGCTTCCACCTGAAGGTGGCACAGGACGAACGGAGGAGTGTAGCCTGGGCTGGGCACAGGACCTGCTGGTGCCAGGTGCAATCGCCAGCTGAGGAGGGACAGGTGGGTCCGCTGGGACTGACCTTCCCATACTTTCTGTGATTAGGTGTGTTTAATTACAACATCGACAACAGCATTCCAAATTAGTTGTAACAGCATGCAGTAATATTCCCATTAACCCAACACACCAGGGTTCCAACAGTTGAACAGCAAGCATAACAGTGGACATTACAACAGCATGAGGGATGATTGGTAGCAACAGGCCGCCGAGATTGTGGTGTTTGAACAGGGCACATGCATCAAAGTAAATGCAGATATTTATAGAACAATAGGACATATGTCCCAACAAATGTTTTGAGATTAGACATACCCATTGAGGTGTGGAATTGCATTGTTTATGCACATAGAGTAGGGTGTAAAAAGAAACCTCCATTAACAAATTATAAGTACTTTTACTCTACACTACATTCCTATTGACTGCAGGTGTATATCCCCTACATGTATTATTACACTAGGCAACATGCATTAGGTTGTGTAATGGGTTTGGCTATTTCATTATACACCTATCCTATATTTGACATACTAACTGTCCAAGATGCAGATGTTACTGCTACATAGTTATATATTTTATTTATATTTATGTATCTACATATCTGAATGTGTTCATGTGACATTTTCAGTTACATTTCTACAGAACCCTACATTTCATGTAGCACACTCACATTTCTGGGGAACACATTGACAAGCTACTCGTGTGCCAGATTTACCTATGCATGCCAGCCATTTACCGACTATTGAGGTCTGTATATACGCTTCACAGTTACTGGCACTTCCTTCATCCACTTTATATGGGACTGCCCAACTGTGGGTTGACATCACTTAATACAACAGTACTATTTATTTAATGCAAGGGTACAACAACATTTCAAAGTAAGTGACACAGACACACTCCAAGTATTATACCTTTATTAATTACATTACACACTTTTCTACAGGCTTGATATTACACTGCATATCAAAGACTTATTCAAGACATATTATACCTTTATTAATAGGTTACAACACTCTTTTTCAGGCTTGCTCACTTATTTTATATGACAGTACATGCAGCGATATTATTCCAGACTTATTTTACCTTTATTAATGGGTTACTACACTCTATTTCTGGCTTTCTGACTTATTTAATATAACAATACATGCAGAGACATTATTCAGGGCATTTAAGGCTGTATTATTGGGCTACAACACTTTTTTCAGGCTCTCTCACATATTTTATATAACAATACATGCAGACTAATTACTAACCTGCCTGGTGGTGCAGCCTTAGCAGCCTATCTGCATAGGCTTGCTGATTCGCAGCACGGACACCTGCAGCTGTGAAGTAAATGAAGGGATATTGAGACATACCTATCCATTATATAGACTATATTAGCATGTCTTACATACTGCATTCCATGGCTACCTACTCAGTAGTTGGGCATCTTGCATGTGACGGGCCTCCTGGATCCATTGGTTCAGTAGGTCCTGCTTCTGTCTCTTCAGGTCTGCATGGTGGTAACGGACCTGCTCACCAGTCCGAGGGATGCCTGTGGCACTGGTGAGATCATGAGCTAACCGGTTCCAAGCCTCAGCTTTGTATTTCATCCCTTGGAACTGGCCCTGCAGGAGTCTAGACTCATGACGGTGGACAAGGAGCCAAACCATGTATTTTGACTCCTCGATGCCCCAGCATTGCGCTTGAAAGCGAGTACCCTCTCCAGCACCAGACATTCTAACTGCAGATGGGAGCTACAATCAGTTATGACAAGTATTCCCACCTATGGAGCTTAATTATGCTGCATTTCCCACACTTTGTTGTGATTGGCCATTTTTGAAAATTCTCGGCTGACTGCAGACTTGCTTAGCAATGGTTAATCTACCACTTATAAGTATATGTATGTTAACAGTGGATGTTTATCCTAAGCTGTCATGGCTTAGTGGTTCAGTACTTTGATTATGGTGCACAGTGTCCCGGGTTCGAACATTGTCATTGCTATTTTACCACTGTCCAGACAGGCTAGGGGGTGTGGCTGTGTTTAGGCAACTTTGCTCTACGTTACTCCACGTTACTCCACGTTGCTCCACATTGCCCTACGGTGCATTGGTTAGCTCGGTGCACAGCTCCACGCAAACTTATTGTACTGGGTAAAGTGCTGCTTAGCTATGGGTAACTATATTGCACTGGGTAAAGCGCTGCTTAACTACAGGCAACTATATTGTGCTGGGTAAAGTGCTGCTTAGCTACGGGCATTTATATGTCAAGATCCTTCTGACATTTCTATATATACATTTTGTTCACTGATACATAGGCCATTTCAATGCTTTTTAGTAATATTTTATTCATATATGTCAGGAATTATTTCATATACTAATTTAAAACATAAAATAGAAATGGGACTACAACCACGAATGCCTCCTTTTTATGCACAGGTTCTACCACTATGCTATTGCTATTTGGATTGATTTGCATAAACATTTCTTATTATGCTCTTCAATGTCGACATTGCTGACTGCAGCTAAGCTATGGGCACACCTGCGCAAACACGCGCGAATACGGGCAACTATATCGGGAATTATAAAAAAAAAAAAATAACAGTTTTACATTTTATAACTCTACTGGGGGTTTACAATGTGAGGGAGTGTACTATTGGGTATGTAGACATTTGAGCGGATTCGCTCATGTGTGTTGACATTTCACAATTCAGACACTTGCAGAGGCGTGGACCTTTGGACTGCTTGGCAGTCAGACACGCCCCCTGCCTTCCTGCATGGTCCGTGTAAGACTTGGAGTGGAGTCAGCGTACCCTCATGAATATGCATGGCATGATGACATCGTACTGTTCAACTGCAGTTTCTGAGTAAGACTTACTTAGTCTTACATGGAGGATTCATGAATCCCGGGGGATAGTATTTTCCAAGGGACTAATAAACCTCAGTGTTCTCCCACTGAAAACACTGGGACATTCTAGCAATAGTGTCAGAGTCACAGAGAAAGTGACATTCCTACAGAAAAAAACAGAAATTGAGCTATTCTCTGAGTCTGAATCAGAAATCTTAGAGCAAAACCTTGAATCCATCCCTGTATTTTCCAGTTCAGATTCAGAATATTAACTTTCTTCAGGAAAAGAGATATCCATCTTTCTTTTAACAGAAACTGTCTACAAAAAGGATCAGTAGCCTGAGTTAATCATTGAGCCAGACCCAGTAAGCTACTCGTATAGAAAAAGGTTTCAAGAGGAGTAGATACAGGTTTGGTTTTCTGTTTCTTTATGACAGGAAAAATGGGGTCATCCATGTTACTTATGGCAGTCACTGCTTAACCAGTGATGGGCACAGCATTCTCACATAACAGGGAAACTTTCCCTGTTCCCACTCCTAGGATTGACAAGACTGGATTTCCCTTGCTTACAGAGGGGACTCCAACTGCTGCAGAGTATGAGGTTAACCCTGGTCCATAGTGGCTGTAGGTGCTACACCCCGAGGAATTCAGGGTAAAAGATGAGGGGTCTAAAGTACAACAAATGGCCACAGCAGAGTCACTCACCTGTGCCTGAGGCAAAATGCTAGCCTGCTGTGGTGGCAAAGGCTGTTTGTTTAACTTTTTCTTTTTGTGGCTGGAAGAAGGACCGACTGTGATACCAGCAATCCATTTCCCATGGAAGACAAGCAGCACATGCCAGTAAAACTACCAGTCCACAGAGATTGCTTTTTTGGCAGAAAAAACACAGTGGCAGCCCCACAATAGAAAATTAAACACAATGTATCTGCTGAAAAGATGTTATCACTTTGTCTGCATTAATTTAACACTGACAGAAAAAATGAGTGCTTCATGTAGAAGTACATTGCAATGTTGAGACAGTCCATTAAAACATAACATTCCTAGCTTTAAAATAACTTTCCTGAAGAAGAAAGTAATATAATATCAGTAAATATTACAAAAATGAAAGCCCCCCCACCAAAGGGAACTTATCTATCCAGCAAAGTAAAGCACAAACTAACCGTTGATCCTCAAAAGCCTCAGAGGAGCATATTCTTTGGCAGCAGGAAAGCTGTGAAGGGCTTTGTACTTGCCTTTTAGTCAGCTCATCCTGACCTGCTTTAAAGTTTGGTTGTGTGGAAGATGCCCTGAGGCTTTGGAAACAGGCTGACTGTTATATCCTTGGCAGGATATAATCCACATAGCTAAGTTCACTGCAGCAGTGATCAACATGAAGAACAAATATATAATTTCATTGCAGATGCATACATTGCTATAAGCTCTGATATAACTCAGCTGCAATAGAAACATATATACATATATAAAATAAAAAAAATACCCAAAACAATTACAAATAAGTAACTAAAAGTGTTAAGGTATATGAGCCTCCACATCAAAATCCATCATGTTCACAGTATATTAAAAAAATTATGAATTTATAATAGCAAGATTTCACACAGATGCCACTTGTATAGATGTTCAGCAATGTCCTTGTTTTCCTTCTCAAAATTCAGCTTTCTTTTGTAAGAGATATCATTCTGTTTCACCATTGAAATATACCATACTGCTATGAACTCTAGCAGAACCCATTGCTCTCCTAATGAACCCATGTCAGCACCATATTTTTGTGATATATTATTTTATGTCCAAACACTATGAAATGTAAAATATACACGACACATTTCCAAAATCCTGCTAATATCTTAGTGCAAAGAACCATGTTCCTAGGTTTGTTCCATACCTCACCAACCTACTACCAGATATTTATTTTCTTCTTCTTCACATTATACATAAAAGTCATGTCATATACACCTTCTTAATTAATACCATCCAGCCAAGATGCTATATTTCACAATTCCTTTCATTATATTGTCTGATTTTCAGACTACATGATCCATATCATTTTTATATCCATCTCATTTCTGTTACAAGCAAAGAATCAAACAGATTAATAAAAAATAGAAAGGAAAGAAGAAAGAAAAAAATCTTCATTAGTAAAGTATGCCTTCATTAGTTATCCTACAACTCCTCTCAATTCATTTATCATTTCTTGATTTTCTTAAAAGCCTCCCTCAAGCATCCAGACAGTACTTTAGGTATACATGCAAGTTTGTTATTAACAGCAAAAGACAATGCATTCATTTAACTAGTACATATTACTCATCCTTATATAAATGTTTTCTCCCAATCAATCACCTTTATATTGAATTCCACTTGCCACTAATCAATACCCATAATCAAAAAAATTCAGATACAGCTTATGATACTAAGTTAGTACTAGATTTCTGTTCTTAACATACACATTATTTCATAGCTATAAATGAAATAACACTCATAGTATCAATATACGTATATATATGTTTGTATTTAAATATGTTTTTCTCAATATGTGAACACATTCCTCTCTATTATTATCAATGCCATATCCTATTATATAAATAAGAATCCCATCAAGAAATATACCCTTATCCAAATCTCATCTTTTACCTTGGTCAGTCAATATATATTCCACTTAAATTTAAATTATCATATTAAGTCAACTTACAATCTCTTTATTAACTTGTAAATGTAGTTTGACATCTAGTTCCACTGTAGTTGTATCACATAGATTGTTAGCTTTTTTATGACACTTGGTCTTAAAAATGATGGTTCCTTTTTTCTATCTTCTCCTATACTCACAGTCAGCCATAAGCCAGTCAAGTTCTTCATATATTGTCAAAGTTATATTGGCATTAAACTGATTTTTTGATTAATATGTGCTCACTCTTAAATCCTTATTGAGACTCTCAGGAAACAACTTGTATTTCGTTTTTATTTCAGTGTTCTTCCTCATCTTTCAAGACATAGGAAGCACTGCTTATCTATTGTAAACATTTCCTGGTACACCAGGCTGTTGGCCAGATGTCTCAGGTTATTGGCTCACAGTTTAACTTATTAAAGGTGACCACATTAAGTGGAAGCTAGTTTGTTTGTGTCTTTCTGCTTTTCCCGGTTAGGGGTCGCCACAGCGGAACTCCGGTCCGCTAATGATTGGCAGTATATTTTTACGTGCCGAGTTGCCGGCCCTGACGCACAGCCTTCAACGAAGGTACGCCCATTCACGCATATCTCCACACAGAAGATGCTCTAGCCTGAGAATCGAACATGCAACATCTTACTGTGAGGCGAAGCTAGTATTGGTGTTAAACTAACTTTTTGTTTAATTTGGATTTACTCCTGAGTCCTTATCAGTATTCTAAGGAAACTTGTGTGTTTTTATTTTTATTTCAGTGCTGTCATCTTTCTTTAACATATAAGGAGCAATATTTATCTACAACAAGCATTTTCTGGTGGTCTTGATAGACAGCTTTACAGCATTTTCTGGTGGTCTTGATAGACAGCTTTACAGACTATCAGATGTCAGTTTGAGTGATTAGACACACCTTTGTTGACTGGATACTAGTATTGGAATTAAACTGATGGACTGTTTAATTTGTGTTCTTCTTAACTCCTTATTATGGATACCAGTATTGGAATTCAATTTATAAACCATTTAATTTGTGTTCCTTTTAAGTCCTTATTATGATGCAAAAGAAACACCTTTTGTTTTATCTATACTCTCTCTCTCTCTCTCTCTCTCTCTCTAATCTTTTTTCTAAGATGTGAGGAACTTTGTTTATTTATTGCAAGCATTCCCTGGTGGACTGGGATAATGGTCATGTGTCTCATCCAATCATCTGTCAGTTTGCTTTATTAAAGACAGACTTATCAAGTGGTCATGAGATGTGCAAATAGCAATCACCTATAGTATTTCTAAAAATAAGGTACTTTCTCACTAGTGTAGTAGTCTTCAAAAATTATACAGAAAGAGGAAAAGTAATTTTAGTCTAAACAAAAAGCAATATCTGTCACAAAGAAACACATCTAAACTTAATTAAAATCAGTAAGCAAAATTAAAATGATTAAAAATACATTATGAAACATGACTAGCAAAAGACACAAATAATAAAAAGCTTATTCTATATCCATCAATTCAGTAATTCAACAAAGTATGTTATAAGCTCATTGTAGGTCAATGGAATTAAGATAATCAACTTGGAGACAATAGCCTATGAATTAAATTCATATTTTACCAGTAGAATAAAAAGTACAATAACTTGAAACACTTAGCCTTACCAGCCCATTAACTCATATATACTTGCCCAATGATTTGCTTAAATCTATCTCTAAATTATAAAAAAAAGAAGTACAAAGAATATATAAACTCATCCAAATTTAATTATGGGGATTTTATTGACTAACCTTCATAAAGAAATAGTTACAGTCTTGCACTTCATCATTAACAATTCATTAAAGACCAGGAAAGTACCAAGTATTTGGAAAGCAAGTGTCACTGCTATACATAAGAAAGAAAATAAACTTGATAGTAACTATTAGCCCAGAAATCATACTTCCATACTTGGCAAATATTATTAAAGACATGTGTTAGATTTGTAACAAAAGAATGAAAACATTATATAATTACTGGATATTTTTCAACATTGATTTATTAAAGGAAGATCCACCTTAACAAACTTTACAGAGTTCACTGATCAAATAATGTTAGCAAAAAACTAAGGGCTATTGACTAGTATATTAAAGTTAGACTTTAAGAAAAGATCCTTATTTAATTAATTGGATTTATTCATGGTTAACAGATAAGTCACAGATAGTTACTATTCAAACTCCTGAAATACCAAGCAAACTTAGTGTAACTCACCAAACACTAATAAAAAATATCACCGAGAACTGAAAAATGTCATGGAAAACAACACTTTTATTAGATAAAACACTAATCACTTTTGCCCATCATAGTCAAAAAGCTTCAGCAGACTCTGATGAAGCCCTTTGGCTTTGACAGGTGAAAACTCTTAATCTTTTAATTCTAATAAAAGTATTGTTTTTCCATGACACTTGCAGTTCGGTGGGGATTTTTAAAATTTTTTTGCTATTCAAAGTGTTAGTTCAGCCCACCTGTGCTTTGAGGCTGGTATGTTGCAAGGATACATTTGAGGATATACTTTGGTTGGCCTTGTTATTTGTTGAAAGTCTAAGATATAACACCGGCTGCGATAGCAAATTTAGTGAAAACGAGAAACTGTTTTTACTCCAGTTGCAAAAGTTTATCCCCAGGAATCATTAACAACTGTGTGGACTTCACTCAAAGCTTACATGATGTTTACATGTTAGCATGATGAGTAGCGGCACATATGCATGTTGCTCATTGCTCTTTAATGAATACAAGCAAGTTTTCATGACCCGCAACAGTGTTGGGGGCCATGAAAATGTGCTGTACAGAGCAAGCACACACAGTAAACAAACACCTGTGACATATTGGTATATCTGTTATGTATGCTCATGTGAACAGCAGCCAAACTAATGAAAAGCAACTACAATGAAAGCAGTATCAGGCAGGGAAATGGTACTGAGAACAATGCACAGAAATCAAAGATATAAATACAGAAATAAGTAAGAGTGGTGGGTAAATGGCAAGGGCAAGTACAATAAAAGGGTTACAAGGCAAAGAAAGTGTAGTGATGAATGTGTGCACAGAAATCAAAGATATTAATACAGAAATACATAAGAAAGGAAGGTAAATGTTCAGGTTGCACTAAGATAATTTATTTAAATGTACTTATGTCTCAAAGACAATTTTTAATAATGAAATGATGTTATATGTATGGCATAATAGTTAATGGTGGTCATATTTCCTGAGCAAATATAGATAAATAAAAACAGACACGATAGTGTAGGATGTGAGAGGTATGCAAAGTAATATTGTAACAGAGGTGAGTAAATAGGTATAAATGTGATTAACATGCTGAGTTCAGATGACAGTTAGCAAGTACAGTACATACATTAGGGGCTATTTGGATACCCTGCAGTTCATCAATATGACATGCTGGAAAATAAGAATGGCTCATAACCCAAAATCTCCTTTTGTGAGAATCTAACCCATGCCATCAATGTTAACACTGAGCTGTGTATTAACCGCATATGCCATAGAAGTAAGCATAACAAATGTATAAGTGGATCACCCTTGAAGGGAATTATGCACTTTCATATTCTAATGAGTATGGATTCCATATATTAGTGTGTGCACCTTACAAATGTGGGAGCAAAATGTGCCATATGTAATACCCTTGCCTAAGGCACTCCTGCCTGACGCAGCTATTGGACAGACAGAAAATAAGAGAAACAGGCACCAGACTATGATGTGATTTTTTCCACAGAGCTGTGTATTGTCTGCATCTGCCACAAGAGACAGCAATGTATATCGTCACAAATAACTGAAATTAACGTGTAAATTAAAAAAGGATCCTTGATAGTGAATGTCTTATGAACATATCAAACTGATGGCATTTAATTATAACTCACAGTAAATGTCTAGGTGTTATAATATATGGCAGTCTCAAATATGAACAGCATATACTGCACAGCACTAAATCTACACACCAGAAACTAGGCTCCCTTTATAGGATCAATGGATTCCTTACAGATACCGCAAGAAAAACTCTAATCACCACCCTGTTATTGTTGCCTCTCTTATACACCGCTTCTATCCTAACAAACTTAAACAATACTTAAAGAAGGAAACTTGCCTCCTGCTGCAATAATATAGCTAAATTTGCAACCAATTCCCTCATAGGACCCACCATTGTCATAGCTTAAAGCAGTCAAACTGTTTTGAATTATACAACTACCTAACATATTCATAACTAATTACAGAACACAAACTTATTCATCATCCAGAAAAATGCCCTGGACTACAAAACTTATTACTACAGTACCCACTGTCCAGCAAGGGACCTCAGCTCTATTAACAAATTCTTGTTACTTACAAGTAAGTCAAATAATGTTGCAGGAGACTCGCTCTACTCCCAATACATTGCTAAACTCTGAAATAGTATCCCAACACAAATAAAGCTCCCCGACAAACTCAGTAGTTTTAGACCACTGTTTAAACAACATCTTAACCAATCATGGTCCTGCATATGCTCATCACAAGGTTAAGACTTTGTGTTCACCATACGATACTCTCCAAATGCTCTCCTTAAACATAATACTCTCAAACTCTCACTGAAAACACAAAACATTTTTTACACAGAACTGCTGCCTGTACAATTCACTGATTTGCACATGGGCTTTCTCTTTAGTAATTTCCACTTCTGCAAAATCCTAGAATGTATAAATGTAACTACTGTTTGTGTATAAATGTAAATAGAAATGTAACTACTCTGTGTTTAACTGAAACTTAGTATAATGCAATGTAAGTAAATGGAGCTTTTCTCCCTTGGCTTCCGCTTAAAATGGGTATCACTCAGTTGGACTTTCCCTGCAAACTAAGGCAAATAATTCAATAACTAAATAATTGACCATGCTCATGTGCTGAAAATTGTGATCGATCCTGTATCAATGGTCCTTAGTCAAGGAAGGCTTCTTTGCATTTTTGTACACATACCAATGAAGAACTGGACCAAGCTCTTGTACAATGCACTACTCAATGCATGTGCCACAGGAGCACACTCTTCATGACGCTGACAGAGAAAAATTTCTACTGCCATGAAATTCAAATATACATTCACATGTGTTCATACAACATATCAAGGGACAATATTTATGTAATGTGACGCAATGGTTGTTGTGTGATGTCAGTACATTCACACAACATCATTCCATATGCTAGAATTGAACATCAAGCTGTACAACTCTTCCATCTAACAGTAGAGCACTGAATAACATGCACCACAGTGGAACTGCATTTCCAGCTGTTGAACTCCATGAATGTGAAGTCATTACATCAAAAGTACTTTATTTGCCGATAACTTTTATCTGATAAAATGAATGGAGGAGGCCTCTGCCACTCTCTATGAACACATTACATTTAAGAGGTATGCCATTCATACAGAGTAGTTAAGGATGCAAATGCTTGCAGTCACTCAATGCTGGTTTTAAACACTTGATGAAGTGTTGGGAAAATCAACACAATATTGGGATCAATGCATATGCCACAGTATAAGTACATCACCAATTGTGATATATTTTCTTATGTGAAAGCACTATGTCTTGTTAATGAATCAAGAAATATGTGTCCCTGTAACTACTTTGAAATAGTCTTGCTGCATATCAGACAACATTGCCTGATGCTAGGTATACCCAGACACACCTGTGGCCTCCTGCTGTTGTCACTGTGATGGTAGAACAACAATTATGTACAATGTGGATATAGTCCTGTACTGGAACACATGCCTTAGTTAGGCAACAACATACATAATCTCATAACCTCAGTCGTAAGGAGGGACCTTACTACTACTGGTATGGAAGGAAAATATAATCAACTGGCAGCATTACTCTTCAATACATAATTTAAAAATTAAAATTAGCATAAACTCTTGTAAGAGGAAACAACATCTGCACATGAACATAGCACATGTGAGTGACAACACTGTTAATAACATGCACATTGAGTGTAAGCAGCAATATCAGGATTTGAACTATATACATAGCATCATAAACTACCTAAGGTTTGCTGAAATACAAGAACCACTCAAGATTTATTTTATACTTGCAACACTGCATATTTCAGAGGATCATATCACCACTGTGTATTACTGTGACACCCCGGCACTGATCCGGTTATCAAGGATCCTCAATCCTCACCACTGGCAACAGTAGGGGATCTACACACTGGGAGGATAACAAGTACACACAAAGTAAAGTGCAGTTTCCCTTAAGAGCACACAGAGATCACAGTCAGTCTGGAGCTGGTTTCCCCCTCTTTCTCCAGGTCCCTAATAAAACTCCCCACTGGCACAGCTATAGGGTTGAGATCTCAGCTGAGTGGCCAAACCAAGATGTCCAGTACCCTGTCTCTCCAAACAGTGCTTCATGTCCCTGGGTTGGGAGGGTGGCATAATGGTTAAGGTGTTTGCCTTACAAACACAAGGTGCAGGGTTTGAGTCTGACAAGGGATAATTGGCTAAGCTTAAAATGGCTCGCAAGGGCAATTAGCTTAGTACTAATCTATGAATCTATGAATGAATCTATGCCCAAGTAGCTGACACACAAACACTTTGAGATTTGATTTACACACACACACACACACACACACATATACATACACACACACGCACACACACTCCTGGGAAAGGCTGGCACAGGTTTAATAGCTATGCCCCCTTTTGCCCAGACTATAAAGTAGTTTCCACTGCCACCAGGCACTACTTATATGCCACTTTAAGGCCCTTAACAAAGGATGTCCAATCCTACTGTGTAATGTTACTATTAATCCAAATAGTAGTCTGACCAAGAGCAAGGCTATTTAGGAGTGGCCTGTACAGTGTCACCAAATAGATATGCAAGTCCTCTAAGGGCTTAAATATCTTTAAACAGACCAGCCGCAATTGAAAGGTTTAAATATGTTTAATAATAAATAATGATCAAGACAATACTAAATAAGTAATCAGTTACATCAGTGTTCAAAATCACAGGAAATATTTAAAACAACATTGCAAGACAGTCTCAAATAAAGAAAACATCTAAGCTAAACTTTACTATACTCTTACTTGAATCTAAAAGAGTTCGAATGGCCTAAAAACTTACTTACATCAAGGCAAGTGCAGGTGAGTGGATGTTCTTGTTAGGTCAAAGACAAAATAAAAAATGCCCAGTCTCTCTCTGAGAAAGTTCCTAAATTAATATCAAATATTACTGCTGGGTTAGCTTGGATGACATCACTTTTGTCACCTGACTTCAGTTCCCAAGCTAAACTCCCCTTTGTCAGAGACAGAATTTTAGCATCTCCCTGTCAAAAATACATATCTCTCATATGTTTGCAGATATTGGAAGTCATAAAATAATAAAACACTTCTACATCTTAAACTTAGTAATTACTTCTCTTTTAAGACAATACAAAAAACTTCTAGCTCTAGACATTGTGTCTGCTATTGCACTGAAACTGAGAGAAAACTCTTTTATTACATGGTTATGAAACAATTTAATTTCAACTATTTTCTCTGAATTTTTTTAAATGAACTTCCTGTGTTCAAGTTTTCATTAAACATATATATCTAAACAGTCACAATAGTGCAGGTATATTCCTGTTCTATTCCAATAGGGCATGCTGTGGTTACATTTTAGCTCAGTACTTTACACACACTTCAATATAAATCATATCAATATTAACAAATGGCATAGAATTATTTACAAAATTCCAGATAGCTAGGCTGGCAGCATTTCCCTTTGTCACAATTACATCAATGTTTCTGCTAAAATGAGACCACACAGCAGAAGCACACTGTATAGATATACATCATATATATATATTTGCAGCCTGTTCTATTCAGTGAGAGAAAAAAAATGCGGACTCATAGTGGGCAGTCAGTCCTGTATTTGAACTCCCTAACTACTGACAATATCTATGTGCTACACACATACCACAAGAAAGTCTGACTTCATGTGAGTCAGTCCGCATCTTTGAAGGGATGATGTCAGCTGTGTCTTGCAAAGCAGGTGTGTGTACAAAACTGACTTCTACAGACATGTAGTAGTCTAAATGTTGTTAATACTAACATGTGTAAGCCACTATTGCATCCATTTACATTCACAGACAGTCTTGAGGTTTCACTGCTGTACTCAATCTCACTACCTATTTACTGACAAAATCTACATGCAAGTTTATTATACACACATGCCATAGAAGAAACCTAGCTCCATATGAGCCAGATGGCATCTTTGAAGGGATGGCATCAGCTGTGTCATGCAAAGCTGACTTCTACAGCTATGTGGGAATCTACATGCTGTTAATACTAACATGTGTAAGACATTCTTGCATCTATTTACATTCACATACAGTCATGAGATTCTCACTGGTGTATTTGAACTCCATACATATCTACTCATATAATCTATATGCAAGCGCCACAAGAGATGTCTGATTTTAGTAATGTGACAGTGCATTTTTGAAAAGATTACCTTATCATTGTTGTAAAAGACTGGTAAGACTGTTGTATTGTAATTAGCAGGAAACACTGTAATGAGACTGAGAACAAAAGGGTTTTATTTGTTAATTACCCAAACTCATGCTGAACAGGTGCCAGTCTCTCCTTCATGGACCAAGTATTGGGTACTTTTCAGAATGAATTCTCCAAACACTTTAGTTTATTTAATAAGGCTTTATTACACATTTACAATATTTGAATACTGTCTTTTTTTAACAGTGTTGGTAAACAATTAGTGTTTAAAGTCACTGCACATTATATTCTGATTGTTCTGAACAATGTAATCTAATATAGTCTTTATTTGACTTGTCTTCTGTACTCAGGCTCAAATGTCTGTAATTTTCTTTAAAGGAACAGGTTGAACAAACTCACTAAACTTAAGTGAACTGCTATCCTGAACACAACATATTATATTGCTTCAGTCCAGTCATTTTCCTTATTTACTTTTCCTAACCTTGGTCTCAGGATTTGTCTCATATGTGCTTTATTTAACATTCCATTAAAGAACATTCTGTTGCTGGCAAGATTGTAGCTTTCCCTTGAAAAAAGAACATTCTGAATCTCTGTATTTTTAAACACTTTGTGCTTATTTTTCCTTTCTGACCATTCCCGGTCAACAAATGTAAAATAAAATAAATAAAATAAAATGTAAATATTTCCCCTGAGTGGGAGTAAATGAGTACAGCTGTTGAAATAATCCTCCAGTGATGGTATGGTCCCACCATCACACACATATGCAAATTGACTGCTGTGGAATAAGAATCCCTACCTATCTATTTACACAATTTAGAAGACACAGTACTTAATGACAGTGCCACCAAAAATATGACTTTACAGTGTGACAGGGCACTTTATAGAGAATCACATCATCATTGTGTTACAGAGAAAATGATGTTGGGATAAGGGACTGGCACTGATGAACTCACCTTCCAGTGAAAACATTTCTCCAAACTGATAGTTGAGTCAAGCTAGCAGTACATAAAGTCATACCTACCTGCCTCTATACTCAAATCCTCATACGTACACATATAAGTTTACTTCTTTGAGAGTAGAACTCTAACTATATAGTTATATAATATAGAAAAGACAGTACTTAATGCAAATACCACTGCAGACAATACATATGATCATACCTACCTCTCTCAATACTCAGCTCCTCATATGCACACACACACACACACACACACACACACACACACACACACACACACACACACACACACACACACACACACATACATATACACATTGACTACTGTGAGAGTAGAACCCTCTCACTATACAATTACACAATATAGAGGACACAGTACTTAATGCAAATGCCACTGCAGAAGTCTAATTTCTGTAGTGTGATAGTGCACTTTATAGAGGATGACATTATAATTGTATTGCAGAGCAGATGATATTGGAAAAAGGGTCTGACAATGATCTGGACTGACCCTCCAGTGTAAAAGGTTCTCCATACTGCTAGTTGAGTAAGGCCAGCAGTATGTAATGTCATATTTACACACACGCACACACACACACACACACACACACACACACACACACACACACACACACACACACACACACACACACACACACACACACACACACACACACACACACACACACACACACACACACACACACACACACACACACACACACACACACACACACACTAATACACATTGTCTGCTGTGAACAGCTTAACAAGCCTGGTCTGTAAAGCCATGGAGAGGATCATAATGGAACTCATAAATAAAGACATAGGGGACTTACAGACATTGGATCAAACCCAGTTTGGCTTTGTCAAAGGCAGATCATGCCTTTTGAACTTGCTTGACTTTTTTGAAACAGTCTCAAAGGCCATTGATGAGGGCAAGGCAGTCTACACAGCCTACCTGGACCTTGCAAAAGCTTTCGACACAATACCCCACTCAGGTATCATTGAAAAACTCACCAGCTTAAATGTAAACCCATACATCACAAGATGGGTTGCAAACTGGCTAAGTGACAGAACCCACAGGGTCAGAGTTGCTGGCGTCATGTCAGACTCCAAGCCGGTCATAAGTGGTGTCCCACAGGGCTCAGTCCTGGGCCCCCTCTTGTTTGGCATCTACTTTTCAGAAGTACAGGCAAACACAGGAGGATTATGGCTGACAAAGTTTGCAGATGACTGCAAACTGGGTGCCATAGTTGAAAACACATCAGACACAGATATCCTTCAGAAGGGTCTCATAGAAACGGATAACTGGTGCCAGAGCCATGGCCTAAAGTTAAATGCCAAAAAATGCATAGTCATACCCTTCGGAAAAAACAAGGTTGCCCCTAGCTACCATATAGGTGGCAATCCACTAAGCACAGAAGAGGTTATCAGGGATCTGGGGACCCAAGTTGACAGTAACCTCCCCTTTGACACTCACATCGCCAAAGTAGTTAGGAAGACCTTCTACATTGCCCACCTGATCATGAAGGGATTCACATCCAGATCAAGGGAGGTCATTGTTCCCCTGTACTCATCACTCATCAGACCAATGATTGAGTACAATGCCCCATTCGGAATGTATCTTACCAGACACCTGCAGCAATTGGAAAGACCCCAAAAATTCCTCACCAAAAGGATAATGGGTCTCAAAAATATGTCTTATGCTGCCCGACTGAAGGAACTCCAGCTCTATTCAGTCGCATACCGTCTGCTCAGAGGTGACTTGTGCCTGACATACAAGGCCATGACCAACCCGGAATTAATGGACATGCTCCACCTCAAAAAATCTAAATCCACCAGAACTACAAGATCAAGAGACCTAAACCTTAACACGGTTATAAATAGGACGTGCTGGAGGGACAGATTCATCACCCAGAGACTCCCTATGCTGTGGAACAAAATCCCGGTACATGTGAGGCAGAGCACCTCGCTGGCTTTGTTCAAGAGAAATCTTGACCAATGGATGGGAGATCGCAGGTTTACCCCGGGGATCACCTCTGTGTCCCTGCTGGACAGAGGCACGGCAAATTAATGGGCATAGCATCCTTCAACTTAAGGGGTGGTGAAAGCCACAAAACTTTGGGCTAGGCTTATAAATGCCCTAGGGCAGATAGCCTAGTATAAACCTATGAACCTATGAACCTATGAAATTAGAACCCCCTACCTATCTAGTTACATAATCCAGAGGACACAGTACTTAAAGCATGCACCACCAAAAAAGTCTCACTTCTACAGTGAAAGTGTAGTGTACATAGGATTAGATTTGTATTCTGTGTCAGAGAATATATTGTGCTGTTGAAGTTTTTGGGCCTACGCCATATTTGTTGATATGAGGAATTAGGTGCAGTCTTATGATTAATAGTAAATACATACTTCTGACTTAGGTCACCTATGCTGTCATTAATGTATATTGCAGAAATGTGACTGGCATGTACCTGTTTTACATGATGTTGTGTATATGAGACATGCACACTTGTGAAACACAGGATGAACAATGAAGCATTCATGTATCATCAGGTTATTATGAAGGTATGTAAACCTTAATGAATGCTACTCATATTAGCAATGGTACCTGCGTATGTATAGTCCATGTGCATTGTCAATACAAAACAATCCTAAATGTTCCAATGCAGTAGGGCTGTGTAATAATGAAGTATGTGTGCTGAGGCTCTATGTGGTTGTATATCATTTGCAAGTGTAAGTGCTGCAGCGCAAACATAACTGCACAGAGTTAAATGTTCAGTCAAAAATGCAGTTCACTGCAGTTAACTTGTGTACAGTAAGCCATTTCCATGTATTGAAGTCATAACATGCAGGAACAATATTTACCTGCATTCAAAATCTCTTCCTAAAGCGCAATGTGGAGACACTCATTGGCATGGATATTAACAAAGTAATAGCATGTGTGTGATTCTAATTTGAGGTGTTGAACTTGTAAAGTGAAGTAGCAGTGTTCAGTGGTGCTCTCTGCCACTCTTTATGCAAATAAGAAGCAGAGAGAAAATGAACTGATTGTGTTTAGGTGTAGAACAGATCTGTTTTTTGTTAATATTTGACATGTCATGATGTTAACATTTGTCATGGAAGTATTGCTCATTTCCTTACAAATATACACTTTGCATGTTGTGCTCTACCTTTGATGTATTACGACAAAAGCTTTATTCAGAATGAATTGCTGTGCTTGCCTTCCCAATTTGCATGACATTAGGAAGCGAGCAAACAGGATTCACTGCTAAAGGAAAAAGTGAAACTTTAATGTGGTCAGCTTTCAGAAGTGTAAACAGGCTTAGCAGCGATGCCCGGTTATCAGCACTCTGGACATCTAATTTCCACTGTAGCACAAGATGTAAGTCCAGTGAGTTAAATGAAAAGTAGAGATGAAGCAGGGTTCAAATACAACATGCAGCTGATTTTACAAAAGGTGTCAGAATGTGATTATTAGAGGTAATTATAGAAATAACTATCCTGAATATGTAGATTGCCCAGATTGTGTCAGTAATGCCTGCTGATATAAACTTTTGTACCTACTATATGTCAGCCATGTTTCAAGGAAAATCACAAGTTAATTGGGGGTACAATTTGTTAAACATGACAAGGATCTTATGTATTTTGAAGTAGTTACTATGACTCGGCACATATCCTAACTATGTGTGTAGGGCAGGATGTCTTGTGAAGTGTGGGTATTTTGCTTCCTCAAAGTAAGTACAATGGTTAAATGATACAAGGTGAACATTTCATCTATCAGCCTACTAAATATGTTACAGTATAATGCGATGAGACAGAAGAGGTGATGAGGGACACAAACATGGAGAGACACATAAGAGTTTGTGTTATGGCACATTTATGAACACTTTTATGGTGTGCTTGTATTAAGTGTTTTCTCATTCAGAATGTGTCCTGCAATGTAGCATGAAGTCAATTATAAAGGGATTGCGAAGTTGGTGGAGTGACAATAGCTAATACATTCACATACATCTGGTTGAAAAAGGTGAAGGAAATTGGAAATATGATGGTAATATGAAGATGGTGGTTTGCTGATAACTGATGTAGCAGACACTAGCAGAAGTAATATTAATATGGGGAAAATTACATTACTGTATAACATATGTCAGGATTTGAACCATTGGCAGTACTTTACAGCCAGGTTGATTCTCTAAGCTTACCACAGAGGAGCTCATCTTATAATAACTTTCAATCACACATTGTAAGAGACACTCAGAAAATGCTCAATAAGGGGATTAAATAGGCAGCAATATTCATTACACATATCAATTGTAGCAGGTATGGCTCGTGTCCTTTCTGGATGTCTCTGATGCTATAATTTCACAGAAATTACATAAGGAAGTAAAGTTTGTAGATATTGGTTGGCATCAGTTTTATTATTTGTTTGTGCTTGGGTTGTTATATATACTCCTTAGCTGGTGAATGTGTGCGCTGTCATTTGCCTCTTGACAAGAGTGAGGGGATATTGGGCATGCCAACATCTGGCGGCTCCTTCTGCAGCTGGAGGTTCTGCCTTAGAATCCTTATCTGTATGTGCTTGAGGTGCTGGCCCTGCCTGTGGTCCAGGAATGTGTGGTACTGACAGTTACTGTCACTGTTGCAGCTGTTTCCTCAAGATGATATTGTGCAACATGAAACAAACTGTAATGCCTGTGTCATACTGCAGGGCACCCCCTTATGTGTCTAGATATTGGAACTGTGACATCAACATGTCAAACATATGTTCTGTGATCTTTCTACTTTGAAAGTGGGCATCATTGTATCCTTCTTCAATTGTGGTGTGTAAATTTCCAATGAGTGTCATAGTCATGGTTCCAGTACCTAACCTCTGTCACCCAGTAGATGGCCTTGTGGAACACTACACCTAGCAAACTTTGTGTAAAACTGAGATGTGCGCCATATGTGTTAGACATGGTAACTACCTTGGTTGCCAGCTCACACATTCAGGATGATCCCTCAGGCATAGCAGACAACGTGGCAGTCCAGTGAATGGAACTCCTTCCTATTGATGTACATCCTTCCCTGTTCACAAGGTGTGACCTTTATTTCTATGTGAATGCAGTTTATGGTCCCCAAAACTTTAGGGAGCTATGCCACAGCATAAAATTCCTGATTTGTTCTTGCTGTGAACGCTGGGGTGCAGGGAAAATAGATGCACTCCCTTGCATGCTCTAGCACAGCATTAGTACATTGGTGCAATAGTTTGGAAGCAGATGCCTGTGACACCCCTAGTATATCCCCTGTGGGTCTTTGGGATGTACCAGTAGCTAGTATCCTTAATACTATACATACCTTACTTTCAGCTGGTATAGGTTTTCCTTGATTTCCCCTGTGTCTGATGTTGGCATGGCAGACATTACAGAGTTCCTTTAGTATTTCCCTATCTGCCTGTGTCACTCTAATACTTCATCATCATGCAGTCCATGATATGCTAAACAGGGTCTGAATACCCTTCTTCTCTTTGAATGAAGTTTATCATCAGCAGCATCAGCATAGATTTCAGACTGCTGCACATGCACATAGAAGAGAGCAGTAGCAGCCTTTTTTTCTAAGTGTGAAAGTGCCTGTATGCCAGTAGGTTTTGGAGTTTATGGCAAAGCGCTACAATAAGTTTACATGATTACTTTATAGCTTCCTGAATGGTTTCATTATCTTGGATTGGTTAATTAGCATCTACTGCAGCTAGTTCTGCTTTAATTAGCATACTCTACTGTTTATCTTTGTGCAGAGCTGTTTAATAAATACAAACTAGAGCACATGATAGCAGTGCATCTTGTAGCCATTCATGAATTTGGCCCTCTACTTATATTAATAAAACTAATATCTACTTAAAGTATATTGCAATTTGGGCAAAGTCAACAGGATTGCAATTTAGTACTGATAAAGCAAACATCACATATTTTGATAGGCCAGCTATTAGACTGTATGTCAGTATCTTAGAGAATCTGGCAATGTACAGAGATCTGGGAACAACAAATTTCTCCAAATTCACATCCGACGAACATGTGCACAATATCCTGTATGAGTCTATGAATCAAGCTGGTCTAATGATGAGAAGTATGCTACAGTACCATATTAAAAAAAATAATTAATCTGGTACACTTACTGCATTACAATAAAACAATATTTGTCCCTCTTATTCTATTGGGCAGCTGACAAAACATTAACTGGTTCAAACACAGCTCTATTAAAAGAATACAATCAGACAAGCAATCTGCCTATGTGGAAAGATGCAGAAAATTGGACTTACTTTCAATTCTATGTGACTGAACAGTCTAGCTCACAGAACATTCAAATCTAAGTTACTGCAGGAACTTCTAATATGGAAATTTATTAAAGTGTCTGTACCCATAAACATAAAAGGGTAGATTATGTTACTCATCTTAATCACTTTAAATTAAACTTTTGTTATTTATTTGAATCATTCTAAATCAAAAGGCTCATGTATGAACTAGATTATACCACTACCATGGAAAAGCCTTCCTATAGAGATTTGCTACTCTAATACTGTCAAAGGTTTCAGAAGGGGATAAGTCCTATCAGTACAAGATTTAACATTTAATTCATATATGAAGAAGTCACTGTTCCTCAATGGCTTTTAGGCCTGGACACTGCGTTATCATACTTATGTACTTGAAAATGTATTACTAAATTCAGCTTGCAAGACTTCTGTGCTTTTACTACATATTTTGTTTCTGCTCTCTGCATATGAACCTTTTAACTGAAGAATGCAGTCTTCTTAAATATTGTGACACTACAGTACAATAAATTAAATTTGGAGAATTAAATAAGTAGCAATGTTTCTATTGTATTTTATCTTTTTCTCATACATAACATTGAGAATACATCCCATAACCTCTTGAAACCAACAAAGGCCCCAACAGCAGAAAGCAACTATTCTGTAAACTCTGCAAAATGTAATCACTCAGATTTGCAGTTTGAATCATTTATATTTTCTTGGAAAGCATCAAGAAGTTCAGTAACAAACCTTATTCAAAGTCTGTACCACCTATTTCTTGACCTTTGTCACATTTAAGACAGGTGTGCACTTTCTTGTCTTCTTTGCTGATACATTAAAAGTAGCTTTAATGCAACTTATCTGTATAACAAAGACTGTCAGTAAAATGCATTAAAGCATATCTACCTATATCTTTCTCTCTGTATAGATATATATATATATATATATATATATATATATATACATACATACATACATATATATATATATATATATATATATATATACATACACACACACACACACACACACACACACACACACACACACACACCCCCCTCAAAACTGTTAGTTTCTGTCCATATTATTTAGACAAATGTACTTCACACATAGTGTCAAACCTGATACCAATTTCTCACACAGATAATAACAACAGGATTTTTTTCTTGTTTGGCTAACAATCTTTAACGTCTATCATACATCTCAACTGTACCAAATTCTTGTGAATTACCCAGTTTTGAGGGCAAAATAATGGGGTGCTATGAATTCTCAAGTGGCCCCTTCAAATCCCATTTTTTTCTTTATTTTACAATTTTTAGTTATTGCCTGACTGCCTGTTGGAGACTTGAAGAGGTTTAAAACAAAAAAAGTAGTTTACAGCCATAGCCCACAAATAGTTCTTACTCCAAGGAAACAAACAAGAGGACACTTGTGAATGACACATTCAGTGATTCTAAAATGAGAAATTGTTAGTTCTCACACAGTTGTAACAATCTTTTAGAATACATTTAGGAAAACTGTTCCAAATGTGGATTCTGTCTATCAAGACTTTTTCCCTCAAGGACTGGCACTTAATGATAGATTGGTAGCAATTAAGTCCAAGTGAGCTTTGTCCCCACTTTGCGGAAGAGATTAAGGTGCACTCAGCAACTCCATTAACACTGGTCTCCAAAATGGTGCAGTACAACATTGTAAATGCATACTACAAGATATGTGACTGGTATAAATACACTGCTGTATGACAAGGTGAATAATAATACCATGAAACAAAACAAAAGGAAATGAAGCTGCTTCAATAAAATCCAAGGACAATTCAACAATAAATAATTCCAGTAAGTGCTTTCATCTGTAATAAGACTTCTTCAGACTGGAAGTTAACATTCAAAAACAGACATACTTTAAAAATCACATGACCACATACTTAGTGTTTTAACCCTTTACGTTTAAGGTACATAATACAATCTTCTCTATTGTTCAGACCAGGAGGGTAGCAAGCATTGACTCTATCCTGCCAACTATATTCCAGCCATCCAAAGTCATCTTCTGGAATAAATGAATTTTCTACATTTTTTAGACTGCCCACTACAAGGAATTTAAAGTTAACTTTACATGAACCATGTTTATCTTCCCCAGGGCATTCCTTTCATCCACAATGGAAACTGCCTATTTATGTTCATATATTCTTTTGTACAATTCTCTTGTAGTTCTTCCTACATAAAAAGATTTACATTCTAAGCAAAAAGTGACATAAATTACATACTTAGATTTGCATGAAAAACCCCATCGACAGTTATTTTAACATTATTCAAAGTGCATTCTGTTTCTTCCATGAACAAATAGTTATACATGTTACAGTTGTAACACTTAACCAATCCATTTCTGTCTGACCTGAGTTTTGGTGTAGCCAACTTACTTTGAAAGAAGTTTTTGAAACTTTTCCCTCTTATTTGGGTAAAGAGAGGCTTATCCCCTATAGTTTCTAGTAACTCAGTTTATCCCCCAAACAATTTCCAGTTACTTATTATTATTTCTTTTATTCTCCCTGAGTCCAAACTATTCACAATAGGCATTCTAACTCTGTTTTATTTGTATTTAATCTGCCTTCTTTTATGTTTCTTGTACCTCTGAGTTGTAACTTTAGCTCTAATATCTCTGACTAATGTTTTGGATAACCACTTTGATAAAGTTTTTCACAAATATTGTTACTTTCTATACCAAAATCTTCTTCCCTTTCTGCCACTCAGTTTGTTTGATGGAAAAAAAATCACTATTAAATGAGATGAAATTATAATTAAGAATAACATAACATCAAGCAGTTCCATTAATATTCCTACAGTATTGTCAGAATATAATTTAGATTTAATTAATTCAATACAGCATTCTTCTTAAGAAAGTTCATAAATAGATAAGTTCACTATTTTAAAATAAACAGTACCTATGTTTTCCATCCTTTGTTGTTCTTCTTCCAGTTTTCTGACAGTTTTCCATTGTTTATATATCCCTTATTCAATGAAGAAGCAGTTACTTGAGCCCATGTCTTGTTTCCATCTTTATTTTGCTGATAAACATAAACAGGCTGGGTGGAAACCAGTCTAACTGCTGTTTCTTGTGAATTATTGCTATTTTCCCCACTTATTTTTGTCATAGCAGTAATTTTCTTTTTATTTTGATGTTTATGAGTATCAGAGGCACATGATAGTGTCTCCTCTTGGTTCCGTTGTTTATACAACAAACACTCTGATCTCCTAACTTCATTTTCTTCACTGCTGCCATTTTCCACATCTAGTTGCTCCAGCCTGCCTTCAGCCTCATTCTGAACAACAAGGCTGCATGCAGAAGCCACGCCTCCTTCATAGTCAGCACAGTCTCTCTCATACTTGTTAGTTTTCCTTTTGCACAAAGCTTCATTAAGTTTAATTAAATGATCTTGTATGGCACACATCTTGGTTTGAAAATTGTCAGATGACGTAGTCTGCTTAAGTTTGTTATAAGCAGAGCAGATTTTTTCATTTAAAATAACCATATTATTTCTGTTTAAAGTGACAAGAAACTCCATATTTTTCAAAGAGGCTTTCTAATTCATCTCTAGCCATTTGTCCATAAATTCTTTGGTATAATCATTTCCAGCGGGTAATTTTGTCACCCTCAAACACTTTGGTACCATTTGAGTTCAAAGACTTTTTTCAAAATAAATATTGTCCCATTGAAGCTGTTTGAGCTTTCTTAAGTCTCTTTCTAACTGCAAAAAAGCATCAGTCAAGTAAAAGTTACGAACTTCATTTCTGCTGTTTTCTTTATTCTGGAATGGATTCAAGGCTGGTGCCAGGCAACCTAAAAGTACTTCATCACCTCTGTTGCTCCCAGCACTCATAGCACTTTGTCTTACAATAAATGTACTTTCTATCCCTTCTTCATTTAAAATGAAGGAACCATTCAGACTATCATCTAAAACACATCCAGCAGGCAGTGACATAAAGCCAGATCCAGAAGCAGTAGCTTGATTTTCCATATTACTGAGCTCAAAGCCAAAGCAGTAATCAAACAGGAAGCTAAAAGCTGGTAAAGACTGAAGTCCAAAACCAAGAAACAAAACCAAAGGAAATCAAGCTGCTTTAATAAAATCCAAGGACAATTCCACAATAAATAATTCCAGTACGTGTTTTCATCTGTAATGGTTTTGTTTCTTGGTTTTGGACTTCATTCTTAACCAGCTATTATACCATGACCCCCCATTAATATTCCAAAATGTGCAAACTGATTGGCCAGCGTGCACGTTGTAAATCGACTTATACTAATGGAAAAAGGTCCGGTCGCCCGGACTTTTTCCATTAGTATAAGTCTCTTTTAAAACACTGTCTCGCTATGTTAAAAGAGTTTAACATAGTGACACAGGTTTAAAAAAAGCAACAGAGATCTCCGTTGTTTTTTTTAAAGCTGTCTCGCTATGTTAAACTCCTTTAACATAGCGACACAGTGTGTAAAAAGCAACGGAGATCTTGCTTTCTCCGTTGCTTTTTTTTTTAATCCTGTCTCGCTATGTTAAATGGGTTTAACATAGTGAGACAGCTTTAAAATAAGCAACGGAGATGTCCGTTGCTTATTTTAAAGCTGTCTCGCTATGTTAAACCCATTTAACTATAGCGAGACATTAAAGCAATGGAGAAAGCAAGATCTCCATTGCTTTTTACTGTTTCACTATGTTAAATGGGTTTAATATAGCGAGACAGCTTTAAAATAAGCAACGGACATCTCCGTTGCTTATTTTAAAGCTGTCTCGCTATGTTAAACCCATTTAACATAGCAAACAGTAAAAGCAATGGAGATCTTGCTTTCTCCATTGCTTTTGGCCACAGCTCTGATGTACTGCGTAGGCATGCGCAGTACATCAGAACTGCCGCGGATACCAGACAGCTGCGGAAGGGCAGCAAAGAGGCATTATACAATGCCATTATTTAAGAAAAGTAATTATTTCTTTTCTTAAATAATGTCATAGTATAATAGCAATAACCCACTTCTGGGTGTGGGTAATGTGGGATTTACCCATGGTTGTCTTTGTTTGGTCCCTTGGGCTTCACCCTCGGGACCAAACCACGCCAACCATGGGTAAATCCCACATTACCTACACCCAGGCGTAGGTTATTGCTATATTAGCTTACTGTTTGATTACAAAGCAAAGAAACCAAGTGGAGACACTATCATATACTTCTGATACTCATAAACATCAAAATAAAAATAAAAATACTGCTATGACAAAAATAAGTGGGGAAATTAGCAGTAATTCATAAGAAACAGCAGTTAGACTGGTTTACACCCAGCTTGTGTATGTTTATCAGCAAAATAAAGGTGGAAATAAGACATGGACTCAAGTAACTGCTTCTTCATTGAATAAGAGATATATAAACAACTGAAGACAGTCAAAAAAATGGAAGAAGAACAACAAAGGATGGAAAACATAGGTACTGTTTCTTTTAAAATAGTGAATTTATCCAGTTATGAACTTTCTCAAAAAAATGCTCTATTTTAAGTAAAGGGTGGAATTTTCTTCCTGCCAGAAGGGCAGAAAAAATTGAAGTGCTTAACAGTATTACAGACTATGTAAGACAGTTACATTTCAACTTCTTTAAAGCTATTGAAGCACAGAGATAACATTTCAGTAAACCTAACACATTTAATCCACCCTTAAAAAAAGAGCTGGAAATGTTTCTGAATAGTTGTGAACTGCAACTTATTGAAGCTCTTGAAAAAGAATCTAGTTATAATTACTATAATATATCCAGTAGAGAAAACAAATTGTTTTTTGATTTTATTACAAGTGAGCTATTAGTGTTTAAAGCTGAAGAAGGGGGAGGAATAGTTGTTCTAGATTGAAAAATGTATGAAAACAAAATGTATGACCTATTGTCTGATGTGAATTTTTATAAGAAAGTGCCATTCAAATAAATTAAGAAAGCTTATTCATTTATTGATTCCTTAGTTGAAGAATGGTTTTATACAGCCAGAATTACTCAGGGTACTAAAAAATACTTTGTTATTGAGAATCCAAAAATAAGTAGGTTTTTTTGGAATTCCAAAGGTCCATAAAGAGCTAAATGACCCCTCCCAAGAATCATAGTGTCTAGTCTACATAGCAAAACAGAAAGTATGGCTAACTATGTAGACAAACACTAACAGGGGGTAGTGGTTGACAACAGTACACATATCAGAGACACTTTTGATTTCTTGGAAAAAAATCAAAAAGAAATATGTGTGGAAGAAAGTGATTTACTGGTAACTATGGATATAAACTAATTCCATACAGTAATACCTAATGATGAAAGCATGGAGACAGTGAGGCTTGAATTAATTAAATCTAAGTTATATTCTGACAATATTGTAGGAATATTAATGGAACTGCTTGATGTTATGGACAGGCAATGGGGGTGGTAATGGGCCCATGTTATGCCAATCTGTATATGTATTGGTGGGAAACCACTCATATATTACATAGTAAGTACCAAAATAATATTGTGGCATTGTATCATTTTATTGATGATGTTTTCTTAATTTAGAGAGGAACAGAAGAGGTCTTTATGTGAATTTAAGACATACATCACCAGTGTGTGTACTTTTTTTGGAATTTACCTCCCAATTTAATTTAACAACAATACATTTCTTGGATGTAACTGGCTTTAAGGATAAAAGCAAATTAGCACATTTTTTTTTTAAAAAAAGAGGTCCAAAACAATACGTACTTACATTATAGTAGCATGTATCCCAAGAAGACCAAAGAAAATATAGTAATAGGACATTTGTTAAGGATTAGTGACCTGACAGAAAGGGAAGAAGATTTTGGTATAGAAAGTAACAATTTTTGTGAAAAACTTTATCAAAGAGGTTATCCAAAAACATTAGTCACAGATATTAGAACTAAAGTTACAACTCAGAGAGGTACAAGAAACAGAAAAGAAGGTAGGGTAAATAAAAATAAAAACAAAGTAAGAATGCCTATTGTGAATAGTTTGGACTCAGGGAGAATAAAAGAAATAATAACAAATAATTGGAAATTGTTTGGGGGACAAACTGAGTTACTACAAACTTCAGGGCATAAGCCTCTCTTTAACCCAAAAAGAGGGAAAAGTTTCAAAAACTTCTTTCAAAGTAAGTTGACTACACCAAAAGTCAGGTCAGACAGAAATGGATTGGTTAAGTGTTACAACTATAACATGTGTAACTATTTGTTCATGGAAGAAAATACTCTGAATAATGTTAAAATAACTGTCAATTGCTTTTTTCATGCAAATCTAAGTATGTAATTTATGTCACTTTTTGCTTAGAATGTAAATCTTTTTAAGTAGGAAGAACTACAAGAGAATAGTACAAAAGAATATACGAACATAAATATGCAGTTTCTATTGGGGATGAAAGGAATGCCCTGGGGAAACTTTATAAACATGGTTCATGTAAAGTTAACTTTAAATTCCTTGTAGTGGACAGTCTAAAAAATGTAGAATATTCATTTAGTCCAGAAGATGACTTGGGGTGGCTGGAATATAGTTGGCAGGATAGAGTCAATGCTTGCTACCCTCCTGGTCTGAACAATAGAGAAGATTGTATTATGTATCTTAAACGTAAAGGGTTAAAACACTACGTATGTGGTCATGTGATTTTTAAAGTATTTAAATGTGTGTTTTTGAATGTTAACTTCCAATCTGAAGAAGTCTTATTACAGATGAAAGCACTTACTGGAATTATTTATTGTGGAATTGTCCTTGGATTTTATTAAAGCAGCTTGATTTCCTTTGGTTTTGTTTCTTGGTTGTGGACTTCAGTCTTAACCAGCTTTTAGATTATTGTTTGATTACTGCAAGGTGAATACTAATGCTAGGCCCTGGAGTTAGTATTCACATTCTTAAAAAAGATGTTCTAAGCTGATGAAGCTGTGGTGGTACTACGGCGAAAACGTTGATTTTATTGTGAATAAAAGCATTACTTTTTATATTATTTTGGATCTATTTTTTGCTATCTACAAGATTCTACACTTGGATTTTGTTTTGCCTGCCTGGGAGGTTACGTCCTTCTGTGTGTCCTAGCAGTTAGTATTCACATAGTCATACCTCAGTGTCCAGGGCTTTCATATACCATCACTCATAATCAGCCATTTCTGTAAGTATTCGAGGTATGTAGGTCACAGTATCGTATTTGCAGAACAAAGAGGGTTAACTGATTGTAACCAGCTGCTTTTCTGAAGCAAGAAATTTGTTTAGAAAATAGTTTGTGTAGCGATATTATCATTTAAAATAAAAAGACGACTGTGCATTTTTTAATATATAAAGACAGACAGAAACAGAAAGCTGAGACACCACATTTAGCTTTTTTTTTCTTTTCTTTGAATTAGCAAAGAAGCCCCACCTACACAAGAATGGGATCCTCTAGATATATCTGTGCATTTAAACTAGTATGCAACAGTGTGGTAAATTGGTGCAGTTGAAGGGCTCCATGCAAGGGTTCGTTCTATGTGAAGTTTGCAGTTTTTTCCTTGTGCCCACCTGGAATTTCATTTGATGTTAATGGTTCCTCCTAAAATCATGCCCAAAACTAGTATGCTTCCAAACTGCCCATAGTGTCTATGTGTGTACTTGTGTTTGTTTTACTATGGCACTTAGAGTTCTGCATTAAGGATCCAGAATAGGTTTTGGTTCCCTGATTAAGGCAAAACAGGTAATAGAGAACAAATAATCATTACCAGAGATTAAGGTTACTCACTCATCATTTGCCATTTGTATGCTTGCCTGGGTCTTTGAGCTATGCAGTGCAAAGTTCAAGCTGATCTATACAAAAATTCAAACCTGCATGTTTCATCACTTACATAATGACTCCAAACTTAGGGAACAGGAATAACAGCATATTTCCACACACAAATTATTTATTTGCAATCATAAGTACGAAGACTGTAAACATACAATTACATGTCTTGAAACAATATATTAATGACAAAATGTATACATATAGTTCTTTAAGTTTTGTTTGTACAACTCCTCAACCCCTTAAAATGGAACCTTCCACCAATACACAACATTTTCCAGTAACAAACAGAGTTAACAAATACAGAAATGTTATATATTGCTTAAAGCAAGAGGAACAGTGTTTTTTAGCACTGCATAACCTGCCTTCTGCGATATTAATATAACAGAACTGAATGATGGGACTACAGCTTCAAATTAAGAAGTATGGGTTAAGCATTTTAGTTGAGTAGAAGAATGGCTGCTACTAGATATGATATAGCTATAACTACTTTTTCTCCAGACTGGCAACTTTTTCAGGTGAATAAGCACAGAAAGCTCTGAAGAAAGGTTCCACAGTGGTGAGTCTGGCCCTCTTTTTCTGTTTGAGTGGCATTTTTCTAAGTAGTGACTTTTGTTTTAATGTCCATTGTTGAATGATTAGAGGGTTGTAAGAGAATAGCAATAGTAAGAAAGGTTCCACAGCTGTGAGCCCAGTCCTTTCTCCTGTTTGAGTGGCATTTTTTTAAGTAGTGACATTTGTTGAATGATTTGAGGGTTGTGTGAGAAAATAGGAATCATAAGTCAAGTTGGTTGATTGTGTATGGATGGCGGATGGTAAATTTCTTGTGCTTATATTTTTCTTGGTAATCCTCATTTTTCATGTGTTTGGAGTTGCGACCAGTTGGTCTTCTCTTCACAGAGTGGTCGTTGTGCACTGCTTCTTTTAGTGGCTATCGACTATTTGCTGTTGTACTTAACTGTCAGCACAATGTCTTTCTGGAAGGTAGTGCAGCTGGCTTGTAGGCTTGCAGGTGGCATCACTTGCTGCAGTAGCTGTGGCTCAGTCTTGGGGGAAATCTGCTGGAGAGGATCGGGTTGGCAGCAGGTTCCTGGTGCTGCAGGCAGCATAAAGCTGCGCAGGGAATAGTGTTACCAGCAAATGGTCAGTGGGACAGTAATTGGGACAAGTAAGCCCCAAGGCAGCTTATAGGTCATGGCATGAGCTAGTATTTCAAAGAATGTGTCTGTTCTTCAATGTGCGTTTGAATGCTGGTATCACATAATTCCATTGGAGTGTGTGGGGTTACATAACTATGTATGTAAATCTTATGTTAATCAGCACTCTGATTTTTGACCAGTTGTATTGACTTTTCATGGGCCTTTGTATAGATTTCTGATGTTTCCAGGTTGAGAGGTATGACTTCAATCCATCTTAAGTCTGTTGACTGTCCCAATAAAAGACATGATGCAACTATTGTTTCCTTCTTACAGCTGACAATCATACAAAAGATCACATGAAATGAAATATGGTTTCTTTTTACACTCAGTTCAGCTGAAACACCCTTTAGTGAATAAGGTTTGTGTGTGTAAGTATAGATACATATCAATCGATCTATCTACATTGGTTGATACCATTTGATCGACTGAAACAGATGGTTGACTGGTGTGCAAGAATGACATTTCCACAGGGACTGTGCAGTCTTAAAGCTAGTGTGATATATATGGAAACACTTTATAATCCCAAAATATCGAATTTCTGAATCCTGAGATTATAAAGCTCAAAACACCGAAACCCCAGAAGCTCGAATTTCAAAATCCCAAAGTTCGGAGATGTTGAAGTAGCGTCTCTGGTGTTGAGGTGTGTGAATGGATAGGTGGAAGTTCGGGTAAGTATTTATGTTTAAGGGTTTTGGTTAGCGGTTTTAGTATGTGTCAGTGTGAGTTATTACTATGATGTGTATGCACGAGGGAAATATAGGTGTGTGGTGGTGTGTTCGTGTGCTGTCTGTGTAGTGCGACCTTGGAGTTAGTATATTTAAGTAGGGGGGTGTGGGGGATGCAGCCCACCACATGAGGGGTGCAGGGGGGCTTTTCCCCATCTTGTTTGTAGTGTAGGTTTGTGTGTTTGTGTGTGGGGGAAGGTGTGTGTATGTGTGTGGTGTATGGTTAGTGTAGGATTTGCAATTTTAAAATTCACGCATCTGGGGTTTCCAGATTGTAAGGTTTTAGCTTTATGATCTCAAAATTCTGAAATTCGATATTTCAGGATTATAAAGTGAACTTGTATATATATATATATATATATATATATATATATATATATATATATATATAAATATATTATATATATATGTGTGTGTGTGTATATATATATATATATATATATATATATATATATATATATATATATATATATATATACATGATTTCAGGATTATAAAGTGAACCTATACATATATATATATATATATATATATATATATATATATATATATATAAATACATATAAATATATATATATATAAAATAAGCAGGGAGTACTCCCCATAGCAAGCACAGAATTTGTTGACATTAAGTTTTTTTTTTTTTTTTTTTTTTTTTGAAGTATGTGCGTTGATACTATGGTCATTGATGTTGTAGCTGTTCAACAGCTTATATTTATTTATTATGTATTATATTATATTTCCATTAATTAAAGTAGTTCAAACAGCAAAACATCTACTGCGTAAGGTTGAAAATGTAAACATCAGCGCACTACTTTGCATGTGCTGAGAAACATCCTCAGTCCATACAAAAGCAACAATAACATTATTTTTTGCAGGGGTATGCCTTTCTGTATTCTCCCTTGTGGAGGGTACACCCTCACAACCTCACTAGTTATATATACCTACTCCAAGATTATTCAAAACTGGGGAAAGGGCAAATTTCCTAACCCTGACAATTGTGCAATCTCATACACCTGATGGCCATCTGTTTAATCAACCAAATGTGTTATTTATTTATTTAACAACCAGATACCATGAGACATAAAAAGTAGAAAAATATATTTTTAGAGCTAATAAAATAAATGTCCTTTAAAGTGTTGTGTTTTGAAGTTCAAAAGTAAAATTCTCATTTAAAATATTCCGAATTAAAGTATTAGTAGTTATTTTTATCTAAGGAATTTTATTAGAAAATCTGAAACTTGGCATTGAGAAATTCAGCTGGTTCTTTACTGCATGACATTAATATGCTACATTCCTGCTCATCATAAGGGAAAAAGACATTTTTGTAAAGGGCAAAAGATATAGCAACACACAAAAATTCATGTTGTGAGCCCATGCATAACCTACTATTTATTCATCATTTGTTCTTTATAGTGGTGCGAAGTTTGACAGAGAGTATAAAACATTAATGCATATGTTTCTGAGCTTAAAAAGTGAGTCAAAGCAGTGAATCTTGTGAGTTGTGGGGTACACTATTAGCTGACAAAATATTTTGTTATATAAAAACGATGAAACAATGTGCAAGCTTTTAAGGGAATCTGACTTAACCTTATTAAACTTTTAAACATATTCAGAGAAAGTGAAATTACTATTACATGGTTAAAATAATTAACAGCTGGAAAGTATTGTGGGGGATTTATAAAGCTTACACAGTCTTGTTTTCCATGTAGGCATCATGTCAAGCTGCTTACATTAAATTAAGAAGATTTTAGATTCAGTAAACACAGCTGGGCACACAGGCACCAACATGGAAATATCCGTGGCATGCAAATGACCTCATAAACTGGTGAATTCCATACAAATGAGTCAGGTAGAGATCCAACAAGCAAATAGGCAGGTCTGCAGACCTTGTATCAGTGTCTGTAGTGTACATGGAAAAAATCCATGTACAGGAATGTAGACAAACAAAAGGGGCTGTAAAAACGTAGGTAAATGGACAGAAATGGAACGGCATGTACAGATATGAGCGAACCTATCCGCCATGTGTCTGAAAAAATAAAAGAAATAGGTTAAATATTTTTTTTAATAATATGTGCATGTTTGCGCAGTGCACAAGTATGCCTCATAAAATAAATAAATAAATAAAAAAATGTGGAAAAACAAAAGTAATATTATGTGACAGAAATGTATTACAGGACCCTGTGTGGAGTATCTGCAATGGGATATTGGTGCAGTTGCTAACGTGGTAGGGCTTTGAACTGTGTTGTTTCCATGGTCTGAACACAGATCCATATGCAAATGAGGTAGAGTTGCAGAATAGCCCAAAAAATGGTATCCATGTCCACATATCCCCTCCGGGGAGGCACAGAAACCATGCTGGTGTCCACTCAAAAGGTAGCTGACATCGAGGGAGGGTGTGTCCAATAACTTCTAAGCTGATTTGAGCTTAGCTGCACCTGCTTTCCTGACACGCTGCCATGCTGAGCATGGAAGTCTGGAGATATGTGTACAGTACATGATAAGCTTTGTTTACCTATGGGCTGCACATTTCCACATGTTTGCATGGCATGCTGCTGTGCTGAGCCTGGAGTATGGGGGTGTGTACACTAAGTGCTAAGCTTTGTTTTCCTATGAAGCACATGTGCATCTAAAAGGCAGTGACATATTAATTTGGTTTGACCCCTGTTTAACTTAAACTAGGACCATTAACTGATGTTAATGATATACTAGGCAGGTGGACTGCATCATAGGTAGTCAATCACACAACTACAGCAGAACACTATAAAGTATGCATGCACTCGAAAATCTGATTTTTCCCCATACTCTGCAGCATTGGAGTACAGACTTGGGAATTTTAACTGAAAGAATGCATGGGCTGCTACTGGTCTGCTACATCTGTATGTGCTAGATGCTGAAGTCAATGTTGCTGCTACTGCTGACACTAGGCCTAGGCAGAGAAGAAGAAAAGTGTTCGGGCCTAGGGTAACCTTTCAGCAGCTACATGAGCTGGTGATTGTAGACCGCTGCAGGGTGGACAAGGACAAACTACAAGAACTCACTGAGATCTGCCACACTCAACTCAGACCTGGAGTCAACAGAGAAGAACCCATCCCAGTGGAAACACAGGTATGTGTTGCTCTTAGGATAATAGCCACAAGTACCTTCCAAAGACCAACTGAGGACATGATGGGGGTCTCACAGGCATCAGCATCCAGGATACTCCACCAGTTCCTGGATGCAATGCTACCACATGCCAGTGATCACATTTTTCCCCTCACCTCTGAGGTGAGGGACAGCAATATGCAGCACTTCTACCATGTAGCACACTACCCTGAGGTACTGAGTGCCATAGATTGCAGTCATGTACACATAAAGACATCATCCAATGAGTAGAGCAGAATCTACGTCAACCGCAAATGGTACCACTCCTTCAACTGCCAGGTCATGTGCAATGCAATGCCCAGGGCATTATCATGAAAGTGTGTGCTGGCAGCCCTGGCAGTTATCATGACTCCCATACTGGCACATATCACATCTGTGCCAGATGTTTGCTAGGGGGGACATTCCACATGGCCATTTACTGAGGGATGCTGGCTACACACTGGAACCCATCAGAAATGCACAAACACCCACTGAAAAATGCTATAATGAGCCATAATGAGCAACACACACAAACTATAGCATAGAGTAGATGTTTGGGCATCTGAAGTCAACTTCTGGTGCCTTGATATATCTGGTGGAGCCCTGCAGTACTCTCCAGCCACATGTGCACAGATATTCACAGTATATGCCAT
>NC_056727.1:1043566574-1043744074 GCF_019279795.1 Protopterus annectens | reverse complement strand
ATGCATGTAAAGCACACATCTGCTGTGGCACACATCATGTGCAGGTTGCACAACTGGATGCAGAACACAACAAGCATAAGTGATGTTGGCCAACTGTCTGAACCGGACACAGGATATTTGTAGATGTGTCATCTCTATCACCACAGCTTATACATGTGTAAGTTCCAAAAACCCAGGTTACACATATCAAGGGTAGCAGACCTTATCACAAATTATGAATGCATGAGTATGCTGACTGCCACCATTGTCCTTGTTAGACTGTTATACACATATGAACCTATGGAGCCATGCATGTATACTACTGTACCTTGCTGAAGTCATGTTTCTGCTGTGCTGCCATTCCATCCTGTGCCACTTTATTGCCACTTTGTGTCCATAGGTTATCCTATCAGATGCCTGGAAGAGAAACATATACAAATCCATGAAACACCTATCATTGTGTAACAATACCACCAGTACAATATCATATAACATAAGGTACACAAAAGTATGTAGTGTAATCATGACATGCTAACATACAGTATCCTTTGGTGACAACTACAAGTGGCATGGCAAAACAATACTGCATTACATAAGAACATGTCAATTAATATAGTCACCCTATGCATCGGACACATAGTGTCATTCCTCTGCATGATGGGAAGGATGACAGGCATGTAGCAGAGGTATCATCACTTGCACAGGGTGTTTTGTGGGGGTGCTGAAGGCCTAGCCTGGCCCAAATGGTTGACAGCATGTGTGTGAGTCAGGAAAGAGAGCAGGATAGATGGACCATGGAGAGGTGCCATGTGTGTCTGTAGCTGACCTGCACGTGACCATGGTGTGTGACTGTGTGTATATATACAAAGTGAAGCTCAGTGCTAGCCCTACATGTGTGTATGTTGGACAGCTGTGGACCATACATGCAAGAGTTGGCAGTTCACAGTTTCTGGCCCTGAACACGGGAACTGGCTCTGCTAGGAGTGGCACTGGCACCACCATGCCCAAGGTCAGAAGAGGTGCTAGTATTTGAGCGTGACTGCAGTCTGCTGGGTCTGTGTCTGCCAGGGGACCACCCAGGACCATGATCCCATGGCCTACCATGTCATGGTGTGAACAATGCACTCCCCTGTGTAGCGCTGGATGTACTACCACTAAGGGAGCTTGATTGTGCACAGCACATGGATTCTCAGCAGATGGTGTTGCTGAACTACGTCCAAGGGTCCAACAATCAACTCCAGCCAGACATTCCAGCACAATGTGCAGTCCAAGACAGACACTGTCTCAGCCCACTGTCTGTCCACTGCATCAGTGAACCAATCCAGAGTGTCCCTAATGTAGTGGAGGCAGTCACAGATGCCAGACTGAGCTGCATCCATAACCCTACACATACATCTGGTGTTGCATTCAGAACATGCCTGTGCCTCCATGATGGCTCAAAACATATGCCGAGTGACCCATGATATGGCACCTGCAACAGACGGTGGGTGGACAGCAGTCCTCTTACAAGCACCCATGTCAATCAGCCTGTGTAGGACCTCGCCAGCTCTCTGGCTATGGCCAATGTCTACACACACTGGAGCCATAGTTGCCACACTTTCCTGTGCAATGTCACCACCCTTTGACTGTCCAATATCTGTGGCCTGTGGGAACTGGGTATGTGTGGGCATACTAACTGTGTGCGGTGACAATGGGAGCAGAAGAGGGATGTCAATCTCTGGGACATATTCAGCCCCAGACAACCCCACCTGTGCCTCACTGTAGCCACCATCATCATCAGAGACCAAAGACACACTGACATCGGGTTGTGGGGGGAGACACCAACCATCCCAGTCAACTGTGAAAACCAAGACAAAAGCATTACATTACTAGCTGCACTGTTATGTACGGAAAACGCACCGAGTCATATTAATGTAGATCAACAACTGCATAACTAGTCACACATCTTCTCAGCTCTGCTTTCATGCACAACAGACTTCCTCACAACAAAATACACATTCAGCTTAAGGCCTGTATAACAAACACGTCAGGTAAATCAAGTGAAACTTGACCAGTACAATTTACCTTTTAGTTATTCGTTATGAAACTATACTTAATAAATCAACACATAAAATCCAGTACACCTATCTTAACAAATATATACAAATACAGGTTTCAATGCCTAAGGTATGTACTATCAACCTTTCATTTTTTAAAAGGCATGCTGGATTTATTGCCTCATGTAAACCAGGAGACTTAGTCACTCAACTATAACTGCAAAAGTGTTTCTGTTCATTCAAGCACACTGCTATGATTACCCACTCTAAGGACCTTAAGTAAATGTTCCAGAATGGAACATACAAAGATTCTACTCTGCTTACACACAAACTTAAGTATACATAGGGCATTATTCTGGCCCTTAACTTTAATAGAATATATATGTTTCATAACTTTAATAGCATATATATGTTCCATAACAAAACAGTATCAAACTTACCAGGGCCATTGCCTTGTACAACACCTGACAGACCTGTAAAATGTTGAGGGTGAGGTACGGTCAGTACCACTGCATGTTGCAGCACAACAATGTAATACATGAATATATCTCAGTTGTACAATAGCTACTATGTTACTTAATGTATTGGTGATATTCTGTGTATGAGTGTACAACTGAGCTTAAACCCCAACCCCCCAAAGCAGCTAGAGCTGACACCCAAGTAAAAGTATGTACAGCCTGATGCAGTTACTGTGACAGTATTACAATGGTGATCACAGTAAGCTGACCTGCATGGTCCTCTGCTGTGGACTCTGTGTCACCCACCTCCACAATGTATGGTGTGATGGATGCCTGGGAGCTGTCATGTGTTCCTAGGTTCATCAGGAATTCCTCAGTGGTCAAGAGTGTTTGTTCCACTGCAGGCCCTCCACCAGTGATGGCATGATCCCTGGATACATCAGCTGCCCTTTGTCATGCAGCATACACCATGTATGTTGCACAGTGTTGAACCTGCTCATATGTCCTGTCCTGGTGGCCACTGGCATTCACATCCCAGATAAGGACTGCCCACAGTACAGCTTGCTGTTCCCTGCTATGCCTCCCCCTGGATAGCAAGATGTGATGATGCTTCCTTTGTCCTTCAAGTATTATTTATTCTCCATGTCTGAGAAGGGGGCATGGAATCTATGGTACATTATTCCTGAAAGACAACACAAGGGGAACACTTCACAGGATCAGATATGTGGACATCCACTATGTATAGATACAGCAAGGACAAAATGGCTGGTACTATCCATTGCTCGCTCACACGTCATACCCTACAGTGTGACAACATACTATGTGTGTGGATACAACTGAGATAATATCAATACTGAGGTATTTCCCTGTGTGCCATGAGAGATTCTGTTGTGTTTCCCCTAAGGCCAACCACTCAATAATGTGTCATAAGACCAGTGACAGACAAATAGCAGTGTGATATTACTACCACTATAAAGGGACAGTCTAACAACACCAGTTTCCACAATGACAAAATACAATGCAACCTATTGTATGTCCCCTGTAGGTGTAAGACAACAGGATATCAATGACATGTTATTACCACAGGTCTAAGACAGGCTTACTGCTGTAATTCCTATTCCCCATACCTCTGTCCTACCATCTGCATCCTGTTATACACAAAAAAACAGTTACATACCTGGTGGAGTGCAGTATGTGCTACTAGTAATGTTTCACAAAGGCATGGTCTGTGTGAGGAATGTCTCATAAAGAATGTTTCCCCATAGCCAGTAGCTTGCATTTTAACATGCTTCTCATTAGCAGGTAATTGCAACTAAATCAATCTGTGGCTCTGATATGCTAATTGCAGCTAAACAGCTGAATTGCACTATCATAGCCAATGACTTGCAACAACTGTGCAATATACAAGGCCTTCATGTAGACCAGAGTCCCTTTCTTAGCTGTTGAAATGGACATTACTGGGGTGAGGAGACTACATCATTGCAGAGGATAGTTCTGTAACAGAAACCTTTACATAGAGCTGTGTGTACCACAGGCTGTGGCTACTGCTGCAGGTAATAGACATAGGCAGTGAGTGTGAACACTTTGGAGGACAACAAGTTGTAGGTGTATATGTGTCAGCTTTGTTGTGGAGGCACAGCCAAGATGACTGTACCCTTTACACTCCAATTAAGGCATGTGTTTAAGGTACGTATGTTAGGCAACTGTATCAGTAACAGAGTACTAGGTGACATATAGTAAAGCTATATGGATATATGAAGTGTGTCCCTACATACAGACCTGTGACTTCAGCACTGAAAAGCAGTTATTTAATTTGCAATGCTTTGTGTGGATAAAGAGTGTGTGAGTCATTCATTAATTGCTGTCTTCACAATAATGTAATTGAAATGCAACTCAACATTGGATTTGAACCCAGGACTGTAACTAGCAAAATGTATTCTGTGCAAGGCATTTAACAGAGTTAGCTACTGAGTCACTGCTACAGCATGTGTATTTGCAAGATATATGTGCACAAAGCCGTTTCTTAAAGCAAGAAGTTTAAAACACTAATGATATATATATATATGTATATATATATATATATATATATATATATTTCACATTTTATATATTTCTTGTACGTAGCTATGCATAATATGATACATTCTCATCAAGGTAGTTATCAGTTATTTAGTATGTCCAATATATATATATTTTTTAAACTATGATTTTTCACTATATACTGTTTTTATGTACTGTCTTTTTAATGACTTGATTAATTTATATGGTGTTAATTGATATATGCATTTAAGCAGAGAAATTGTTGGTTTTGATGTAGTCTGATGAAGCGACCACAGAGGTCGTGAAAGCACTTACTTTGAGCTCTTCAATAAAGATTTTTGCATTTTATCGAAGCATCATTGTGGTCATCCTGTACAGTCATGGTGATTTGCTCTGCTCTTTTGTTGCTATATGTGCACACATACAGGTTGTGACAAACATTTTTTACATCCATCAGTATGTGCATGGTTTATACGGATGTGTTTCTACAACAGAGTCCTAGTTGAACATGAATTTTGGTATTAATGCCATAACAGGTGACTTTCTACATGTTACTGATAAAAGGGCACATTTACCTGCTATCACTGGCCTCAGTTACATCCATTATCATGTCTTTGGTTGTCTAGTGATATTGCACCAGAGTCCAAGGTACACTCCCATTTTTTCCTTTACTTCTTATTCTAGTTTGCACAGTGCGGCTTGGTGTGCAGCTCCACTGAAACACCCCTAATGACTGTAATTGGCAGTTACTATGTTTTGTTTAAACTATCTGTTTTAAGTAAAAGTTGTGTGGCATGGGGGGTTAATGCAGTGTGCTGCAAGTGTGATGGGTTTGGGTCTAAAACATGGCAGAGGTGTTTATTTTGTACATGTGTCTTACAATGTTATAAACACATATAGTCATTATAACACTGTTTAGCTGAGCTCAGCAAAGCTGTGCAATGTGGTGCATCTCACAGGGCTGCACTAAAAAAAACAGAGAAAAGAAAATAGGGAAGATAGAAAAGTGGTAAAATGGGGGCAAGCAGGGGGTAAACATAGTGAAAGGCAGGGAGGGATGTGCAGGAAGTGTGTAGGAAAGAACCATAGCTATCCATTTCTTGTACAGCAACAACTGTGCACTTTGACAGAATTTCTAGATGGATTTGGATTCTCAAACCACAGAGAGATGGGTGAGGGCAACAAAACTGCATTGTCAGCCCAGTTGGACCAAATTCCATGTGTCCAGCAGGCACATGTGCAAAATGGAGAGCTATGTATGGGACAATTGTATAGGGGGAGGACAGGTGCCCATTTTTTGTTTTTTTTTTAAGGTGAGAGTGGAGTGTTGGGAAAGGGACATAGGTACATGTGGGGAGGTATGTTGGGTAGGTGAGTATGCATTTGCAAAACAGACAAGACAGAAAATACAGCAGGCAGGGACAGTGTGTGACCCATGAGGGAGATAAACACCTTTGATAGGGAGTTTGTTGTGGAATTTAAGTCCCATGTACCTCCAGACAGCAGCAGCGTGACTCACATCCCCACCCATGGGACTGTCAGCATTGCTCTTTCACTGCCTCAGGGGTGGCAGTGATGGAGGCTGGGCACCAGGGTGAGGCTACCCCACCAGGTTGGCCAGCATGTCCTCAATCCAGTGCATGCAGTGGTCATAGCCACAGTGGACTATCCTGCACACCAAGACCAGCAGCTCAGCCCAGGTGACAACTCCACTTGTGCCACCAGTTCCACAGAGGGGCCCATCCCAGTCCTGTGGGGCAGCACTACCTGACACTGCAGATATTGCAGGGGAAGCAGAGGGGGCAACACTGATCTGGGTCCCAGAAGTGCTGGGACATGGTGCCATGGCCAGTTGAGGTGAGGTAGGGTAATCAGACAGAACCGGCCTACCTTGACATGCTGTGGTAATTGAGATATAGCAATAAGTTCAGGTTAGTTATAAATAAATCATTGTTAGTATTAACAGCATGGAAAAGCATATTAATTAATCCAAATACATAGCAATGTGTATTATGTATGACACATCATGAAATAACCGAACAATCAGTTTAACAGCATGCCAGTAACAGTTAAAGCATACAGGTAACCACACGGTTAATTTAACAAGATCTGTTAATAAGAAAGCATAATAATGCATAACAATAATAAACTGTATAAGGCCAACAAAATGGTTAATTTAACAAAATATGTCAATATGAAAGCATAATAACACATAACTATAATAAACTACATTTCCCAAAATATAGTTATTTTAACAAAATATGTGAATAGTAAACAATAATAATATATAAAAATATTAAATACATACAGATAAGGGGTGGGGAGAGAGTGAAAAACAGTCCATTAGTGATATTGCAGATTATATCCCTGAAAGTGCTAATATTAACTCTACAGGTGTGTATTATCAGTTTTGTGTACAGTGACTACAAGTCTCCTATAGATGATTTAGCACATACATACCTCTCAGGCTGTTTCATGGGACAGTATGGGCCAAGCAACAACAAATGCAGGTACACAACTAGACAGAACACTTGTACATCATGTGAACTTATATAACTACCAAGGTGCTCTGTAAACAGATTTGGTTATACTTTGCATTCCAGATAATCATTTCTGTGGCAATCCTGCGACAGATGGATTATACTAAATTAATTAAAGTACAAGAAATCATGACACTTGAGAGGCATGTTTGTGTACAGTTCATAAACTAGACAGCCATCATTCTTTATTTGTCAGGCTTGGGAATAGAACCCAGTAGCTGTGACTACAGGGGACATCTGCAAATAATGTCATAATTGACTGCAGCAACTTAGTACAGACATGCAAGGAATACAGCATTACTGGAACTAGACAGATTTATATATGAATCAGGAATGCTGGTGAACATGTTATTCTTACTGATTTTAAAACTCTGTGAAATATAAACATAATACCTGCTCATAACATGGGCTACCTCACTCATATACCTTTTGTTCCTGGGGAGAGAGAAAATGTGAACATTACATAACTGATAGTGTGCTGGAGATAAACTTGAACCATACTATGAGTTTATCAATACAAGTTACAGGACATTCTTTTTACATTCTAGAACTATTACAGTGTTATAATTGACTGCACTGACAGTAGAACACACATGCATGGAATACAACCATACTGCATATATTAAAACAGCTTTATTTTACTATCAACAATGCTGGTGAACATTTTGTATTGTTATTGCTTTGAAATATCTGTAAAGTACACACACAATATCTGCACATGGAGTGGGCTACCTTACCCATATACTTTTATTATCATTAGTAGGAAGATATTAACTGCAGTGGTGGGGCTGCGGTAGCATTGTCGCCTCACAGTAAGACGTGTTCCTGTTCGATTCTCAGCTAAAGCGTCTTCTGTGTGGAGACATGTGTGAATGGGCGTACCTTCATTGAAGGTTGTGCTTCAGGGCTGGCAACTCGGTACGTAAAAATCTACTGCCAATCATTAGCGGACCGGAATTCCACTGTGAGACCCCTAACCGGGAAAAGCCGAAAGATACAACAACAACCTTTAGTAGGAAGATCAGAGAGCATTATGTGACCAATATTGGCCTGGGGATAGCCTTGGACAGTACGAGTTAAGCAATACAGTTTGCAGGCCATTAATTTTGCATTCTACATGTATTACAGTGTTACACTTGACTGCAGCAACCTTACCATAGACAAGCAATACATTCAGTTCTACAGCCATGGTTATGACAACACAATCCTGCTGAACACAATTTTGCTTACTGTTATTGGTATTGTTTATTGTTTATTGAACTTCACTTGTTATTGTTCATGTATTGCACTACTGCTCTAATTGCCTTTTATTGCACTACAGCTCTAATTGCCCATGTATTGTACTACACTTCTACTTGCCTATTTATTGCACTACAGTTTTACTTGTGTATACTGTATTGCAGTAAATGCTTTAGCCTTTCTTGCTTATTGCACGACAGTTAGCATACTAAATCCGTACTTACCACACTTGTGGCATAACCTGGCAAGGAGCCTAGCATGGGACTTGACATTGCAAGCCCTCTCACCTACAGCTGTTGACAGAGAAGCACACCATTATGCATGCCAGTTTTGCAGACATTCAGCTTACATATTGATAAAACGGTGGAAAAGTCACTTACATATTTGTGGGGCATTCCCTGCTCATTCATCTTTAACCCATGTGTTCAAGGTTACCCTCTTTCTCAGTTTTTCAGGTCATCATAATGATGGTGACACTGCTTACCTGTGTGGTGGATGCCAGTAACACTGGTGAGTTCCCTAGTCAAATGGTCCCAGAACTCCTCCTTACACTCCGAGCCCTGGAATCCACCCTGCATCATCTGGGGTTCATGTTTTTTAACCAGGAGCCCAACCATGAACCTGGACTCCTAAATACCTTACCTCTGTGCCCAAAAGTGCACACCTTTGTGAACACCATCAGCCATACCAACAGTTGAGTGAATTCTAATGAATCATGCAGAATTCCTGCCTATTGGACTTAATATAAGCTGTTTTCCTGCCCTTACATGTCATTGAGCAACATTCAAAACAGTGCTGCATTATTAGCACCACATAAAACCATCTAAGTGAAGCCAAGCCATGTGAAAACTCACAGAACAGTGGTTTTAGCGAGGATTAGCACTGTGCAAACATTGGTAGCTGTTAGCATGTTTATGCACTGCTTAGCATGAATGAGCAATGCTTAGCAAAGCACAGCAGTGCCAAAATTCACAATAATCGAATGAAATTAAAGAAAAATAGTACGTTCATTTACAGACATAATCTGCCTCTTATGGAATTTAACCCAGGACCTATTGCACATAAGACCGTAACTCTAGTCTTGTAGTTAGTTTGACGTTATAAAAACTAGTATACCTTCACATATACTACTAGGCTACCTGTTATTGTTGCACAAGCATGCTTAAACACAGCTATAAATAAATAATTGCATCCAGTTTCTATTTTTAGATGTCTGGCAGGTATCAGCTGTCTATATGTGAGCACAGCTTGTCATTGTTGTGCTGCGTGCTGTGCCATGCAATCATGAAGTTAAAAAAATACATAAAACATCATACAAATGACATATTATACATTTGACACACTTCACAACATTACAACAGTGGCAGGGATCATTACAAGGAGACTCACACTCATCTGCAGCCACGGGAAGTGAGAATGGATTATGACATAAGTGAATATGAAAAGATATGTGAGAAAAAAAACAGCCAGGATACACAGTTAAAATAATAACAGATGATGAAGGTGCATGTCAGATAAAATGTGAATCAAATAAAAAGGCTAAAATTAAAAAAATAAAGTGAGGATGTACTACAAGGGTAATGGATATGAAGAAGCCATGTGAGAATTATAAAAACAGTGAGGTACAGAAAAAAAATTCTGTAGTTCATATCCATGTTGCATGTAATGGGTCTAGCTATAAGAATGACAGAACAGATTTTTTTCCCTTAATAAATCCTGCAGAATCTGTACTAGAAATGTAATTTTGCAACAGTGTATTTTCAATAGAAAGTGCATGGTATTGAAAAGAAAATGAACAGCCTCAACAATCAGTTCTGAAAACACATCATTAAAGTAAAAATATTAGCTACAAAGAATATGAAGGTGCCTTTGTGGCACTGAGACAGGAGTATCAGAATATTGAACCAAAATGTTGAGAATTACTGAGACATAGTCTCTGTTTATACTAGACACACACTCTGTAGTTCTGGACAACAATGATACTGAATATGCAGCTGTGAGAACATTGTCAGTATATATATTCTGATCACATATTGCTGGCATACAACTTTATAAATAAGAATTACAAAATTAGTTTTTTTGAATGAGTGGTTGAAGAAGTAAATATTTCTAATAATTGGCTGTTTGGTTTGTGAGAATATAGAAATGGTATAGTTACTTCACAGTATAATGGCAAATTGAAAATGTGTATAAAATCAGACACATAGTCAAAGAGCAATTTCAAATACTTTGCAGAGCCATTACACAGATATCCTTCATAACTATGCTCATTAGTTTGAAATCTTAGGAAATTTGTCAGGGCTATATGGCATACAAATGCAATCTGATGTTTTGCCAGAATACATGCTCCCACAAAAGTATCAGTATCTCTCAGTTGCAGCACAGAAGAGGGACTAAACTGAATGGAAAGCTGATGTGTCATTAACAGACAATAGCCAAATCATCTGGTGAATTTTATGGCTTCTGTAGTGCAGTAATGCAAACTATACATATGTTAGGATCCAATATATGTGAGTATAGTGGTTAGAAATAAACATTACTCATTTTTAAACATTGAGAATATTGTCTCAAGAATATCAAACACTGTTCTTTTCAGTATTAGATGCAAGACAGATGTTCCGGCAGAGACTGGCATAACTATTAAATAGTGCAAAGCTGCATAATTTTAATTTAAATAAAATAAAAGGCATAATGCTTTCTCTATCCACAACCATTTGACCTTACAAATTATGCAAAGGTCATAAATGTCCCCAGTTTTCTATCAGAGAAAATATAAATTATTCTACAAACCTGTTCATTATAACTCTTTTGTTGCTTCTTCTTCTTCTTTCGACTTTTTCCCGGTTAGGGGTCACCACAGCAGATCACCTGTCCACTTAAGATTGGTAGTGGAGTTTTACAGTGTCGAGTTGTCATCCCAGTGCCCAGTCTTCCATGGAAGGCACACACATACACATTCACTCCTAGGGCCAATTTGAGTGTCCAAATTATAACTGTTTTGTTGCTAATAAGCAATTGTATATTCTTCTACTATACTTTTTCTCATGTCCATTGATTCTGTCTTCTTCTCATTCCAAGTTTCCTGCTAATATATTTGCCATCCTAACAACATAATTTCCCTCTTAAATATTTATACAGGTACAATTATTGTTATCTACAGTCCTTGTATGTATTCACAAGAAGTATTCACAATGTCAAAAATCAGATAATTGTGTTTATGAATACTCTTTCAACAATCTATACTTCCATTCTGTGTGTATCCCAAATTTTGTCCAAAGAAATTAGCAATATATATTCTTTTTGCACATTTTTTATTTATATATTTTATTTATTTATTGTAATTTGTTGTCCAAGTTAGTTGACTGATCCTTTCATCCAAGAACCAGGCTCTTAGTGAGTGAGAATATACAATTTTATAATAGAAATCAAATGACATTTACAAATTTTAATGTATAGACTATAATTGATAAACATAAGTTGCACAGAGCAAGTCAATTACATTTTTGCAGCACTGGAAACTGATTGTAGGACATTTGATGAAGGAAATAATTCAAATTCCAATTATGCATTTTTTGAGTTGTAACTAACTATGACCATTGAAGCAAGTACAAATGAATTCATCCAGATGATCATCCATCAGCTCTGCAGAGTAAGAGTTATCTTCAGCTGAAACTTATTTCATGTTGCAGGACAAAGTTTAGAAAAAATCTAGCACCAATGGTTGCAGCAAATTGATGTCTAATCAAAGAATGCCATTTTCCTGTTTAGCCCTCAGGATATAGGATATGTGTCTGGTGGTGTCTGGGAAAGCATAAGTGAAGGGCATTTCCTGCTAGTAATATTTTATACAAACTTATACCTAGTATCATCTCAGCCTTTCTAGGTTCCAGTAGCAATTTAGAGTTTTCCATCATATCACATAGGTGGGTATTTATTACCTGTAATACAAAGTGGTAATTGATTAGGGACATGAATGACTATCAAAATGACTGTGCATACCCTGTTGGTGCACAGGACCCTAAGAGGGGTGTGGATTTCTCTGTGGGTCCGATTCAGACTGGATCGATTGATAATATTGAGGTGTCTGAATTAAATAAGGAGCATTTTTTGGAGGAGAATGACGGGCCGAGAAGGTCCGAGAGGTTGAAGAACAGAGGGGTGGGGGTCAATACAACAGCAGGTTACACAACAATGGGAACTATTACTACCAGAGTTATCACTACAAGAACAACAGATGCCGAGGGCCCAATTAAGTGTATCATTGGACAGCGGGAGTTTATACTCGGATGAAGTACTGGGTGACTGTGAGTCCTTTGTTGATTATGATGTACCTGTTGAACCCTCACATTGTGATATATTTAAGAAAGATGATTTTACTATTTACAATTATACTGCAATGACTATCAACAATGTTCATCACAGTTTATTTAGTAAGGGTACAACTTTTGTTCCTGAGTTTTCCTTGGATATCGCTGATGTGTTGATTAATTTGAAATTGTACATTAGACAGCTTAATTTAAAATTATTTTCAATGGTAACTCTTTAGCCAAGGAAAAAGTTTCATTGCACAAACGTAGTTTATTCATAGCACCCACAAATGTAGACCTATTAGTTTTTGAGAGGCTTTGTGAAGCCAAAATGAGGATTTTGAATTCTAATAAAAAAGTTCAAGATAACTTGGCTGCTGATGAGAGAAAGATACTATTTAGCTTAGCTAATAATCATGAGTTATGTTTGATGAAATCTGACAAAGGTGGGGTCATGGTCATTATGTCACAGTATGACTATGCCTTCAGGATGTCTAAAATTTTAAACGGCCAGTCTACTTATATGCAGGTCAGTATCAATGAGGTTAACAGGGCCTATTCAAAAATTGATTTATTTTTGTTAGCTGCACTATTTCAGGGTATGTTGGATGAGGAAGAACACAAGTATTTGTTGGTTCCACATCCTGTTATTCCGGTAATTTTAGGCATACCGAAGACACACAAGTCTACTTCTAATCCCCTTTTTAGACCTATTGTGGCTGCCAAGGGGTCTAAAACTGAGCCATTGGCAGCCTTTGTGGAGTCGTTTACCAAAATAGTTTTGGGGAAATCTGAACATATTTTAAGGGACTCATGGCACTGCTTAGAAAGACTCAGGGGTGCTGATTTATCTGAGTCCTTCATGTTTCTTACTATAGACGTGATAAATTTATTTACCACCGTACCCCATGAAGAGGATCTTGACTTTTTTAGAGAAAGCTTAGTTAACAGTAAAACTTGCAACAAGAACAGGATTAACTTGCTGGTTGATCTAATGGAATTGGTCCTTAAGAATAACTTTTTGCTCTTCGAAGGGGAAATTTACCAACAAATTGCAGGAGTGGCCATGGGAGCCAAGTGTGCTCCCGTGTTCATAGGTTCATAGGTAGGTACTAGGCTAATGGCCCTAGGGCCTATACAAGCCTAGCCAAATGGTACCCTGGCTTTTGCTGCCCAAGAAAATTATTTTCCTGTTCCCCTGTCAAGCAGAGCCACAGATGTGATCCCTGGGGTGAATTTCCTATCCTCCATCCAATCATCAAGATTTTTCTTGAAGAGTGCTAATGAGGAGCTTTGTTTGATATAGATAGGTAGTTTTTTGCAGAGTATGGGAAGTCTCCGAGACAGGGATCTATCCCTCCAGCATGTTCTGTTTATTGTGGTGACAAGGTTTAGGTCCCTAGAGCATGTAGCTCGGAGGGATTGGGATTTCTTTACGTGGAGCATGTCCAACAGCTCCAGGTTTGACATATCTTTGTATGTTAGGCAGAGATCACCTCTGAGTAGGAGATATGCGACAGAGTAAAGCTGGACTTTTTTGAGACGGTCTGCATAGGGCATCTGTTTGAGGCCTGTAATCCTCTTTATGAGGTATTTCTGTGGCCTTTCCAGTTGTTGTAGATGTCTTGTGAGGTACATACGAAAAGGGGCATTGTACTCTATAATGGGTCTAATGAGTGATGAGTAGAGGGGAACAATGACCTCTTTTTTCCTGGATGAGAAACCTTTTGTGATGAGGTGTGCCATTTAGAAGGATGTCCTGACTACTGTGGCAATGTGATTATCAAAGGATAGACTAATGTCCACCTGTGTCCCAAGGTCTCTTATCACACTTTTGTTGTTAAGTAGACTACCGCCTATGTGGTAGTTCATGGGTACAGAGTTTTTACTAAAAGGGATGACAATGCACTTTTTGGCATTGACCTTGAGGCTATGGCTTTGACACCAGGCATCTGTCTCAGTGAGGCCCTTTTGTAGGATGTCCACATCATTAGGAGATTTGATTATGGCTCCTAGTTTGCAGTCATCTGTGAACTTTGTTAGCCAAAGACCTTCTGTGTTAGCCTGTACTTCAGAGAAGTAGATACCAAAAAGGAGAGGACCTAGGACTGAACCATGTGGTATTCCACTTGTCACTGGTGTGAAGTTAGATTTAGAGTCTGCTACTTTCACAGTGTGGGTTCGGTCAGTGAGCCAGTTGGCAACCCATCTTGTGACATAGGGATTTATAGCTAGTTTAGTGAGTTTGTCTATAATTCCAGAGTGGGGGATGGTGTTGAAAGCCTTGGCGAGATCTAGATAGGCTGTGTGTATCACCTTACCCTCATCTACAGCTTTGGTGACCACTTCAAAGAAGTCTATCAGGTTTAGGATACATGATCTGCCTTTTACAAACCCGAACTGGGTAGGGTTCAGAGTTTGGAGATTACCAATGTCATTGTTTATAAGTTCCATGATGATACGCTCCACAGCCTTGCAGACCGGGCTCATCAGGTTAATGGGTCGGTAGTTCCCAGGGTCCGTGGTGGCTCCCCCTTTGTGGAGTGGGATAACCGTTGCTGTGCACTATTCAGTGGGCACAAAGCCTGAGGTGAGGCTATGATTGAACATGGTCCTTAGGTGGGGTGCCAGTTCATTCTGTAGTTCCTGTAGAACACAGCCTGGGATGCTGTCAGGTCCCATGGATGCTGTGTTCCTGGCATTGTTTACCAACTTGGTACTTCTATACTGGGAAGTAAATTATATTTTCACATCTTGATTTATGTCCAAGATCCTGTTATACAACAGATTCTTGGACAATATTCTGATTCTATGGAAAGGGACTGAACAGGAGGCCAATGAGTTCCTTGAATTTTTAAACAATACAACTATTTTCTTCAGGGTCACTAATTTTTGGCATGCGTGTGAGATAAATTATTTAGATATCCATCTGAATTTTGATGGGGGTATTTTTGAAAGTGGTATCCACAGGAAGGACACTTTCTCGAATTCTATGCTCCATTTTGGCAGTTGTCACCCTTATCACCAGAAGAAGGGAATTATTAAGGGACAGATGGGCAGACTGTCCAGATTGGTGAGCAACTCTGATACTTTTAAATGCGAGTTGTTTCATCTTGTAGGGATGTTTTTGGATAGGGGATACCCCTTAAAATTAATTCTGATGGTCAAACATGAGGTTTTAAAGAAGAGAGATACCCTTTACCAACCTATTCTTCATGCTGGGTTACCAGTAAAACCACTCCAACAGCAGTCTGATGGTTCATCTACAATGATCCTTAGATATAATCATCTCTCTCAAGATATTGCTTCAGCCATCAATCATGCATGGCACTCTAGACCTAGGATAGTTTACAGTCGAGGGAAAAATGTTAAGGACATTATGGAGATTTCTAGTTACAAGTCTTTTATATCCAGAATGTACAAATGTGGGCCCTGTAGGGTATGTAAGTACATCAGCAATGGCACATATGTGTCCATACCTGGTTACAGCCATTCTTTGTGCTGCCTGAGAAGGTACAGCTATATCACTAACATGTTAGTATATGTTGCCACCTGTATCAGATGCATCAGTTTTTATGTGGGCAAAACTGTACGAAGATTTAAGGAAAGGGTTACTGAACATGTTAGGGCCAACAGAGACAAAGATGCCCACAATGCACTTTATAGGCATAGTACAAGTTGTACTCATTTCAAAAAATGTATCTTCTTTGTCATTGACAAGGTGAAAAGTAGTGAAAGAGGAGGTGACTTGAAATTAAAGGTGGAAAATTTGGAGACTATGTGGCAACTTAGGCTAAATGCCATGTATCCACCTGGCCTCAATGACAGTATAGCTATCCTTCCTACACTTAAGGCTAAAGCAAATGTGATTAAATAAAAAATAAAAACCTCCTTTTTTATATATTCAACAATGTATATCAGCATCATAAAACTTTTTATTTTTAAACATATTGTCCAAGTGTATTTTTATCTTGTATTTTGGTTTAAGTATGTTTTTATGCTTCATGTATAACCAATTGGTCTTTTAAATTTATGTGATGATGTCATTTAATGTGGATTGGTTAGCAAATAGGGGATGGGATATTTAAATGTTGTTTGTACTAACCAACGTTACTCTGATTAAGCCATTTTTATGGTGAAAGCACTCAGTCATTGGGATTTCTGTGTTTTGTGCTATTAAATTGGTGAAACCACGTTTGTGTTTTTTTTTTCGTATTATCTAAAACCTGCAATTTTTAAGCATTTAAGCATGAGTGGAGTGTTAGGGATGGTAGTGCCTATTCACCTTTTAGAATCAGGACATTCCTGGCCAGTGAATGTTGTGCAACTGGCGAGAAAAGATGAGTAATTCTGTAGTAGAGCTTAAATTGAGATAATGTTTTACTGACAATCATCTCATTGTGAATGAAAGGGAGGGGCTCAGAAAAATACCAGTATATCTTTGTTGCTCCACAACAATACTTGTGTATATATTTTTATGTATATAGTGCTTCTCCATTGCACATGTATACATTTTTACAATCACCTTTTGTATCTTTTTTGGACCTTATACCTCCAGGCCTTCATCTAAAAGGGAGACTAGTTCAGTCAGAAACCCCAATAAACAAATGCAAATAAATAAATAAATAAATTAATAAATATAATAATTGAATAATAAATAAATATAAATGACAGATCTGAAAAACATGGGCCATATACTAACACAAGAGGAAATGGAAAGTAATCCAGAAAGTGAGAACAATTATGCAACTGCAAAAGCCAAAAGACAAGAAGGCCTTAAAGAGGTTTCTTTAAATGATGCTGTATCTTAAAATGTTTATATTTAATATATTTGAGATAACTATGTTTCTTGGAAACCTACTATTGCAAACATTTATCAGAGAATGCATTTAAAACTAGGTATCAGTTTTGAAATCCTCATGGAATTAGTTACACATGTATCAGTCTTAAAGTGCAATGAAGAAAATAAGCCAGCTGTAGTGCAGGTTGATGTCACCAGAATTGTAGAGGAGTTGTTCTTTTACAAGACTATAAACTGGATGACTTTGACAGCACATTCACAGATGGACAAAAGAGGTATAATCAGGTATCAAAGGAGATGTTAACAGTACATAGCTGTGAGAAATGCAAAACATGTCTGCATTGCAAATAAGTTAATGTGGAATGAAAGCATAAATCATTACAAAGCATACTAAAAAATGTTTCATACAAGCTACTTCTGAGATTGAAGGGGATGTTACTTAATCAACACAATTATGATCTGAAATGAAATCACAGAGGACATACAAGGAACAACATACCACATACATTATGCAGAATAAATCTATAAAAGACTGAAAACTGTTTAAAATACAATATGAGATTGTTTGGATATCACCATAGCTAACAATTCCACAAAAAGTAAAATGCAGATAATGAAACTCTTACAGTGCATGGCTGGCCTGAGCAAAAATTGCCAGTATGGAAAGAAATGTAATCTTGCCTTTTTGAGGGAAGAAATAAACTTTGTCTAGGGCTTAATGTTCAAAACAGAAAAAAACAATTGCTCCCAATAAATTGAGAAGATACATGCTTGAAAAGGTACTCAAATCATATCTGACTATAATAAACTGCAAAGACAGAGCAAGAGTCAGGCTATATTGAGTGTACAAAAATGGTAAAGGACTAACATCCGAAACACTTCAAAAACTCAACAAGAGCAACTCATCAATGTTATTTAAAAAGCTGACTTGCAGTTTAAATGCCAAATAAAACAGTGCACAAACAAGGAATCTAAGAATTTCAAGTAGGAAGAACGAAAATCATATTGCAGTGTCCTCCCCAAATTTGGGCCAAAGCCAGTGTCTGAGTTCTTTTGAGAGATCCACCAGATGATGTCCATGTTGTAACATGAGAGAGCTCCTGTCCTTTCAGATCATCCACATTATGAAAAAGACATGACAATCTGTCTGTCAGACTGGTGATATCTAGGGTTATCCATAATCAAAAATAAAATTGCAAAGATGCAAACAGCATTGATTCAAACTGAAACAGAAGTACATATTTGTTTATCCAGCAATGCATATTGTGGTAAGAACCCTGTGAAGAAGTGTTAAAATACTCTCTTCCAGATTATCCCCAGGAGTAAGCTGTTACAGCTTTGCTTCACATCAGAGAAGTGATGTATGTTGTACATGTGGATTATTTTCCAAGATATCTTTAGTAATGATTATTTACATTTTGACAGTTTTTCCCCTCTTTTATGAAGTATAACATTTTTTGAGGTCAGATTATTTGGCTTAGTCATATTATTAGCAATGATGAGAAGTTTTTGGAAGAAGCTGGGGTTTTAACCAACATGTTATGTGAGAGGGGGTATGACGTCAATAGGCTGTCTAGGATTTCAGATGAGGTTGTTAAGTGTAGGGATGGTAGATTTTCTCCCATTTTGAATCTGGGCTTATTGCAGATAGTGGGACTTGTAACAATTCAGACAAAGTTCTAGTCTCTACAGTTCCCGTGAGTATAGAAGGTAGGGAGGGAGGTTCCAGATATTATTTCAACCAACTGGATAGTAGTTATAGGTAATGAAGATTTATCTAGAGCTGTTGGACATGTTCCTAAGTTTATTTTTAAGAAGACATATAATTTAAAATATTTATTGCACACTTAAGGCAAGATGAAAGTAAGAGACCGTTATGGACCTTTCCCTGCCAGACTTTTAGGCATTGTAGGTTTATTAGTTCTACTAGTCAGTACTCCTTTGAACACATTGATTTTAAGTTTACAGCTAAAGGCAGATTCAGTTGTAGGACTGAGGGTTTACTGTACCTGACAGCCTGCTGTAGCTGCAGCAGCTTTTATGTTGGGAAATTATAGATGTGAAAGCTGGACCCTACAGAAACATGACAGAAAGACTGACTCATTTGAACTTTGGTGCTGGAGAAGCATTCTATGCATACCGTGAACTGCCAGATGAATAAAACAAATCAATTTTGGAAGATATCAAACTGGCTATGTCACTCAAAGCCCAAATGATAAAGTTACAACTGTCTTATTTTGGTCATACCATCAGAAGGGAGAGATCACTGGAGAAAGACATTGGGTGGAATTTAATAAAGCCTACATGGTCATTTTTACCATGTAGGCATTGTGCTGTGCAGCTTACATGAAAGTAAGCAGGTTTTAGATTCAGTAAATGCTGCTGGGTGGCATGCATTCACATGCAAACATGGGAAGTTCTGTGGCATGCAATTCACCTCATAAGCAGGTGAATCTCATGCAAATGAGGCAGGTAGAGTGATCCAGCAACCAGAAAGGCAGCCCTGCAAATCCTGTGTCAGTGCTTCTGTGTACAGGAATGTAGACAGACAAAAGGGGTTGTAAAAATGTAGATACATGTATAGAAATGGGATACCATGTACAGATATGAGCAAAACTATCCTCCATCTGTTTTAAAAATTAAAGAAAATGAGTTAAATTCTTTTTTTTTTTAATAATTGGGACATGTTTGCACAGTGCGCCTCAGTGCAGACATGATTTATAAAAAAAAACATTGGAAAAAACAAAATCAGTATTATGTGACAGAAATGTATTACAGGACTCTGTGTGGAGTATCTGCAAGTGTGCATTAGTGCTATTGTTAACACGGTAGGGCTTTGAAGCATGTGCTTTCCAGGCTGTGAGCACAGATCCATATGCAAATGAGGTGGAGTTACTGAATAATATAAATGGGTAATTGTGTCTGCATATCCCCTCCGAATAGACAGAGAATTATGTTGGTATTTACAGAGAAAGTAGCTGACATCAGGGGATGGTGTGTCCAATAACTTCTAAGCTTATTTCAGCTTAGCTGCACCTCTCTGTGTTGTGCACCACCATGCTGAGCATTTGCTTTCAGGGGGTGTGTGCTCTAACTTCTAAGCATTGTTTAGTTTGCTTCACCATGTTTATGTGGCATACTACTGTGCTGAGCATGTCATTTCAGGGATGTGTGTACAGTGACTGCTAGGCTTTGTTTACCTACAGGGCACAAATTTGCATGGTGCACCACAGTGCTGAGTGTCTCTAAAAGCAAATGACATATTAATTAGTTCTGCCCCCTGTTTAACTTAAACTAGGGCCATTAAATGATGTTAATGCTATACTAGGCAGGGACAATGCATCATATGTAGCCAATCACAGAGTCAGCATCTACAGCAGAGCACTATAAAAGATGCATACACCCTACAATTTGATTTTTCCACCATACTCTGCACCATTGGAGTACAGACTTGTGAAATTTAGCTGAGATAATGGCAGGGGCTGCTGTATATGTATGTGCTAGATGCTGAAGTCAGTGCTGCTGTTGATGCTGACAATAGGCCTAAACAGAGAAGGAGAAGAGTGTTAAGGTCCAGGGTAACCTTCCAAGAGCTACATGAGCTGGAAATTGTAGACCACTACAGGGTGGACAGGGACATACTACAAGAACTCACTGAGCTCTGCCGCCCTCAACCCAGACCCAACAGAGGGGAACCCCCTGCCAGTGGAAACAAAGGTATGTATAGCCCTTAGGATACTAGCTACAGGTAACTTCCAAAGTCCTGCTGGGGGCATGAGGGGGTCTCACAGGCATCAGCATCCAGGGTACTCCACCATTTCCTGGATGCCATGCTGCCATATGCCACTGAGCACATTTCTTTTCCTCCTCAACCTTGAGGTGAGGGCCAACAATATGCAACATTCTACCATGTAGCACACTACCCTGGGGCACTGGGTGTCAGAGATTGCACTCATGTACACATAAAGTCACCACTCTGTGAGGAGTTTAGCATCTATGTCAACAGCAAGGGGTACTACTCCATCAACTGCCAGGTCATGTGCAATGCCCAGAGCATTATCATGAATGTGTATGCTGGCAGCCCTGGCAGTTATCATGACTCCCATATCTGGCATGCATCACAGCTGTACCAGAAGTTTGGTAAAGGGTACATCCCACATAGCCATTTACTGGGGAATGCTGACTACGCATTGGAACCAAGGATGATGACACCCATCTGAAATGCACACACACGCACACACACACACACACACACACACACACACACACACACACACATGGAAGAATGCTATAATGAGGCACATGCACAAGCTAGAAACATCATAGAGTATGTGTCTGAGTGTCTGAGGTAATGGTTGTGGTGCCTCAATATATCTGGTGGAGGCCTGCAGTACACTTTAGCCACATGTGCACACATATTCACAGTATGTGCCATGCTACACAATATGATTTTGTGAAAACAGCTGCAATAGGGACAGCAAAGGGAAGGGATACACAGCCCCCACCACTGCCTAGATCACCACAGCGACACTCACAGGAGGACTCAGAGGAGGGACCCCCTGATGATGTCCCTCCTGTAGGCTGACATAGGCATACCCAGAATGTCCTGGCTTTGGCTAAGCAACAATGTATAGCACATTCACTGACAACCTAGAGCCCTAGTGACTGACACCTTACTCCTACTCACATACATATAGTAAAATTGTTGATGCCAGGCAATTCACACAACTTGTACCTATCCATGTATTGGCCGTGTACTGCTCACATTACATAGAGTCAGCCCTGAACTACAGTTCTGTCAACTGCTGCATTCCCAAGGTAAATCTCTAACATACACACTACTTGTCAGGATTAGTATAATACAGTATCGTATGTATGGATCTGCTGCATTTATGCAAGGAAATATAGCGAGCTATTTGGACAGTTGTAACATCCTCATAGGACTACAGATAACCAGTTCAATAGTATGTTTCCCCTAAAAATCACTAGGCCTTATGGTTGGAATATTCACTACATCAGTCAAGGGATATGTTAAACAGTGAGGTCATGATATTTGGACAACTGTCTATCCCAGCAGATCATGTGCTGTTGTTCCCCCCACCCCCAACACAGCAGTATTTTCATATAACTGGATTAACAGTACATCAGCAATAGAATATCAGCAGACCAGCCAATCTCGGGGCTGTAAGATAGTACTGTAACATGCAGTGTATATCCCATGTAAAGCAGAAATAATGCACACATGTATGCTGTTGAATGTGTTTGATGAATCACTCCTCTCTGTCTGGCAGCCTGTGTGGCTCAATGTATTAGTGAAGTGAGTATGGGTGATGGTGTTGATGGTTCTAGTCTGAAAGTTTTTACATCTTTTGCACATGAGGTATTATTATGTTGGCATTTTCACATGCTTTCATTCTGTGTGTAGTGCAACATTATGAACCTCAGTCACATATTAAGTAGAGCAGACAGCTGGAAAATGCCATGGACCTTTTGGGTGAAGTGCAATACTGCAGAAACAGGGACAGATGTCAATTTCTGTAACATAATTCTCAACCTCGTAGTGCAAGAAATCTGGACAAAGCCCTACAAAATGGGTGGGCATATTTTAAATACTGCTCTCATAAACATAAAAAGTTGCTAGAATAACAAGGTTTGTTTCAATTTTTCTGAAGAATTTGAAGTGAGAAACTCAAATGTATGTTATTATTTAGTGACTTCAGTCCTCAGTTCATCCTAGTCATTTGCCAGAAAACCACACATTTTATAAGGAAAAGACTAAAATTATGAGCCAAAACTGTCTACATTCTGCAAAACTCTGGACAGTTGAGAGGTATGGTTTGTAACACGCAAAATACTGGACTAAAGTACAAGTAGGTGTGGCATGGAGTAATCTTATAAGTACTGGACTGACAGTCACACTGGGCATGCCCAAACAGTTAAAATGAGTGTAATTCTGTTGCCTCATCATCAGAATAACATGTTATGTATAGATATGTCTATACATACTGACATATATGTATACATATCCATCTGTCACTATCTCTCTCTCACACACATAGTATATCTATCTCTATGTAGTATAAAATAGATATATACATATATGTATAGCTATATATATAAAAATATGTATATATATATATATATATATATATATATATATATATATATATATATATCACAGTGATCCACAGACTCTCCCATATATCTGCATGATACATACACGTATTATGCACACACAGCTACATTTATATATATATATACATCCCTGTTAATTACATAAATATGATTTATGGATGTCTGTATTGTCTTACATGCCCTAATAATGATGAGTAAATCTGCACTATCACACATCCATACTGTTGCTCAAAAGATCCAAACTAAGGGTGCAACAGTACATAGTCCACTTACCTACAAATCCCTGTGCCTGCTGGAAGTCCCCAAGTAGAGAGACACAGGTGAGTATGTGATGTAATGTATAATGTTGTCAATGCACACATGGACAAGGCACATTGTTCCTGCCCACAGGTCTGCCTATCTAACTGCAAGCAGACACATATGGCCATACTGATAACTGCGCACACATAGCTAGGATAATAACAGTTATCCCACTGCTAGAATACTAGATGCAGATAACAGTATAAAGCAATATCACTCTACAGGCTATAGATGCTGTTCAAAACAAGCCTAGTTTGTGTAATGCACAAGTACTGTGCCTGCAATAACATACACAACAGACTCAATCTCTGGTGCATCTGATAAGTACTGTCATTTGCAGTGAATAAGATTAGATAGGTAGGGGTTCTAATCTCACTGCAGGCTACTTGGTGCATGTCTGTGTGCATTCCCCTGCAGAACATCTGACATGTCCTCATGTTCTACCCACCTGCGATGGTTATGAACATTTTGTTCCTGTAACTTGCTGCTGGCCTCCAAACAGTTTTCTTCTACAAGGCCTGATGATATAATCTACCTTAAGACTACCAGTTGACAGCATAGTATCAAACTTAAGCTGTGGTGCATGTGATAAATGCTGTGATATGTAGTGTATAAGACTATTGAGGTAAGGGTTCTAATCTCAGTGCAGGTTTCTTGGTGCACATCTGTGTGTGTGCATCCCTATGCAGACCAACCTGCATCCTCTCATTGACTATCCACCTGCAATGGTTATCAAATTTTTGGCCCTGTAACTTGCTGTTGGCTTTAAACCTGCCCTCTTTGACAAGGCCTGATGATGTCATCCGCCTTAAGACTTCCAGTGAAGAGTGTAGTGCAGACTGTAAGAGTAGTTTTAATCTGTTTCATTTAGTGTATTCACTGTCTCTTCAAAATTCCTGCTAGCATGATTATTAATATAGAGCACAATGAAATATAAAGAGTTAACTTAGAAGTAGTACAGATGCTAAAAAATAGTTTATTTAGATATTGGCATCCATGCATAAAGAAGTATGTTATTGAGAAACAGAGTTTGAAAAGCAACTGTGTGCAGATGATGGTTGAAAAATTATTAAACAGAATGTCAGCAATGACTAAAACATCAGCAAGATAACCCAAGAACAAAGAGTTTCCAGATAATGCAGGAACACAGAGTTTTCAAGGAACACCAATCTTCCAAAGACCAACGACAATCATAAATTAGAAGAAACAAAGAAAGACTGTTATACATCAGACTTTGGGAAAAAAAAAACATTAGACTATGGGCCAGATTCACGAAGGCTTGCACGGAGTCTAAGAGTAAAGGAAGACTCCATGCAGCCAACATGTCTGCCGAGCAATCCAGAAACAGCCGGCAGGGGCATGCAAGAGAGCTCCTAAAATGACTCTTGCACGGACAGTGTTAGTTTATGCAAATTACCTCATTTGCTGCTGAAAGGTATGCAAATGAGGTAAATTTTCGACCCAGGAAACACTAACCTGTCCGAGCAAGAGTAGTGTTATTTGCAGAAGTGTACTCGGTTAAGAACTGAGTACCGGTCTGCAAATAGCAAAACGGAGCCATGACAGCTCCAAATAAAGGATGCATCCAGTTGAGGAAGCATGCCAATGGCCAAATATATGGCCAGTGGCATTTTTATGTGTTGCAAAATATAAAAACATTTTTTTTTCCCTTGATCTCTGATGTTTAAGCGTAGCGCAGCACTGCCAAAATGTGCGGCGGACTAAAAAATCAGAAAATCAAGAATTTAAAAGCCACAAATATGATTTAATTCAAAATATTCATCTGCTATGCAAGTGAATGGCAGGCTGAAGACAACATGGCTACTGAGTAGTGGTTGCTAAGGGGGGAAGCTCAGTCTGAGAGATGTAGCCAAGCATTAGTAGGCAATCCTATGCAAATGAGGATAAGGATAGTGAATCCCAATATTTCCTGCTATGTGAACCATGTCCCTAGAGTGTAAGAGTAGGATAAGGGGAGTAACAGAGTAGAAGATGGGTGACATCATGAGGGGGTATGTATCAAAAAGACTATAAGCTTAATGGAGCAGAGTGGCATGTGTTTGCTGTGAGTTACTCATGACTAGGAGAGGTGTGTCTACAGTTGTCTAAACTGAAACCCAAAAACTGAAGGTGTACACCGTGGCTATCACTAAAGTTTCTTGCAAAGCTGCTTACACTGTGTGCACGTGTGTAAACCCGTCTAAGCCTGTGTGCGCGGGTGTGCATCCATGTAAGCCTGTGTTAGGCCGTCTAAGCTTGTATACACAAATGTGCACCCGCCTAAGCCTGTGTAAGCTTGTGTAAGCCTGGGTGCACGCATATGTGCTAGTGTGCACGTGTTTGCGCTTGTTTGCATGGTGCTGCCCCCTGTGGAAACAGAAAGAGAAAATGAAGGAGAACTAGCAGAGCTGCCAGGTGAAATCAATCAGAATCGGCCAATTACACAGGCAGTACAGTAGCCCAGCGCAGCCCAGCACTTAAAACTCTGCAAACAACATTTCCCCATGTTTTTCTCAGAAACACTACAACACTGCAGTCAACAAAGAGAAGTGAAAACTTAAAAAGCTTAAACTGAGACATAAAAATGTTAGGGGCTGCCATTGCTGTTATAAGGCAACATGTGCAAGATGCTGAGGGTGGTGCCATTGCGAATGCTGCTGAGCAACCCACAGTGAGGAGACGGAGAAGAGTGTACAGAACCAGGGTAACCTACCAGGGGCTACATGAGCTGGAGATAGTGGAGTGCTATAGAGTGGACAGAGAGCTCCTGCAGCAAATTGTTGAGCTGTGCAGGGCACACCTCACACACAGAACCAACAGAGGGGAACCCATCCCAGTGGAAACCAAGGTATGTGTTGGCCTAAGAATACTAGCAACAGGTACCTTCCAGAGACCAACTGGTGATATGATGGGGATTTCACAGGCATCAGCATCAAGGGTACTGCACCAGTTCCTGAATGCCATGTCAGCACATGTCGGTGATCATCTTTATTTCCCCATTTCCCGTGAGGTATTGGTCAGCAATATACGTCTCTTCCAGCAAATAGCGGAATACCCTGAGGTAGTGGGTGCAATTGACTGCATGCATATACACATAAAAGCACCAGCTGGTGAGTGGGATAGAGCCTACATCAACCGCAAGGGCTTCCACTCCATCAACTGCCAGGTCGTGTGTGCTGCTCAGGGCATAATAATGAATGTGTATGCTGGCTGCCCTGGAAGCTACCACGATTCCCATATCTGGCATCTGTCACAGCTGTACCAGACATTTGCAAATGGGGACATCCCTGACGGTCACCTAGTGGGGAATGCTGGATACGCACTGGAGCCGTGGCTGATGATACCCATCAGAAATGCACACACACCTGAACAAGAACTCCATAATGAGGCACACGCACAAACACGAAATGTAATCGAGGGTGTTTGGGATGCTCAAGTCACGGTTCCGGTGCCTGGACACATCTGGTGGAACCTTGCAGTACTCACCAACTACATGTACCCAAATTGTCATGGTATGTGCCATGCTACATAATATGATCCTGCAAAAACAGCTGCAGCAGGAACAGCATGGGGCAGGGCCAAATAGCCCCCACCATTGCCAAGCCCTGCACAGGCACAGCGTGACTCAGAGGAGGAACAACCTGTGCCTGCCACAGTAGGCAGAAGGAGGCATGCCCATTAAGCCTTGGCCTTGGCAAAGAGGCAACACATAGCACATACACTGGAAATGATACCTCTCTCTGACTCGCACATAAAATAAAAGGGGTGCCTAACTTGGCACTACTTGTTTCCAAACATGTATAGGAAGTGTAGTATGTGCATCCGACATAGGCAGCCCTGCAGCACCACCTGAGGCATGATTGCCATGTTTTAAGCAATATAAAGCAGTGCTAAGCAGCTTTTACCAATATCTAGTATATATAAACAAAATTGCTCGTGCAATGTTGGCCAAGGTCGGGCAAAGTTGAGCAAAGTCAGTTAAACATGCTCATATCTGCTTTACTGTTCCTCAAGCAGTCTGGTCTGGCCAGCATGAAATTAAAAAGCAGTGACAGTTCTTGAGCCCAGGATACCATGCACTACAGTCACAGTACTGAACCACTAAGCCATGATAGCATTACAGTGGCACAGACACAGCAGGACAAATATACACTAATGCAAACACAAAGCAATGCTGTAACATGTCCCTAATGATTCAAATGGGTAACCTCACCCACACGCCTATGCAGGCAGAGAACATCAGGCCAGGCATTGTGATGTGGGTTGTGTAGGCTATGAAGTCGCAAGCTAATATATGTGACAATGGATGATAAGATCTGTAGTACAGTAGTATGCCTCAAGCCAGTACGATAGGCAACAGTACAGACCGTAATGGTGTCCTGTACATAGCAGTGCAGGCACAGCAAATGTGTATAAGTGTCAGGTGAAACCCACATCCTATGTACACCCACAGTAACAATCCGGTGTTCTCACAGGTAGAAATGTACAAAGAATAGCTGACCCCCCCCATATGTAGAAATGTTGATAAATCTATGCAAAATGTCTCATGGAAGCCCTGCTGCTACAGCATGATCCCTGTTGATCTATGACACAAAGGTGAGCCTTGCTGTAAAAATACACCTTGATTTACCATACACATATAGTATAAATGTGTATACTGTGCGAGCTCACACACTCCAACAAATGTAGTGGATTTCATTCAGCATCACACTGAAAGGTCATACTGGGCATGCTCACACACTTAAAGAAACGAAGCAAATGTCAGGCAGGAAGATACTGAAAGGTCATGCTGGGCATGCTCACACACTTAGGCTAAATACGGATAGGGATCTATGGACAAATGTGTATAGTCATCTCTTCTTCCAGAACACACATTCACAAAGTGGTCTGAAAATCCTGTTATGTGTTCACACAGACTGCCAAGGTCTGTGCATGTAGGTCAAAGGAGGTTGCCACTACTCAGCAGTCATCAGACCTGTCAAAGAGTACCACAACACACTTGCGATGAATCTGTAGTGGATTTCATTCAGCATCACACTGAAAGCTCATACTGGGCATGCTCACACACATAAAGGAACAAAGCAAATGTCAGGCAGGAAGATACTGAAAGGTCATACTGGGCATGCTCACACACTTAGGCTAAATACGGATGTGATAATAAGGGATCTATGGACAAATGTGTATAGTCATCTCTACTTCCAGAAACACATTCACAAAGTGGTCTGAAAATCCTGTTATGTGTTCACACAAACTGCCAAGGTCTGTGCATGTAGGTCAAAGGAGGTTGCCGCTACTCAGCAGTCATCAGACCTGTCAGAGAGTACCACAACATACTTGCGATGAATCTGACTAGCCACTTTCAGCAGCTAGAAAGACCAATGAAGTACCTTAACAAGAGGATTACTGGCCTCAAATAGTTGCCCCATGCAACAAGAATGAATGTAACCCAAGCTGTACTCTGTTGCATACTGTCTACGCAGGAGATCTCTCTCCAACAGACAGGTCCATGTCATGGTTACACTCAGATCTGTTCTGAGTTACAGCTTAATGGCACTAAATGTACAGAGCCGACTGATAATGGCAACATCCTGGCAGATAGAATCAGTGTTTACTTTACCCCCCTCTCACCCATGAAAGAGCACATGTCTATAATGGAAGACTGCAAAGTTGCTGTCGTCACAGCTGCACAGGTAAAAAACACTCTCCGAAGCCAGTATCACCGCAGCCATGGGACTAGATAACTTCCCAGGCTGTGTAGTATCTACTTCCCTGAAGTAAACATTAACATGGAAGGTCTGTGGCTACTGAAGTTTCCAGAGGACTGCAAACTAGGAATCATCATTGTAAACACTAAAGATGTGGACATCCTACAAAAGGGCCTCACTGAGACAGATGGCTGTTGTCCAAGCCATGGGCGGTAGCTCAGTGCCAAAAGGTGCATTATCATCACATTTGTTAAAATCTCTGTAGCCAAGAACTACAACATAGGTGGTAGTATACCTCACACTGTAAGTGTGACAAGAGACCCTGGGTCACAGGTGGACAGTGGATACAACTGTGATAAGCACATTGTCACAGTAGTCGGGAAACCCTCTTATGTGGCAAACCTCATCACAAAATGTGTCTCATGCAGAATAAAAGAGGACATTGTTCCCCTCTACTCACCACTCACTAGAACTATAAAAGAGTACAATGCCACTGTTGCTATGTACCTCACAAGACAACTACAACAACTGGAAAGCCAGCAGCAATACCTCACAAAGAGCATTAGTGGCCTGAAATACATGCCATACACAGACCATCGCAAAATGCTCCATCCATACTCCCTTGCATATCGCCTACTCAGAGGTGTTCATTGCCTAACATACAAAGCTATGTCAAACATAGAGCCCCTGGATATGATCCATGTAAAACACTCACAATCTCTCTGACCTTTGGACCCAAAACCATGAGTAAAATACAAAAGGAAGGGGTGTAGCCATTTACCTTATGGATATCCACACCTTCAGGTTACTGGCACAGCATGAGGCCTTGGAGACCATGCAAGTGAAACTAACATTGGACAAAGCTGCCCAGCAGATTGTAGCCTGCTACAGATCATGTACCTTGTCTCAGGAACCTCACTCAGTATTCTGGAGAACAATGGCAAATATAAAGGTCCTATCAAACACCATTATATGAGGAGATTACAACTACCCAAACATTGAATGTGTGAATTACTCATATACAACGTCCTTTGCCCAATGTGTCCTACAGTTAAGAAACTCTAACACCCTGGATCAGCTGGTCAGCACGCCCACTACAGGTGACAACATACTGGACATGATCATCACCAACATGGGGTACCAGTGTTCCACAACAGAGATAAACCCCTCGCTGGGAATATCAGATCATGAAGTAATTACACTGGACATCCACATCCCGCCCCCACACCCAGTCAATGAAACCACTGTGAAGACATTTGCAAAAGCAAACTGCACACTTCCCAAGACCAAAGTGGAAAGTTCCAAAGACCTATTGCTATAAGATAATGGTATGCAATTTGCAATAACATTTACAAGTGCATCCTATGAGCATCTGCAGGGATACATGGAATGAGACATCACAAATAAAACCAAGATGCACTCCTCCAAAAACAGGACAACAAGCAGGTGTTTATTGTCCATAAATAAACTAGACAAGAGAAGGAGGAAACGAACACATGATAGATCCAACTTCACTAAAGGAAAGGCATCACTGATCATTATCAGGAAGAAACAATGATCGCTCATAAAATAATCCAAGGACGGTTTCTAAAGACAAATAGCCAAGGAATGTAAGAATAACAACCACAAAGCCTTCGGTAGCTATACCAGACATGTATGTGTCAACTTCCAAATATGCTGTCAGCTACCGAAAAAAGGAATGAAATACAACAAAACAACTTTCATTGCCCACATCCAGGGGGACAAGTTCTGTGTATACTCCCCCCTCATCACCCCCACAAGGGCCTGTGTCCATCACAGAAGGATGCAGAGACCCAGACATCATGGACATGCAGGTAAAGACAGCCCTCACCAAAGCTATGAACATAGCATCAATGTTACTGTTCGTTGTCCCAGGCTGCATCTTACACTAGGCCCTTAAGGAACTACACACTCACCTACATTCACTGTCCAGACTCTACCATACCACAGGCTATGTACCTAAAGAATGGCATACACTATCAGTCATCCAGCTCCACAAATGGTGTGCCAAAACAGAACCTGGAAACCATTGCCCAATATGTCTACTCAGCCGGGTCTACAGCGGTATTGAGCCAATTGTCATGGAACCCATACACTGAGACATTGGAGATCTCCAGACACTGGACTCTACACAACTTCACCTTGTTAAAGGCAGAGCCTGGCTTCCAAACCTAGTTGAGTTATTTAAAACAGTTACCATGAACATAGATGGAGGTGAAAGTAGTCCACACAGCCCACCTGGACCTCACTAAGGGCTTACTACACCATTCCCCACTCTGTCATCATGGACAAGTGTACCAGCTTATACATTAACATCTATGTCACAGGATGGGTGGCCAAGTGGTACAAAGATCAAACAGACATGTTCATAGTTGTGGGTGCCATGTCCATCTCTAAGCCAGTCACAAATGCATCACACAGGTCTTGGTCCTGGGACCCCACCTGTTCAGTAGATACTGCTCAGAGATTCAGGGAAGTACGGCAGGTGTATGACTGAACAGGATTGCAGATGAATGGTAACTGTGGTCCATAATCGACTGTACAGCTGACACAAACATCCTCCAGAAGTGTCTTACAGAGACAGATACCTGATGTCAAAACAATGCCTCAAGCTGAATGGCAAAGAATGCATAGTCATCCCCTTTGGGTAAAACAAAGTGCACACAAATTTCCACATAGGTAGTAATCCAGCATGTACGGAGAAAGTCATTATGGCCCTGGGGACACAGGTAGATAGTAAACTCACCTTTGATGATCACATGCCCAAAGTGTTTAGACATTCCTTCAATCTAGCCATCTAATGTCACCTAATGTAACCCACTTCGTATAGTCTGATGATGTCACCATCCTACAAATGTACCTGTGGAAAGAATAATTCCCACTAATGTGTGTAGCGCATTGTGTCAATGCATACTCTTGTAGTGTCATGAAGTAGTTAGGTAGGGGTTTGAATCCTGCACTAGACAACTGTGTGCGTGTTTGTGTGTTGTCCCGTTGTGAGGGAGCAACCTTTTAGGAGAGTAGTAAGAGGTAAACTAACCTTTGTCAAGTCTGACGATGTCACCATCCTACAAATATACCTGTGGAAAAAAGAACTCCCAGTAATGTGTATAGCGTGTCATGTTAATGAATACTCCTGTAGTATCATGAAGTAAGGGTTTGAATCATTGCACTGGACAGCTGTGTGTGTGTGTGTTTTCCCCTTGTGAAGAAGCAACCTTTTAGGAGAGTAATGAGAGACCTCAAGAGCGGAAAACTAACCTTTGTCAAGTCTGATGATGTCACCATCCTACAACTATACCTGTGGAAAACAGAGCTCCCTGTAATGTGTATAGTGTGTCGTGTTAATACGTACTCCTCCAGTATCATGAAGTAATTGGGTAGGGGTTTGAATCCTGCAATGGACAACTGTGTGTTTGTGTGTGGTCTCCTCGGGAAGGAGCAACATTTTAGGAGAGTAGTAAGAGACCTAACCTTTGTCAAGTCTGATGATGTCACCATCCTACAAATATACCTGTGGAAAAAAGAACTCCCAGTAATGTGTGTAGTGCATCGTGTTAATGCGTACTTTTCTAGTATCAAGAAGTAGTTAGGTAGGGGTTTGAATCCTGCACTGGACAACTGTGTGTTGCCTCCTAGGGAAAGAGCAGCATTTTAGGAGAGTAGTAAGAAACCTCAAAAGCGGTAAACTAACCCTTTTCAAGTCTGATGATGTAACCATCCTACAAATATACCTGTGGAAAAGAGAACTTCCCAGTAATATGCATAGGACATCGTGTTAATGCGTACTCCTTTAGTATCATGAATTAGTTAGGTAGGGGATTTGAATCCTGCACTTGTTGAGTGTGTGTGACACTGTTGGTCAATGTGCTGTGGGTTTTGCCTTTACCACTGTATGACATATCAGTATGCATTGCACATATGAGCTAGCTGTGTGGCAAATACATATCCGTACATGTTACCTCAATGATTGCATGTGTGGGAAACCTGCTTTCTCCAAGAACACAGCTGTCATCCTTGCCAGACTGTGCTGCTGCTTCCCAGACCTTAGGTCACATCTGTATGCTTGTGACAAGCCCAGCCACTGCATTGATCCCTGGCCTAGGTCATCTGTGTCACACAAAGTCATTATGGTTCCTATTGGAATGTGTGAGTGAGGGTCTATGGCCGAGGTATATGTCAGACCTGTTCAAATGCAGCAAAGTCTGTCAATGATGACTATTCATAACAGGTGTAGAACAACCTATGTGGATATGCATGCAGACCCCGTATTGCTTATGTGATCCACCAAGGGATTCCAAAATACATTTGGAAATGTGATTAACAAAGGAGAGATGACATAACACTTGGTTGCTTGTACACATCGGTACCTGTTCATCATGTTGGCGGCTACTACCTATGTGGTACTGTGGGGATAATATGTTCCGTAAAGGTGGATGACTATGCTAAGTTTGACTTATAGCTTTACAGCATGGGTTTGACAACAGGCATCTGTCTGTATGATACCCTTATGGAGGATGTGTGTGTGTCATCTGGAGAATGCATTATAGGCCACAGTATGCATTACCAGACGTGGATGAACATATCCCTACTGTGATTGCTTGTACCTAAGAGAGCTATATGCCAAACAGGAGTGGTCTCAGTAATGGATGCAGGTGAATACCTGTGGTTACTGAAATTGTATAGTACCTGAAGGATCCAAATGTTGCTGTGTGTCCTACATCTGTGTGTCAGTTGTCAAGACATCATCTAACGATTGGTTATGGTCAGGCTGTTGAAGTAATGTATACTACCAGAATGCAAAAACAATGACAGATAGTAACAGTATCACCTACAGCACAGTGTCAAACCATGTCATACACACATGTGTAGTCAGGTTCCGGAATGTGTGTAGTACAATGCATCCTGGCCACCAATAGAAACTATGGAGTGTTACTGTGTAATACAAAGCATGTCACCCTGGCCACGTGTCCCCTATGCATGTACATGCAGACAGTGCACCTCCACCATGTTTACAACTGTACACCTGCAAATCTGTGCTACACACATCCCACACATACTGTCCACTCTCTAACACATGCTGCCAATACTACACACATCAGCCAAGTGGCACGTGGCCAAACAATACACAATTGGAACCAACACTTGTGTAAACAACACTACAATGACAATCATAGCTTTAATGCATCATGCCTGCTCAGCTACACCTTCAAGAATATCATTACACTCTACTGCTGACAGCATGCTAACATTGCTATACTGCTATATAGACACCCTGTGCATCGGCACCATGGTAGCCTGTTCCTGCATCAATGTTACAGATGACAGGAGGTGGCACAGGTTTCATCATATGCACAGGGTGTGTTGTTGGTTTGCCAGAGGCCTACAGTGAGCCATCCAATTGACATGTATGTGTGTGTGTGTGTGTGTGTGTGTGTGTGTGTGTGTGTGTGTGTGTGTGTGTGTGTGTGTGTGTGAGGGCAAGAATACTGGAATGGGCCAATGTTGTTGTAATGTGTGTGGGTATGTGTTAGCCCTAGGTGTCTGGAGTATGTGTGTGTGTCTGCATGCACACAGTTCCACCATGTGGTTGCCATATATGGGTATTTGTGGGACAGCCACAGACTGTACCTGTGAGGCTTTACAGATCACCGTCTCTGGCCACGGATATGGTACCTGTGCCTGGCAGGGGTGCTACTGACACTATCAGGTACTAAGCCAGACTGGGTACTATCCCCAGAGGTAGATGGATGTACACTGGACACAGGTCCCTGCTGGGACTGTCCAGAGCCACGTGCACATGGTCTTCTAGGATGTTCTATGGACAGCCCACCCCCAACATTGCTGAGGCTGGTACTGGCATTACGGCAGTGGCTGTGGCTTGAGGGATGTCTGCGGTGACTGCCAGCTGCTGATGTTGCTGGCATACGTCCACGTCGACGTCTCAACCATCCCGCACTGTCCTGACACATGGACATGACATTGCAGAGGATATCTAATGTCTCTCCCCAATGTCTATCAGTGACCTCGGTGTAATGATGGATTGCACCTGTTAGCTCACGGATACTGTCAATGACGGCAATGTTATGTGCCCTCTGTGCCCTTAGTCCCTGTCTGGTGTACCGTTCCATACGTGCCTGTGCCTCCATGACAGCCTGGAACATGCGTGACATTGTCAGAGCTGTGGCATGTCTGTCAGTGGCATGATGAGCAGCAGTGCTCCTACGAGAACCCCTGGACATCTGCTTATGTGGTACCCTTCCAGACATCTGGGTATGGCTGCTGTGTTGGGATGTATGTGCCATGGATACCACACTGTCCTGGCCAATGCCAACTGTACGCTGTCCCTCTGCTATGGGCATTGGTGAGGGATGTATTGGCAGTATGACTGTATGCATGGATGGGGTGGACAGCTGTGTACTGTCGATTGGTGGCCCAATGACAGACCCTGGCAAACACGCCTGTGCCTCAACACACCTATCTTTATTATCACTATGTGGCTCAGTGACATCAGTTTCCCTGCTGCAGTGAACCAGCCCTAACACAGCACATGTGGGAAGAAGACAAGAAACACACTTTACGACCTGTACATGATGTCGGCACACATGCACACATGCACACATGCACTCATGAACACATGCACACATGCACACATGAACACATGAACACATGCACACATGCACACATGAACACTTGAACACATGAACACATGAACACTCCTCACTACAGCAGATACCCACACACCACCAGCAATCCAAATCATACTCAATAGTGGTTGAAGGTGGGTTACGATATCACAAAGCAAACAGTCATATCACACGTGTCAGCATGCAGAAAATTTGTTGCTCAAGACCATGCAGTGCGAGTGTAGCCAGCCCTTGATAATAACAGTATACATGGCTTTGATGCATGTGTGTTGTTGTTCAGTGATTGGCCTCACCCTGGAATGCAATGTGTACATGGGCACAACATTACTGTGCAAGTATTAAAAGGTCTGCAATGTCCTGTGCACCATCACTCACAGGTATACATGCCATGGCTGGATGTGTATCTGTGTGTCACATAGATATCCATTTATGATTACAGTGTCTGTGTCTGTAGCAGATAATTGTGGACACAGGTTTAGCACATGCATGCTGTGTATACACACAGGATGAGTGGTGCATGTATACGTGATGGAATACCATTGCTCAACATGGCCATTGTGCAGTGGTTATGGTGAGTGTAGGACATATTGTGGACATGCCAGTGCCAGCCATGACATGGCATGCTACAACATGACTGCAACATTGAACATCACACATACCCAATGTGTGTCATGTGACCTATACACTCAATAGCATTACAAGACATATATGTGTCACTTTGTACAAATGGTGATTGCTGTGCATATTGTGTATATGTTTTAAATGCTTGTTTATCATTGGGAAAGGTTTAACCAATCATCGCCAAGTTGATAGTATAAAAAATGCTTTTTAACTGTTGTTCAGGTTAATTCTGATGAAGTCAAAGTGGATTGACGAAAGCGCTTAATTATTGTAACAAAAAAAGAGTGTTTTGGGACTCGCAACAATAGTGCTTTATTTTTTGGTTTATCTGTTTTCTAAGAGCACTATTGCACCACCTACTATTTGGTTTATTGTGCACAGGTGCATATGTTTGCACACACACAACATTGAGGTGCATAGCAATGACTGTTATGTGTAGTACTGTGGTCACTGTAACTGGATGGGGTGTAGTACCATGAGCCATCATCATCATGCATCATGTGGTCACTCAAGGCTACTAATGTGTGCCAGACTGCCACCTAGCATGCTGTACCTGAAAAGTAGTACCGTGGCTACATTCACAATTACACAGCCACTTGTTACATGGGTTCATAAGGTGCCCAATAGGGAGCATTGCCTAACATGAATGTGTTATGTGTTGAAGAGTGTCACACAGCCCCATGATAGGCCTCTACCCATCAGGTATATTATGTGTGCTGTGTGGATGACATGTGGGATACTGAAGTGTGACCTTACAGTGGGTGTCTGGATACGCCATGTATAGAATGTTAAGCTGTACTGCGTATGACAAAGTTGTGTATGTTGTGTACATGTGTATCAACTATGCCTATCCAATATCCAGTATGGTGTTGCCACAATTGTGTGCGATGCTGTGTGTATTGCATGTGATTGAGGCAGCTACTGACATTACTGAGATGTGCATATTCTCACTGCAAACATGCACAGCATGCATTATGTGTAGGTGTGTTACGTGTACATGGCCTACACCTCACCTATGACATGCACATTTGATTAGCAATATTACATTTATAACACACTCACCAGCATCAACCGGCTTCCTTGCTATCACACCATTGGGACCTACAAGAATATAAGACAGTTTGTCAGTGGCCACAACTGTGGCATTGCTACTGTGAGTTTGCTAAACTACATTAGTACAACAGTCGACAGTCACAGGCGTACAGATTATATTCCACATATCAGTATTGCACAACACTAGGCAGCACAACTGCTAAACACACAGTACACATCTCACATATACATAATCTACCAATACAGGTAACAGTAGTCTACAGATAGGGCATGTTACCTGCACGCTCCATGTCAACATGCTGGGTGGCTCCAGCCTCCAAGATGACACATGTATGTTGCTGTTCTTGTTGTTGGCCAGTAGCCAACACACTTATGAGCAGCTCCTCCACTCTGGTGAGGGGGGATGAATGGCTACCCCACCACCTGTGGTAAGCTGTTGTCTATGGATATCAGATGCACGCCACCGGACATGTCTAATTAAATCACTGCAGTGATGGCGTACCTGCTCATATGTCCAGTTATGCATGCCTATGTCATTTACCCGACGAACAAGATCTTACCACAGTGCAGTCCACTCATGCTGGTCCTGGCTGGTTCTAGAGAACAGCAGGGTGTAGTGCCGCACCAGGCTGCTGTGTATTTTCTGTTCCTCTGCAGCTGTATAGCACGGGTTGCGTTGGTGGGCCATGCCCCTGGAAGACAATTAAACAATATGTGTGAGCAAGTCATGTGGCACACTTAACATTCTAAAGTACAGATATCAATTAACTGCCGTATATAGCATTCGATTGGCTGTCAGAGGATACACACATTCAATACCACATATTAGTGCTCAGGCCACAACTGGCTGACAGTACCTGGCATGCTCTATATATCAAACCATGTTCTGCACAGCAGCAAAGAGAAGCCAGTATGTAAGACTATACACCAGTACATGGCACACTGTATGTGACACAATGCACCACCTAGCCACAGGAGGTATATATCAAGCTAATGCATAAAGAAAGATGTCATACATTGCAATGAATGTAAAGTACAGTTACAGTATTACCAGTATACCACCCTAGTCATTGATGCCAAACCCCTGCCTAACATATGTGCACAGTTGTTAATATAGGTAACATACTGCTGTACTAGACTATACATGTTGCTAGATACACACATATACCCTGTAACACACATATGATTGAGGGCATGGTACAGGCATAATTACACACACATCAGACATACATACAACACACAAATGTATGCCAACCTAGATGAGCTTTACCTGTGTACCATACAGTACTGTGTGTCACTACTTACAAAACCTTATGCCTGAGGTATGTAATCTGTGAGGACTACAGGGAACACACAAAACAGTGTTTCCAAGCAATGTGAACATACACCATAATGTACTGTTTAGGCCTACAGCTTCAGTTAGTACTACAGTTCATATGGGAGATGGATTCACCAGCAGAATCACTCACTAAGCATACATGTATTGCTTTAGCCTACAATGGGACACCACAGTCGACAACAAGGGACTACGTCACACCGTATGCCATACTACTTTTTCTGCCTAGCAATAGCATACACATCTTTTGCTGGGATCACAGCTAGGACACAAACTACCATGACAGAAACAATATCACACTAAGCTATAACACCTTTACAGACCTTGCACACATTCACCAACACATTCACCATCACACTCAGTCAACCTCAGATAGCAATTATTGCACTAAGTATATGTGTGTGTGCATTGTGTCATAGGTAGGTAATACGCTATTGGCCCTAGGGCCTACAGCAGCCTAGCCATTTGCTACCCTGGCCTTTGACACACATGTAATTTAATTCCACTTGCCCCTCTCAACCAGAGCCACAGAGGTGATTCCTGGGGTGTATTTCCTATCTCCCAACCAATCATCAGGATTATTTATGACAACTGCTAATGAGGAGCTTTGCTTGCTATTGATAGATGGTTTGTTCCAGAGTATGGCATGTCTCTGAGATGGGAATCTATCCCTCCAGCGTGTGCTGTTTAGTGAGCTGAAAAGGTTTAGGGCCCTAGAGCATGTATCTCGGCGGGATTGTAATATGTTTACGTGGAGGATGTCCAACAGCTATGAGTGTGACATAGCACTGTATGTTAGGCAGAGGTCACCTCTGGGTAGGTGGTATGCAACACAGTCTAGCTGTGGTTTTGTGAGTCAGTCTGCATAGGGCATCTGTTTGAGGCCAGTATTACTCGTTGTGAGGTATGTCTGTGGCCTTTCCAGTTGCTGTAGTTATCATGTGAGGTACATACCACATGGGGTGTTGTACTCTATAATGGGTTTTAAGTGTGATGAGTAGAGGGGAACACTGACCTATATTTTCCTAGATGACACACCTTTTGTGATGACGCGTACCACATAGACAGATTACATGACTAGTGTGGCACTATGATTATCAAAGGGGAGACTACTGTCCACCTGTGTCCCATGTTCCCTTATCACACCTTTGATGTTAGGTAGACTACCACCTATGTGGTAGTTAATGGGTACAGTGTTTTGGCAAGAAGGGATGGCACTGCAGTGTCAACACTGAGTTTCAGTCCGTGCCTTGGTCACCAGGCACCTGTTGCAGTAAGTATGACCCCGTGTCTCTCTCTCTCTCTCTCTATATATATATATATATATATATATATATATATATATATATATATATATATACACACACACACACACACACACATACATACACACATACATATAAACATCCATTGCTGTACATATAGATGTATATATAAGCACATATACAGACCACTTTTCATGGTGGGAATATCAATTATGTGTCAGTTGTGAGATATACAGTTATGTAATAATATTGCACAGTGTAGTGCAGAATGCATTGAAGGTGTCCTCAGCCCATGTAGCTTTAGCAGGCCTCACTGGCTGCAACACTGCAAAACTGACAAATCATACCCTCAGTGTTTAACCACCACATGTCATATACCAGCACTGCATGCTGTTTTCTTTGCCACACACTACAACCTACATAGAAATATGCACATAACAACCTTCAACAATATATATATATATATATATATATATATATATATATATATATATATATATATATATATATATATATATATATATATATATATATATATATATATATACACACCCTTCACAAACAGTTGCAGTATGTCCCTTGCCCTATGCACATGTACAGATACATATAGATACATACTGCTGCCACATATGGGTGATTCACAGTATGTAGAGTACTCTTCAAAAACATCTACTACATGCCAGCAAATACATATGTGTTACATACCTTTCCTTTGTATTTACCTGTTCCATCTGTTTTTAAAGGAAATAATTTTTTTGGGGGGTTTGTCTGTCTGTTGATGCTGCTCTTTCTTTTTCTGTGTCTGTCTGTTTCTGTCTCTTTGTCTGTGTCTCTGTCTCTCTCTCGCTCTCTCTCTCTGTTGCTGCAATGATATTATTGCATGTGTGGACAGCAAGTACAGCCTGCTTTTCTAGGTATCTGCACATGTGCATGTGATGGCCTCTGCACCAATTGGTGCCCACCATTTAGTAAGTGCATGTAGCCTGCTGTGTGGTAATTGCAGTACTCACTGTCATAGCAGCCCACTGCTATAAAATGCTAAGTTAGGTAGGCGTAGCCCTTTCAGCTTTCCAAAGTGGGCCCCATGCTTGTTTGCTGTGGACACCATTGTGTCAGTCAGAAAGTTGGTATACTTCTTATATCTGAAGCTAGGGTTGTAGCCAGTGATTTGCATGTTGTACTCAAACCTGAATGTTGATGCTTGTAGTACACACTTGTCAGTGTAGAATTTTACTCATCCCTCCAAATGCTAACACAAGATGCATGGGAGTATGTACTTTCTTTTCTAATTAGACAATTAACTGCCATACAAAAGTAGTTATTGCAATGTATTCCTCTGGCACATGAACTGTTTGTGAACTACTATGCTGTAAATATTAATTTACTCACTTCTGAACAGTTTGTGTTTTTTTGTGTTGACATTAGCACAGGCTGCTCAAGACAACTGGACAAATTTCAATACTGAGTATGCCTACCTACATCCTTGGTAGAGCCTGAATACACAGGTATATTGTTCTTTTGTGTAGAGGTGCAGAAGTTCAGAGAGCATTATTTATTATTGTGTGATGTTTATCTTGCTGAACATACAGGGTTGCTGTGTACCTGTTTGTCTATCAAGGCAAGTAGTCTGTCTGTGTAGCTCTCACCTGTGGACGTATCCAGATGGTAGCCAGAGGTTAGCCTATTATTCTTTGTCTGTGCACCACACTGGTCTTTTCAGCACTGGGACAATGGCATTGTCACAACTGGTTGCTACCAGTACATGGCTACATCCTTTGATATTTCTGTGTTGTACTCCTACATAAGGGTATGCTTGTGGGACTCCTTCCAAAGCTATTTGCAGAGTGTGTAACAGCAGAAAAGCTGATATGCCTGTGTGTTTCTGCCTCTGCTAGGCCTCTGATACACTCAGGTATATATTTAAACAGCCTCAGGAAAAGGTACATATAAGTGAGGTACACCTGTAATATATTACAGACATTAAGTTGAGACTGTGAGAGAATCAGAGCATATGTATTAATACACCTTTTCTGATGTGCAAGCAGCGTCTACTCTTACTTATTGACATTATTCATTAAGTGTAATTCCCCACTTTTCTGCCTAACTTCAGTACTTTTCAGAGAGATTCAGAGGGACACAGCTAACATTTGTTTATGAATTAGGGACATCCCTGGCAAGCAGTCATAGTTGGGAAGTATGGCCTCTGCCCTATTCAAATAAGCCAGTGTTTATCCTCCTCTGATACTGTGTGGGGTTTGTAAAGTGCTACTGTAACATTATTTCCTGCTAGAATGGCTGGTTCTCTTTCACAGTCATGTCATGCAATTCCACAACAACTGCTGGTAAAGATCCACAGAACAAGATTTTTGTTATGGCATTCCTATTTTCCCTTTACATTCACTCATTGTAATGCATGATATATTTATTACAGCACCAATGTGTTGTATGTGTACTGTGGCTTAGTGATACTTAATGCAGTGTAGTGTGTCCAAGGCCCAGGGTTCGAGACTGACAGAGGTGTTTTATTTTTCTGCTCAGCAGAAAAAGGGCCCTGCCATGCAGACTGACTAAGGCACTTTTAAGCAGTTGTAAGCGGGTTTGCGTGAGTTTGCGCAACACTTAGCGATGCTTAGCTAAGTGCACACAAGCACACACTCGCGCACACCCGCTAACTACTGCTTAAAAGTGCTTACTCCCGCTAACCCCCGCGCTAATTTCTTTGAAAGAAAAGAAAATGGGGAGATAGGAAAGTGGTGAAAAAGGGGGCACAAAGAGGGAAAGACAGTAGGGAAACCAGCTCAGAATGTTCAGAATGGGTGTAGGAAAGGCCCATAGCTGCCCATTTCTTTACCAGCAACAGCTGTGCATATGTTAGAAATTTGGAGTAAAATTTGAAACCTTCCACCCCTGAGATAGGGGTGAGGACAACAAAGCATGTTGTGCTGCCAATTATAATTATCAGTTTACATGTCCAGCAGACATGTGTGTGAAATGAGCAGTTATGTATGGGGCATAATTTTTTTGTGGGAACAGATTGCCTTTTTTTTTTTTCAGGTGAGAGTGGAATGTGAGGTAGAGGAAGTAGGTATATTTAGGGAGGTAGGTTGGGGAGGTAAACAGACAAGACAAACAAGGGGGAAGAATATGACACATGTAGTGGGTGAACACAATTGACGGGGATGGATGTTTGGATATTGCAAGCCCATGAGCCCACAGATGGCAACAGTGGAACTGAGATCCCCAACCATGGGCAGTCACCACTGCACCTTCACAGCCCAGAGGGTGGCTGTGCTGGGGGCTGAGTACGAGGGGCAAGCTCACGCATGAGTCACGCCACTTGTGCCTCGAGCATTTGTAGAGGGTCAGTTACCGAGCACTTGATCTCCCTACACACCACAGCCTGGACCGTTCGGAGGGTGATAGGTGACCCTCCTCCAGCCACACTTGCACAGGGGGGATGAGCCCCATCCCCTGCAGCACTTCCACCTGAAGGTGGCACAGGGCCACCAGAGGAGGAGGTCCTGGGCTGGGCACCGGGCATGTTGGTGCCAGGTGCCATCGCCAGCTGAGGTGGGAGAGGAGGGTCCGCTGGGACCGGCCTTCCCATACATTCTATGTTTAGCAGGATTTAATGACAATATGGGTTAGTAACAGACAACAGCATTCCAAATTAGTTGTAACAGCATGCAGTAGTAGTCCCATTAACCCAACACACAAGAATTCCAACAGTTGAACATCAAGCATAACACATGCATATTTAGAACAACAGTGGACATTCCAACAGCATGCAGGGTTGATTGGTGGCAACAGGCCACCAAGATTGTGGTATGTGAACAGGGCACATGCATCAAAGTACATGGAGATATTTATAAACCAATAGGACGTATGTCCCAACAAAGTTTTTCAGATTACACATACCCATTTAGGCGTGGAATGGCATTATTTATGACCATAAAGTAGGGTGCAAAAAGATCACTCCATTAACAACTTATATATACTTATAACTTTACTCTACATTCCTACTGACTGCAGGTATATATCCCCTACATGTATTATTACACTAGGCAGTGTCCATTAAATTGTGAAATGGGTTTTGATAGTTGTTTATATACCTGACCTGTATCTGACATACAAACTGTTCAAGATGCAGATGTTACTGCTACGTATTTATATATTTCATTTATATTCATATATCTACATATCTGGCTGTCTTCAGGTGGCATTATCAGCTACATTTAAACAGACCCCTACATTGCTAGCAGCACACTGATGTTTCTGGGGAACACAATCACAAGCTACTCATGTGTCAGATTAACCTGTACATGCTAGCCATGAACCAACAGTTGAGGACTGTATATATGCTTAAGAGCTACTGGCATTCCCTTCATCCACTTTATATGGACCTACCCACGTGTGGATTGACAGCACGTAATACAACTATACTATTTCCATAATGCAAGGGTACAACAACATATCAAAAAAAGTGACACGGACACAGTCCAGGAATTATACCTTTATTAATTACATTACACACTTTTGTAGTGGCTCTCTCATTCATTTCATATTTTGGTGCATGCAGAATACTTTTATTTCAGACTTATTATACCTTTTTTAATGAGTTACAACAATTTTCCATGCTCTCTCACTTATTCTATATCACAATACATGCAGAGACTTTATTCAAAACTTATTATACCTTTATTAATGGGTTACAACACTCTTTTTCAGGCTCTCTCACTTATTTTATATATCAGCACATGCAGAGAAGTTATTCAAGACTTATTAGACCTTTATTAATGGGTTACAACACTCTTTTTCAGGCTCTCTCACTTATTTTATATAATAATACATGCAGAATAATTACTAACCTGCCTGGTGGCACAGCCTTAGCAGCCTATCTGCATAGGCTTGCCGATTCGCAGCATGGACACCTGCAGCTGTGAAGTAAATGAAGGGATATTGAGACATACTTATCCATTATATAGACTACAAAAGCATTTCTTACATACTTCATTCCATGGCTAGCTACTCAGTAGTGGGGCATCTTGCATGTCACAGGCCTCCTGTATCCATCGGTTCAGTTGGTCCTGCTTCCATCTCTTCAGGTCTGCATAGTGGTGATGGACCTGCTCACCAGCCTGGGGGACATCTGTGACACTGGTGAGATCATGAGCTAACAGGTTCCAAGCCTCTGCATTGTACTCCGTCTCTTGAAACTGGCCCTGCAGGAGTCTTGACTCATGATGGTGGACAAGGAGCCAAACCATGTATTTTGACCCCTCGATGCCCGACCATTGCGCTTGAAAGCAAGTACCCTCTCCAGCACCAGACATTCTGACAGCAGATGGGAGCTTCAACCAGTTATGGCGAGTATTCCCACCTATGGAGCTTAAATATGCCTCATTTCCCACACTTATTTGTGATTGGCCGTTTTTGAAAATTCTAAGCTAACAGCAAACCTGCTTAGCAATGGTTAAACTTCCATTTATAAGTATATGTATGTTAACAGTGCATGTTTATGCTAAGCTGTCATGGCTTAGTGGTTCAGTACTTTGATTATGGTGTACAGTGTCCTGGGTTCGAGCTTTGTTATTGCTTTTTGTTTTACTACTGTCCAGACAGGCTAGGGGGTGTGGCTGTGTTTAGGCAACTTTGCTCAACTTTGCTCTACGTTGCTCCACATTGCCCGACGTTGCCCGACGGTGTGCTGGTTAGCGCGGTGCGCAGCTCCGCACAAACCTATTGCGCTAGGTAAAGCGCTGCTTAGCTATGGGCAACTATATGGTGCTAGGTAAAGTGCTACTTAGCTATGGGCAACTATATTGCACTGGGTATAACCCTGCTTAGCTATGGGCAACTATATTGCGCTGGGTACAATGCTGCTTAGCTATGGGCAATTATATGTCAATATCCTTAATGCTGCTCACCTTCTTATATTTATATATATACATTTTGTTCACTAATACATAGGCCATTTCAATGCTTTTTACTAAAATTTAATTCATATATGTCAGGAATTATTTTATATACTAATTTAAAACATAAAACATAGAGGGGAGTGGTGGGACTAGAACCGGGAATACCTACTCTTTGTGCGAAGGCTCTACCACTATGCCATTGCTATTTGGCTTAATTTGCATAAACATTTCTTATTATGCTCTTCGATGTCGAAATTGCTAACTGTAGCTAAGCAATGGGCACACCCACGCAAACACGTGCAGCTATAACAGGAATTATAAAAAATAAATAAAAAGTTTACATTTTACAATTACAAAGGGGTTTAGTATGTGGGGATGTGTAGTGTTTGCTATGTGTACAGTTCAGTGGACTCGCTCATTACACTTGTCATTTTCACATTTATATGGTTGCAGGGGCATGGAAATTTGGACTGCTCGGCAGTCCGACACACCCCCTGCAGTCTTACACACTCTGTGTTAGCCTTCCAGTTGAGTCAGCGCGGCCTCATGAATATGCATGGCGTGCTGATGTCTTCCTCTTAGACTGCTGTTTCCGTGTAAGACTTATTTAGTCTTACATGGAGGATTAGTGAATCCCTGCCTATGTATAACTATGAGTGTATAAAAATAAGTTTTGGGAATTTACCATAGGGAGCTAAAAGCATTATTTTGCATGTTGTAGAAATAAAGGTACAATTCTAAACAGTAAAGTTGCAAACTGAAGCAATTGGTCTCTGTGTATTTATTGTACTTAGTATAATATTATAATTAATTATTTGGTCACAGTAAGTAGCTAAATACTGTAGTATGCATGTGTGCAAATTCAAGTAACAGCAAGAAACCAGCAAAGGTCAATATAATTTTTCAATGGTGAGCCACAGTTGACAGACCGAATGGTTTCTGGTGACAACTATGTCTTTTTTGTTTTATTTAGTTAGCACGTCCAGTCGTAGTGCAAACGTTTGACTTCTTGTTTTATCCTTTGGGGAAGGATCCAGTTGCAGAACAGCTAATCTCTGCAAGTTCCACCGGTCTTCATAGAATTGTGAAATTGTTGAATCTGCCAGTATCATTTGACCACCTTTTCAGGAGAATCAACACTGGAGTTTCTATGTTTTCTTAACGAAATATTTGTCCACCTTCCACACAGAAACTGGTAATTCTCTTTTTGTTTCTCATTCTAGAGCATGGATGCCATAAAGGAGAGGAGTGTAAAGTGTGAAACTACTTTTCAGGTAGACAGTGATGACAGTCCAGAACATGTATGGTTAGGTTTTAAAGATTGGTATAAACAAAACTGTAGTACATGTAGCAATTTAATAGCTAAAGCTGATGTCAATGCCTTATGTAAATGGATTTTTACTTATGATTGGTATATGTCTAATGTCAAAACTTACAAGTATCGATGAGGGTGTGTGTTTTGTGACAGTGATGATAAATCTATTTGTCTAGTGTACCACAGAAAGGTTGTTACACAGGTTACAGTCAGGGGATATATCCCCCTGACAAATAGCCCTCATCTTTCTCTCTGTATCCTGATCTAGAAACCCTCCTTACTTCACCTGTTTGTGCTGTTGAGACCCTTTTGAAAAACATTTCAGATTTTAAAGATAAGCTCTTACAAGACTCAGATATTGATTTGGTGACTGCTTTTGTCACTTGCTGTTCCAATTGGAGTTTGGCTTTATCGCCTGATTCTAAACAAAAATTAAATGAACAGCATAAAAATTTTCAAAGGGATAAACAAATGGAGTGGAATACACTATGTCAGTCTATGGCAACACTATTGTCTAAATGTTTAGGGAGCTTAGAGGCTCAGTTAGAGACACTTAAATGTAAAGATGAATATGTTCAGAATTGGGAAGTAAAGTATGACTTACTTCAACAGGAAGTACAGCAGAGCATGACAGAAATGCACAATATCAAACAATGGAACAAGAATTCCAACAGTGTGAATAGCAGCTAGAGGGCTTACAGCAACAAACAGAGGAAGGGCTAGAAAAATATGAAAAATATAAACAAATGTAGTATGATCTATACAGACATGCACAAGAGCTCAGGGCACTAGATGAAGAGGTAAAGCTTTTAGGAGACCAACTCAAAGAATTGGAAACTGCAGCATGGGAACATGCTGGGGAGGCTGTAGACATTATAGGAGCAGCAACACCTGCTGATTTATATCAACAATCGAAAGTGTTACAAACCCTCCCCAAATGGAATAATAAAAAAGGTATATTTTACAATGTTAGATTTTGAGGAATGGGTTAGTTACATGGCAGGTGCAGATGCATGGAACGATTCTTTGACCAAGTGTTTTTGGACATTTATTCCAAAATATTTCAAAACTTTTATTCAGCTAAAGAACTATCCCCTTAACACTCAACTGCAACGTATGACAGCAGTGTTACAGGCATACACACAGAGACAACCGTTAACCACTCGGTTGATAGATCATTTCAATATTACCATCTCAGATAAAATGCTAGAAAAGGCAGATCACTCTCATCTGGCTTATCAAGTAGTGTTCAATAAATCTGATGAAGATATGAAGGATGAAAACAGTCAAAAGCAGCTTATTCGCTGTTTCTTAGAGCAAGTGAAGGGAGTTGCAGGTGACATTAAGTGCATTTATCAGGAAACGTCAAAGAACTTGCAGGATTTAGTGCAAAAATTAATGAGAGGCAAGACAATGTGTGATGAAGGCAATCTTTTTTCTCACCATGTCTTCGCATTCGCAGTTCATTCAAAAGGGCAGGGTAGAAGCCGTTGGATAGACCAAGGACAACAATGGCAACAGACAGTGGCTTCCGCACCTCCAGCTCCAAAGGGCACTGAAGGACAGGGTGAAGAAAGGAGAGTTCCACAGTGTTTCTGCTGTAATGTAAGGTCATGTCAAAAAGGATTGTTCATATTACAGGAAATGGAGGGAAGCACAAGAAAGACAGGGTATGTGTACTAAGCAAGTTACAGATGAAAATATGGGAAACCAACAAGTAAAAGTGCAAAGGCCCTATGACCAGGGAAAGGATAACTATAAGGTAAAACAAATGAGACCACACGGTGACATATGTCTGGTAGATTTTCAGGCTCAAACACCTGTTAATTCACAATATGCAGAAAGTTTGAAAGCAGAAGTCGCAAAGTTTAAGTACGTAGATGACAGCATGGGGGATGACAATGAGGGTGAAGAGCAGGCAGTACAGTTACAGTTGTGTGAAGTTGCAAAATCATCAGATACGAATGACTGGGAAAATATGCAATAGGGGTGTGCCCCCTACCCAAGAAGTTTCTTTTTGACATCTTTTACAAAGGGGCAGGATGGAAGGCCCCTAATTGATATTTGGGTAGAGGGGTCCCTATGGAAAAATGTATTATTGGATACTGTAGCAACTGTTTCAGTTACTAGCTGATCACTCCCACCAGATCCTAAAAAGAGAACATGTATTTTAGGTTTTAAAGGCATTGGCTGCATAGCAGTTGGTAGTAAAAATGTGTCCATACAGTTTACACCAAATGATGAAGGCATACAGAGATCTTTTTTAATGCACCTTTCGTCTGCATCAACCATTATAGGTATGGATATTATGAATAAAATTGGATTGATCATAGTCATGCCAAATGGCATAATATGGAAGGGCGCAGAAGGATTTTCATGCTGCACCATACAAATAGATGAGACACTGAAAAAAAAAGCAAGGGGCGGTACACACAGATGCACAGGATGCATGGTAGTCCTTGCAAGCACAGTTTCCACTTATGTGGTCACAGGGACTAACAGATTGTGGAAAACTGGAAATTCCAGTAGGAATAAGAAATGAGCAGGATTTTATACCACCTTTCCAAAAGCAATACCCAATACCAAAAGAAGCAGAGGAATATATGCAAAAGTGCATAGCAGATTGGGAAATGGCAAGTATAATAGTAAAAGGTGAAAGTCCAACAAACTCACCCATCTGGCCAGTTAAGAAAAAAGATGGTAGTTACAGGTTAGTCATAGATCTGCGAAAAGTAAATCAATACACTAACCCTAAGGCACATCTAATACAGGGAGTTTCTGAATAAGCAGCCAGTATAAAACCACAAAGCCAGTGGTTCACAGTCATTGATATGGCAAATGGATTTTTTGCCATGCCACTGAGAAAAAATGATTGGCCAAAATTTGCCTTTACCTTTAATAATCAGCAGTATCTAATGACACGGTTACCACAAGGGTTTCAAAATAGTCTGGTAATTTTCCATCAGATGGTAGGCAAAATCTTGGAAGGGCTAAAAATGGACAAATCAGAGCTCCATTACATAGATGACATTCTGGTACAGTCAGACACTGTAGAGCAGCATTTGAAAAAATTAAAAGAGGTTTTCACAACACTGCAGGAGGCAGGATTTAAGGTAAAGAGTGAAAAAATACAGTTTCTTCAAAAGAAGTCAAATTCTTAGGAACCATTATTAAGCCCAAGGGGAGATCTCCATGCACACAGAGAGTACAAGGTATTTTACAAATGCAAAAAACAATGAGTATTTCAGATTTGCATAAATTCATGGGTATCATGAACTACAACAGAGAACTCATTGAGGACTATGCACACACAGCAGAACCTTTGTATAACATGTTATCCGTGCAAAAAAATAATAGCACTCTGGATTGGGATGTGGTAGAGGAACAATCCTTCACAGCTATGAAGGATAAATTGGCAAGGGCTACAGAACTGATAGCGCCAACTTCAAAGTTACCATTTGTTTTACAAGTGGCAGCAGGGAAAACACACACTATTAGTGGTGTTATTACAAGAATGGCCACACAGGTGAGATATAAAATCACAAAAAACTTTAAGACCAGTTACGTTTTGCAGTAGCAATGTGACTCAGGTAGAGAAGGGATAATCACCCCTATATTCAGCAATTATTAGATATATATTGGGGATTCAAACAGACAGAATATCTAACAGTCTTTTCATCCATAATAGTGCAGACACCACATCATGCAGTGCAAGTACTAGTAGACAGTTTTGAAATTAACAAGATTACTGATGGTATCTGTCAGGCAGTATTTGCTAGGTGGATGACTACTTTCAGTATGAAAAAGATAATCTTTCAAGCAGGAGAAAAATATTATTTGTCTAACTGGGTCTATATTATAATCTCAAAGTTAAGGAACATCGAATACAATATGGTGGACACCATATTATTGAAGCACCGTAACTTTGAAAATAAAAAAAAATGTTTAATCCTCAAATACTTAGGGGCAAGCTCCCCTGCACCCCCCACCCCCCCGCTACTTAAATATACCAACTCCAAGATCACACTTTAACGTAGTATGGTGAGAAAAGGGAAGATTTCCCTTTCCTACACTGTAGCGTGATCTCATAATTGGTATATTTAAGTAGTGGGGGTTGGGGGTGCAGGGGGGCTTGCCCCCCTGCCTACACTCATTAGGTTTTTTTTTTGTTCTACAAACATTTTTATTGTGTTTCGATTGTTTAATAGTTCGATGCATAAAGTTCGATGTTTATGCATTCGAACTATTAAACATTCCAGATTATAATATAGACCCATCTAGCTTGCTGGGATATGAGGAAAAACAGCATAAATGCATTGACAATATGACTAAGCCAAACAAATCCCCCATATCACCAGATTACAATAATTTTTTACTGTCTGTCTTTGTAGACAGAGGCAGGTACTGGGAAAATGGACAGTATGTTACAGGATTTGCAATAATACCAGACAAGGAAGACTTGGGAGTTCCAGAGCTGGTGCAGCTCCCGGGTCACATGTCAACTCAAAGAGCTGAATTAGAAGCAGTATTATACATTCTACAGCACTATAATCCTGTTAATATTTACTCTGATAGTGCATATGTGGTAAACTCATTACATTTACACATGACTGTTTGGGCTCGTAGAGGTTTTGTAGATAGTGCAGAAAAAACACTGAAACATCCAGACGTTTTGCAAAATATATGGAAAACCATATGACAGAAAAATGTACAAGGGCAATTCAGTATCTTAAAGGTAAAAGCCCATCAAAAAACGACCTCAGAAGTGTTCAAATTAAATGCAAAATCAGACACCTTAGCCAAACAGGCAGCAAAGACAGGATGGAAGTTGTACCCTGATTTAAAATCAGTTGAAGCAGTACAACAAGTCAGCATATTAAACCAGGCCAGGGATATCACTGAGGATTTGGTTAAAATACAAAAGCATCAAGGTTTGGAAGAAGAAACTAGTCAATGCATGATAGAAGGGGTCCCACCTAGAGAATTCTGGGTTTATCTCACTACAAATGGATTAAGATTACCTTATGTGCCATATCAGCTAGCAAAACAGTTGGTAAAATACAATCATCAGGTGCTAGGACATGTAGGTAGTAAAAAACTTATGACCAGTGGTCAAAGAAAAGTACTGGAATCCAGCTTTTCAGTTTCAGAAGAGTGCTTAATCTGTTTACAGGTTAATGCCAAAAGTAAAAAGCCTCAGTTACACAGGGTCATGCCAGCAAATGGACCATGGTATGCTATTCAAATAGAATATGCAGGGCCATTGCCACCAGCAAAAGGAGGCCATTGCTACTTGTTAGTAGTGTTAGTTGTGTTTTCAAAGTGGGTGGAAGCAGTTCCTACCAAAAAGACAGCTGTTAAGGAAACAGCCGAAGCTTCATGGAAAAGCATTTTTGCCATTGGGGATGGCCACGGGTTATCGAGTCTGATAACAGGCCACAATTTGTCAGCCAGTTAATCAAACACATGTGTAATTTGTTAGGAATACAACAAAGATTTCATGTATCATACCATCCACAGTCCAATGGAATAGTTGAGAGAATGAACAAAACCATTAAGGAAAGACTAAAAAAGGCGTGCTTGGAAAAGGGAAGGGACTGGGTACAACGCTTGCCAGGAATTTTGCTAGGGGTAAAAGCTACCCTAAATAGCAAAACAGGGATTTCACCATCTGAAATCATGGCAGACAGAACAATGCCCACACAGCTACCTTATGAGCTGGAGGTTGGGCATAATAGACCTTTGTTAGAGGTAGCACAATGTCAAAAATGGTTAAAAGACATCACAGATTACTTGGCAAGGGAATATGCATTCCATTTATGGAAAAAAGGTCCGAATAATGCCACAGGAAAAACACCTTCCCTCTGGAACAAAAGTATTAGTTAAAACATTTCAGACGGATGGTCCATGGGATAGTAATTGTCAAGGACCTTTCAAAATAACTAAGCAAATAGGACCTTTAGTCTATAAGGTCAAACAAAGCAAGAAAAATAAAATGTTGCTTGTTCACAGGGATCAAATGAGAGTCATTGTTTATAGTTATCAGCAGCAAAATGCATCACTTTTAAAAGAAGGAAAAGCACATGCTCAATAAGGTTTATGTTTCTGTTTTTTAGAAACAGCATACAAGACTGAATGCCAAGCATTGTGCAAAGTTTGTTGAAGGTACTCCCAAAGAGGTTGTTAGGACAAACCAGTTTTAATAAAAATGGAAAAAAGTGATTGTTATTGTAAGTATTGTGCTCAGTTTGGTAGAATGCCAGAGGGAATCAAGGTTGTTTATCACAAAATTTCAGGAATCACACTTAGTTGGGAAAATGCTACACAAAATAGAACGCAAGACAATTTTGGTTGTAAAATGCAAACAAAGTGTATCTTTGGAAGCATAGCTTTTAACACAAATATAATGGCATGGTCAGCTGAACAAGGTCAGGCATACATAAAAGTAGAAGAAGAATCAAAGACTGCCATACACATTTCAATAAACAGCTCAGTCTCTATTAGATGCTGTACATTACCCCCTGAAGATGTGACAATTCTGACAAGGAAAGGAATCGTACAAAAAATGTCACAGTGTATAAATAATAACACAAAGATAAAATAAATTCAACAGGGGAATAAATTGGTACAATTTCGACCAATAATCTGTTTATTTGTATAAACAACACAAAAATACAAGGAAAAAGACCATGGGTCAGAATACTTACCATTCTGGGTAACAAGCCAGTACTTCATAGGGATCAAGTGGTAAAAGTATCATCCACCTGTACCATGATATGACAGCAATACCAAAAAACAATATTGCACTTCAGCATCACGTATCCAAGTTTTAAACAAATGGAAATGTGATTTAAAAGAGCCTGGTATGACACAGTTTTAGAGGGAATAGGAGCAGGAGTATGAACCCTAAATGCTATGGATATTGAAATTTTACAAAATAAACTAAAAATACTAGGACAAGACATATCACATATCATACATTTGCAAGCACAATGGAATCCTACTATTTGGCATGCACATAAATAAAATGTACAGTATCAAGATGCTTTTTTAAGGCATTACAGTGTATCATTAATAGATTGCAATTTGACATTACCATATCTATATTTGTAGATTGGACAAAATGTACTTTACTGTCATTGTATGTGAAAATGCCTTTATCTGCACTTTTTTTCAAATAATACAGTATTTAAATTGATTTAACTGTGTTGCAGGAATATTAACTGAACTGGAAGTTTTGACTCTGCTCTTCAGTCAGTGCTTGTTTGGATGTTATTATTTATTAGTAATTGCAGGTGTGGGGGTAGCCACATTCTTTGATTTCATGTCCTTGCCTATTTAAGTGGTACAGTTTGAAATATTTTTTGCTTAAAAACCTCAGCTTTGGCCAGCTAAGATCTAGCTCTATTCAACTGGATGTATAAGAGAATTTAAGTACCTTTATCTTCACTTTTTTCAAATAATACAGTATTTAAATTGATTTAACTGTGTTGCAGGAATATTAACTGAACTGGAAGTTTTGACTCTGCTCTTCCATCAGTGCTTGCTTGAATTTTATTATTTGTTAGTAATTGCAGGTGTGGGGGTAGCCACATTCTTTGATTTCCTGTCCTTGCCTATTTAAGTGGTACAGTTTGAAATATTTTTTGCTTAAAAACCTCAGCTTTGGCCAGCTAAGATCTAGCTCTATTCAACTGGATGTATAAGAGAATTTAAGTACCTTTATCTTCACTTTTTTCAAATAATACAGTATTTAAATTGATTTAACTGTGTTGCAGGAATATTAACTGAACTGGAAGTTTTGACTCTGCTCTTCCATCAGTGCTTGCTTGAATTTTATTATTTGTTAGTAATTGCAGGTGTGGGGGTAGCCACATTCTTTGATTTCCTGTCCTTGCCTATTTAAGTGGTACAGTTTGAAATATTTTCTGCTTAAAAACCTCAGCTTTGGCCGGCTAAGATCTAGTTGTATTCAACTGGACGTATAAGAGAATTTAAATACCTTTATCTGCACTTTTTTCAAATAATACAGTATTTATATTGGTTTAACTGTGTTGCAGGAATATTAACTGAACTGGAAGTTTTGACTCTGCTCTTCAGTCAGTGCTTGATTGAATTTTATTATTTGTTAGTAATTGCAGGTGTGGGGGTAGCCACATTCTTTGATTTCCTGTCCTTGCCTATTTAAGTGGTACAGTTTGAAATATTTTCTGCTTAAAAACCTCAGCTTTTGCCGGCTAAGATCTAGCTGTATTCAATTGGACGTATAAGAGAATTTAAGTACATTTAGGAACACTTTTTTTCAAATAATACAGTATTTAAATTGATTTAACTGTGTTGCAGGAATATTAACTGAACTGGAAGTTTTTACTCTGCTCTTCAGTTAGTCCCACCCACCCTCCCTGTTTTTGTTTTGGTGTTAATCTTAGTGGCCTTGAAAGTGCCCGCCCCTCTTGTAAATTTGTGTTTGGATACTCCTTCTGGGCTTCTGGGCCCATCTCATTTGCTCACTCAACTGAGTGCAGTGAGATCATATTCTGATTTCAGGCAGTCATACTGTGTACAAAGAGAGCATCTGGGAACCAAAAAAAAAAAACAATTTTAAGCTTGTTTCCTGCCTTTCCTGTTAAGTGGTATAGACTGTTTGTAGCTTCTGAGCCCCCAATCCCTTCTGTGTTGGAGGGAAGCCTTCTAGCTTAGTTTTTTTTTCTTATAACTAGACAGTTTTCTAGTTTCAGCACACAAATCTGTTTCTTTCAACTCAGCACTTGTTCAGAACTCATTGTAAGCACTACATAAGCTGCAAATTACTACAGCACTCAACTTTCCTTACTTGTCTAGTGGAAATCAGTTTTTAGTACTTAATAAATAAGCACTTATCCAGGCATGTCTAAGGGTCAGCTCCCAGTGATTTCTCCTGTTTACCTGATGAATCTGGGCATCTTGGCGCAATGCAGCAATTACCTCATGTACACAGACAGCCCTCTCCTCCTACCACCCAACACTACAACCTGTGAGAGATGCACTTATATAACCAAACTGGAAGCAAAGCTCTCTTCACCCAAGACTGGACTAGACAGTCAAGAGGAGAAGATAAACACTTGCATCACACCACACTCATCACATAGTCTCTCAAAACCTACACCACCAAAACACACACATAGAAACACAAAACACACACCTACATTCGTGGAGGCTCTCAATAAAAACCTGCCCAATCATCAGGGACATCCAAACCATAAATGCAAGCAAACTCCACCCCCCAACACAACCCAAACATCCAAAGCATAAACGCAAGCAAACTCCACCCCCCCAACACAACCCAAATGACACATAGCCCACAAACTCAGTGTGCCACTCAACCACAGCCCATAAGGCATAACAACGTACCCAGCACTCTAGTCATAGGTGACTCTTTAGTCAGACACACTGATGTTCCACTCACTAGACTAAACAAGGAGAAAGTTACTGTCAGCTGCCTGTCAGGTGCCAGGATCTGCCACATAATGCATGCACTCAGGTCACTCCACAATAAGTACAAATATGACACTGTCATTGTCCATGTTGGTGTGAATGACCTGAGATGTACCTCCCTGGACTACATGAAAAGAGACATGGAGGAGCTCTCCGATCTTGTATCCCAGGCAGGTATGACCCTAACCCTGAGTAGCATCCTGCCATCACCCAGAATGATACCACAGTACAAGGACAAAATGATTGACTTCAACAATTGGCTAAGCTTCTGGTGTCATTCTAAGGGGATCCAGTATTTGTCTGCCTGGGACGACATGATCGACAGTCCACGATGCTTTGCCAGAGATGGCCTGCACCTATCGCCCTTAGGATTCCGGATACTGGCTAAGGCTCTTGCCACCCCTATAGTGCCTTTTTTAGGCAAGGTTCAAATGACAAATTCACCACCGTAACAGGTACAAGCAAGCAAAATCTGAGGGTAATGCTACTCAATGCTAGAAGTCTAAACCTCAAAATGCACTCACTCGAGGCACTCCTTAAAATGGAGAACATTGACATCTGTGCAGTGACAGAGACCTGGTTCAAAGCTCCAGAGAGCACCCCTGCATTACCAGGCTTCAATTCATACCACACCTTTAGGCTACCTAACCCAGATGGAAGCACTAAAGGCGGAGGCATGTCCATATTCATTAAGGATATCCACACCTCCAGGCTAGTTGCACAGCATAATGCATCCAAGATTATCCAAGTGCAACTAACTCTGGGCAAGACTGCAATCCAAATTGTAGCTTGCTACAGACCCCCCACCGTGCCCCAGGATTCACACTCCTCATTTCTTGATACACTGGAAAGTATTAGGGTACAACCCAACACCCTAATAATGGGCGATTTCAACTCCCCCACCATTAACTGGGAAAACTACTCATGTACCAACTCTTTTGCTCAATGTTTTCTAGAATTCATAAATTCCAATGCTTTGGATCAACTTATTCACACCCCCACCAGGGGCAGCAATATCCTAGACCTGGTCATTACCAACATGGGAAACTGGTGTTCCACACCAGAGGTCAATTCCTCGTTGGTCAGATCCGACCACAAGCTAATCAGCCTAGACAACCACATCCCACCCCCAGCCCCAATTAGTGAAACCATCGTAAAAAACTTCTCAAAAGCCAACTTCACACTTCTTAAGACAGAAGTGGCAAACTTCATGACACCCATGCAGACTGACAATAGAGGTATGACTGCCGAATCCTACACAAATGCACTTTATAAGCACTTACACAAGTGCATGGATCATGCTATCCCTAATAGAACCAAGATGTTATCCTCCAAAAAAAGGAAGCCAATCTGGTGGTCCTCTGCCATAAACAAACTCTACAACAGAAGAAAGAAACTGTTGCAAAAAAGAGTAAAATCCCATGACTAGAGGAACTCCCTGGTCAACCTTAGTAAGAAGCTGAGATCCCTCATAAAATCCTCCAAAGCTATTTACGAAAACAAAATTGTCACTGACTCTAAAGACAACCACAAAGCATTCTATAGCTATGTCAAGAATCTAAATGGGAACACTCAGATCTGCTCTGAGTTACAGCATAATGGCACTAAATATACAGAACCAACTGATATTGCCAACATCCTAGCAGATAGGTTCAGTGCTAACTTTACCCCCTTCTCACCCCCTAGAGGGCCCATCTCTATACCGGAAGAATGCAAAGTTCCTATAATCACAGCTGCACAGGTAAAAAACACACTCTCCAAAGCCAAGAACACAGCATCCATGGGACCTGACAATATCCCAGGCTGCATTCTACACGAACTACAGAATGAACTGGCACCCTACCTAAGTACCATGTTCAATCATAGCCTCACCTCAGGCTTTGTACCCACTGAATGGCGCACCGCAACAGTTATCCCACTCCACAAAGGGGGAGCCACGACGGACCATGGGAACTACCGCCCCATTAGCCTGACGAGCCTGGTCTGCAAGGCCATGGAACGTATCATCATGGAACTCATAAACAAAGACATTGGTAATCTCCAAACTCTGGACCCTACTCAGTTTGGATTTGTAAAAGGCAGATCATGTGTCTTAAACCTAATTGACTTCTTTGAAGCAGTCACCAAAGTCATAGATGAGGGTAAAATGGTTCACACAGCTTATCTAGATCTCACCAAGGCTTTCAACACCATCCCCCACTCTGGAATTATAGATAAGCTCACTAAACTAGGTATAAATCTCTATGTCACAAGATGGGTTGCCAACTGGCTCACAGACAGAACCCACACTGTGAAAGTAGCGGATTCCAAATCCGACATCAGACCAGTGACAAGTGGGGTACCACAGAGTTCAGTCCTGGGTCCTCTCCTGTTTGGTATCTACTTCTCTGACATGCAGGCCAACACAAAGGGTCTTTGGCTAACAAAGTTTGCAGATGACTGCAAACTAGGAGCCATAATCGAAACTCCTAACGATGTGGACAAACTACAAAAGGGCCTCACTGAGACAGATACCTGGTGTCAAAGCCATGGCCTGAAGCTCAATGCCAAAAAGTGTATTGTCATCCCCTTTGGTAAAAACTCTGTACCCATGAACTACCACATAGCTGGTAGACTACTTAATGCCGAAAATGTGATAAGAGACCTTGGGACACAGGTAGACAGTAGTCTCTCCTTTGATAATCACATTGCCACAGTGGTCAGGAAATCCTTCTACGTGGCTCATCTCATCACAAAAGGATTCTCATCCAAAAAAAAGAGGTCATTGTTCCCCTCTACTCATCACTCATTAGACCCATTATAGAGTACAACACCCCTTTTGGTATGTACCTCACAAGACATCTACAACAACTGGAAAGACCACAGAAATACCTCACAAAGAGGATTACTGGACTCAAACAGATGCCCTATGCAGACTATATCAAAAAACTACAGCTTTACTCCATTGCATATCGCCTACTCAGGGGCGATGTCTGCCTAACATACAAAGCTATGTCAAACCCAGTTCTGTTGGACATGCTCCACTTAAAGAAATCCCAATCCCTCCGAGCTACATGCTCTAGGGACCTTAACCTTGTCACCACAATAAACAGAACATGCTGGGGGGATAGATTCCTGTCCCAGAGACTTCCCATACTCTGGAACAGACTACCTATCTATGTCAAACAGAGCTCCTCATTAGCACTCTTAGAAAAATCTTGATGATTGGATGGGAAATGAGAAATTCACCCCAGGGATCACTTCTGTGGCTCTGCTCGACAGGGGTACAGGAAAATCATTTTCTTGGGTGGCAAAAGCCAGGGTACATATTTTGGATAGGCTGGTATGGGCCCTAGGGCCATTAGCCTAGTACCTACCTATGAACCTATGAAAATGAGTGACAAAGTTAATGTTAAAAAAATGAGTACATGTGGCGACAACTATTCAGCAGGTGGATTCCATCCAACAGCTGGATAAGACTGTTCACAGAACAGATACAGTGTTAGCACAATTATTGCATTGGAAAATTATGTATTATAATGTAACAAAACAAACAGTGATGTGTCATTTTATGGTATTACCCATAATATTCTTGTCTACATATAACAATACTAAATTATGGTTACCTTAACTTGAAGAAAATTACATATATATGGCTAACAAAATGCATATGTTAAAACATTGTACAGAAACTATGAATGGTTTAATATGTGGACAACTTTCTCCTATTTATGAACCATGTTTTTACAACATTCTGTAAATATGTGCAAATGGACAATATTGCCTTCAAATTGTAAAGTGTTTGTTGAAGTGGCACCACAATTGGTATGTGTGGTTTCAAATAAACCAGTGTTACAATATAAGCAAACACCCTTTGTGTAATGTATCAGCAATATCACACATTTAACCTGGGAAAATGAAAGCTATGTGTTTTCTACCAGTACTAAAAAAAAATGGCAAAATTTCAGTGGAAATATGAAATGATTTAGTTTCCTAACATTACCTTGTCATTAGACAAGTTAAAAAAATAATACAAGACACAGACGATCTTAAAGCTTACTTGGATCATAGTAACTGCAGCATATTACAGCATGAAGTAAATAGTATAATAGTAAAAGACTAATTAGTAAAATTGGATGAAAAAATGGAAGCTGACACTGCCCATAATTGGTGGGACATATTCACAAGGTGGTCATCATCTGGAACCAAATTGCTAAATTGGTTAATACATCTGGTGTTGGTAGTTTTAAGAGTCATAATAATAATGACAGCGTGGAATTCTTGTATATGCTGCAGGTTGCGAAGAGTTGCAATAACTCAGTAAGTCATGATTGTAAACATGAATAAAGTGGTAAATGATGCAAATAGCAACGCTGATGAAACAAATGCAGTCTTTTCTTTAACAGAAGTTTAGTCTGTTCCCTAAAATATAATAAGGGGGAACTGTAAGAGTACTTTTAATCTGTTTCATTTAGTATACTCACTGTCTCTTCAAAACTGTTGCTAGCATGATTATTAATATAGAGCAAAATGAAATATAAAGAGTTTATTTAGAAGTAGTACAAATGCTAAAAAATATTTTAATTAGATATTGGCATCCATGCATAAAGAAGTATGTTACTGTGAAACAGAGTTTGTAAAAATAGCTGTGTACAGATGGTGGTTGAGAAATGATTAAACAGAATGTCACCGAGATAAGGACTAAAACATCAGCAAGATAATCCAAGAACACCGCGTTTCCAGATAATGTAGGAACATAGAGTTTTCAAGGACCACCAAGCTTCCAAAGACCAAAGACAATCATAAATTAGAAGAAACAAAGAAAGACTGTTATACATCAGACTTTGGGAAAAAAACATCAGACTATATAAATATGAGTGTGTAAAAATAAGCTTTGGGAATTTGCCATAAGGAGCTAAAAGCATTATTTCACATGATGTAGAACTAGAGGTACAATTCTAAATAGTAAAGTTGCTAACTGAAGCAGTTGGTCCCTGTGTATTTATTGTACTTAGTACAATGTCAGAATTAAGTAGTTGGTCACATTAAGTTGCTAAATACTATGGTATGCATGTGTGCAAATGCAAGTAACAGCAAGAAACCAACAAAGGACAATATAATTTTTCACAGACTTGAGCTGTGGTGAGTGTGATAATTGTTGTGATCTATAGTATATATGCCTATGTAGAGGTTCTAATCTTATTCCAGGCTACTTGATGCATGTGTACGTCTAGATGGCATAGATATGATCACCTTGGTAACTTAGAAATAGGTAGGGTTTTGCAGAATTTTTTTTTGTAGAGTGTGGCGTGGCCTCCTAAAGGACTGACCACAACAAGGCATGCTGATGTCATCAGACATAATATGTCCTGAACTGATAGAACTAGCAGACATGAGGTGTGTTGTGAGCATTACATACTGTGATCTGTAGTGTGTACCATTACATAGGTAAGTGCTCTTATCTTCATACAGCCAGCTTGCACTGTGTGTGTGCCTTGGCATGTCCTGTACACAGTGCTTGAAATGGTGCTAGCCTCAATGTAGCCATGTTTGTGTGTGAACCTGTTAGAGCATTTGACATCATGTTATGGAACCTTAGGATGTTTAAACAAATTGAACTTCACTAGCATAATGGCCATACTGACCTCACAGTCATAGACATCTTTATACCTGTAGTTACAGGATTAGCACATAATGCACCATTCCAAGAGAGAAACAGGCAGATGCCCTGTGTTGAGGGGACAGTTACCCAGCCAATCATACAGATGGCATGTGGTGAGGTGCACTGAGGTACTCTGTGTGCCATTAGGCATGGTTCTGTTTCAAGGGTGTGTGTAAATCTGCTAGACAAATCTGCACTGTAGTACTAACTTCACATACAAGGTTAATGTCCTTACAGTGAGTTATCCATCTACTATGTCACCTACAGGTAGGCAGCATATACAGTCAAGCAGGGTCACATATTGTAATGCAGAGATCACCTCTGAGTAGTCTGTGTACCACAGGTGACAATGACACTCATTGAAGATGATCCCCATTGAACACATACTGAAGAAGTGAAGTGTCTTTGTGAGGGACCATACTGTTGTGTGTAATTGACAGTACTGCTTGGAAAGGTACATCATCAAATGGCCATTGCACCAGATATTGGCATGCTGAGGGAAGAGTACTTGGAGGTTATGACTATGTCACTTGCAGGTGACTGTGGCCTCAGCTATGCCATATGATTATTGCCATACCACTGTAGAGACATGGTAATCTGAGACACATTAGGTATAAATTCATCCACCCCTGAGTATGTATATCACATGTTCAGAATGATGTGCTAATTACCAGGTATATAGGTGTAACTGATGGAAATTATACTACATATATGTTTGCATGGAATTCATGGCCATTAGTATGTCAACAGGCACGTGTTTGCAATACCCTTTTGTAGGATACTGACATAGCACAGAGACTCTATGAATGCTCACAATTTGCAGGCATCACCCAACATTGTTAGCCATACTCAGTCAGTAGTCTAGTGTATTGTGGCTGAATGAATTCTAAGCAGTAGAGGATCCAGGACTGCATCCTGTTGAGCACTGCTGCTTTCAGATCAGCTATTGGAGGCCAATGTCTCTATGTTGTGTATGTGTGCTAGCAATGGGGCACTTAGTGACCTCTACAATGACAGTATCATGGATGCCTAAGTGGGTGCTTTGTAAATGTTGTCTGAGTGGGAGATACAGCCAGATGGCTTGGCTTAGGGGTTTGTATTTGCTGATGGAGCCTCACCCAGGTCCATTGTGACTGCCTTGGAAATGTCCACCATGTGTAAGAGTCATGCTCTCCCTGTCACACATCCAAACTGTGAACAGTCAACAGTGTGTAAAACACATATAGGAGTACCGATAAGCTCCATGATGATCACCCCTATGGTCATACAGATATGGAGAATCAGACAAAGAGGTGTATAGTTATGTTGGTTAATGGATGCACCACCTCTGTGCAAGGGTATAACAGCTGCCATTGTCTGCTCAGCTGGTGTGCAGCCAGTAGTTTTGGTATGATTTCAAGGGTTTCCCAATGGTGTTAGTCATCCTTGTCAGATCGCATGTGGGATGCAGCCTGGAATATTTCCATGTGCAATAGATGCTGTGTATTTTCCAATGAGAGGTCAGTTACAAACTGCTCTGTAAATATGGATGTTATGAGGCATGGGGCATGTTGTAGGAATGCATGTGTCATATGTGGTGGGGACAAGGGAGTGTAGTTGATGCAGACAGTGTAGGTGTACAGGTTAGGTTTGAGTACATACTCATCATATGTGGCATCATGACATATGAGGTCACTGACAATCTGGGGCTGCCCTTTGAGGTCACACATGTAACTGCACTGTGTATTGTAGTTTTGCTTTGTGTGGGTGGCTACTTTTGTCAATTACCATGTCTACACAACATCACAACAAGACTATGTGCTTCTTTTAGCTGAGGTGGCAATGCATCCATGTTGGGGAGTGGCACCCTCATTGCAACTGTCACACAACACTGTCCACCTGTTATTGTACAGCCTGCTAATGGCAGTTCTCCACCAGTCAGGTTTGCTGAGCTATGATGAGCCTGTGTCCCACCTGTCACATACAGCTGAGTTCATGCAGTTGTAATGCTGCTGACATAATGCATAGGTGTAGAGCTCTGCATACTTGCATCTCCCATTTGAAGGGGGAGGTACAGTCACACTATGTCAACCATCCTACAGGAGGTAATAAATAGCTGTCTTGATGTATATGTCTGTATTGTCTGCAAAGGGGTGTATGTGCCAGTATATCTAAGGAAACTAATCTGTGGCCAGATCCCACCAAGTAGGACCTCACATTAGGGAGAGGGCTGTACTGGTCATCCATATTGGTAAACACATGATACACTACATTGGTTCCCAGTGAGGGGATGTCACAGCACTGCTGCAGGGCATTGTAGATAAGGACCTGGACCATCCTTTGGGCAAGTGATCTGCAGCATGATTAAATAACACAGGGTGTACATATTACACTTCCCTAATGTGTGTGCTCTGTACAGACACCTTGCATAACTCTCTTCTTGCAACATGCTGGAAGTAACTGCAATACTTACTTGCACAGAGGACAACTAACATGTAGTGCCAAACGGTGTCCCCAGATCTCTAACTCATCTCAACTGAAATGCCATGATAGGATTTAGCATGGATATGAGCACTGACACTGTCATACACCTACTGACACTGGATCAAACATGGTTACTTTTGCTCAAGGCAAGATCATGCTTACTGACTGGAACCGGTAGAGACCATTGAGTGTGCAATATGCAATGGACATTGGACATATGTCTCACTGCACCAACCATGACTGACAAGGTGTATGACAATATTAGGCCAGCTGGCCTTGCTAGAAACTGTGTACGTCATGTACGGAGGGTTATGTCAGCTGGTGGATAGGTAAGTGTCTGACAGTTATACTCTGGGAAGGTAGAATTGGGAGATCTTAACTGCAATGATGCCAGTCACCAGTGTAGTTCACCATCCTCCATTATTGGCATACCCTGCCTATGTCTTCCCTCTATGAAGTCACAGCAACTGCCATTGACCTCTGACTGAGTACATTAGAAGGCGATTCCATATTGGGAGCTGTCACAGAATCCCACACAGTACCAACAATTATGCAGGATGGCCTAAGACACATTCTGTTGTACTGTGAGTCACTTTGAGCCACTGACAAAGACTAACTGCCAACAACTAGACAATATTATCCTTTGGGAAATCATCCACTCCTGCAAAATATTGTAGTGTTCACAAACTGCACACAGTTGAGCCATTACACATGGAGTTATGGACACAGAGAGCAATGTAGCCTTTGACTGTCACTGGTCAGTAAGATGTGGGGATCCATTCACTGTTGTATAACCTATACCGACAGGTTTGGGATGTAAATCCCAGAGTGTTACTGCTATACTGAATGTGGCAGTCATCGCACCTATCTTTGTGTGCAATGGCACCCTTGCTATTTCACTAGACAGGCATATTGTACAACTTTAGTAGCCATACAGGTTTCATGGTACACCAATACACAGTGCAGATAACATGTCCTATGGAGTCTATGTCATGACCGTAGATGTGTAGACTGTCTCCTAAATGCTTTGGAGGGGATGTGAATAGCTCCATACAGGGAGGTGTTTGGTCCCACTGTGTACCTCCTGAGTATCTATGACAGGACTAACATATGCCTCACCTGTTCTACACACCTATGACATCACTGTGGTATACATAGTACATGGTGGATAGACAGGTATGTAACACAGACAGAACAGCCTGCATGAAAGAGGCCCCCGCCCATGCACATGAGGCACACATCTGCTGTGGCACAGCATGTGCAAGTTGCAAAATGAGATGCAGAACATGACAATCAAAACTGTTGTTGGGCAACTGCCTGTACTTGACACAGGATATTTGTAGATGGGTCATCTCTGTCACCGCAGCTTGTAGATGTGTAAGTTCACAAAACCATGGTGACACTTACCAAGGGTAGCAGTCGCAGACCTTCACATAGGAACCTATGGAGCCATGCATTTCTAGTGCTGTACCTTGCTGAAAACATATTTATGCTGTGCTGACATGCCATCCTGTGCTGCTTTATTGCCACTGTGTATCCATAGGTTATCACAACAGACTTCTGTAACAGGAACATAAACAAGTCTGTGACACACCTCTCATTGTGGAACTATACAACCATTAAAGCATCATACAACATAAGGTACACAAAAGTATTTGGCATACTCATGACAAATGCCAGCATACAGTATCTGTCATTAACCACTACAAGTGGCATTGCAAAACAACACTGCATTACACAAGTACATGCTAACTAATATAGTCACCCTGTGCATTAAACACACAGTTTCATTTCCCTGGATCGATGGTTAGGATGACAGGGATATGGCACAGGTATCATCACTTGCATAAGATGTTCTCTGTGGGTGCATGAGACCTAGGCTGACCCAAATGGTTGACAGCATGTGTGTGAGTCAGGAAGGGAAGCAGGTAAGATGTACCATGGAAAGGTGCCATCTGTGTCTGATGGTGACCTGCATTTGACAGCGGTGTGTGAATGTGTGCAGGTACACAGTCAAGCTCAGTGCTAGCCCTACATGTGTGTGTGTGTGTGTGTTGGTCAGCTTTGGACCGTATAGTAAAGTTAACAGTTCACGATGTCCGGGCCCAAACACAGGAACTGGTTCTGCCTGGAGTTACACTGGCACCTTCATGATCAAGGTCAGAAGTGGCAATAGCACCCGACAGTGACTGATGTGTGCTGGCACCGTGTCACACATGGGAACGGTCAGGACCACAAGCCCCTGATCATCTATGCCATGGTGTGGACAGCACACCCTCCACTGTAGCACTGGATGTACTGCCACTATGAGAGTGTGATTGTGCATGGCTACATGTACTCTCACACTCTCATACTGGATGTACTGCCACTATGAGGGTGTGATTGTGCATGGCAACGTGTACTCTCAGCAGATGAGGTTGCTGACCTATGTCCATGAGTCTGATGCTCAACTCCACTCACATGTTCCAGCAAAGACATTGTGTGGTCCAAGACAGACACAGTCTCAAACACCTTCTGTCCACTACATCAATGAACCAATCCAGGGTGTCCTCAATGCAGTATTGGCAGTCATGGATGTCAGACTGTGCTGCATTCATTACCCTACGCATACGTCTGGTGTTCAATTCAGAATATGCCTGTGCCTCCATGATGGCACAAAACATGCTCCGAGTGACCCATGATGTGACACCTGCAACAGGTGGTGGACAGCAGGCATCCTAGAAGACTGCAGTCAATCCACCTGTGTGAGATCTCAACAGCTCTCTGGCTATGGCCACTGTCTACACTCACTGGAGTCATAGTTCCCACACATTCCTGTTCAATGTCCCCACCCTCTGACTGTCCAATATCTGTTGCCTCCAGGTACTGGGTATGTGTGGGCATACTGACTGTGTGCAGTGACAATGGAGGCAGAAGAGGGATGTCTATCTCTGGGACAGAGTCCCTACATCACCACTTCTGTCTCACTGTGGCCACCATCATCATCAGAGTCCGAATTGACACTGACATCATGTTATGTAGAGGACAGACACCAGACTCCCCAGTCATCTATGATAAGAAAGTAAAAAGTGGTACATGAATACCTGCACTATTGTGGTGAAGAATCCACCAGTACTCATAATAACAAAGACCCAGAATGGGATTAGCGGTCAAACATTTTTCTTCTCCACTGTCATCCAAAAAGGACTTCCACAGAACAAAATACACATTCAACTCAAGACCTTTATAACATTCACTTTCAGTAAGTTAAGTAAAACTTGACCAGTAAAATTTACCTTTTAATTAATCAATATGAAATTATACTTGATAAAACAACACATAAAAACTCAGTACACCTGTCTTAACAAATATATTGAAATACACATTTCATGGCCTAATTTATTTTCCTTTCAACATTTTGATTTTTAAAAGGCATTTTAGAGTAATTGCTTCATTTAAACCAGGAGTCTTATCTGTTCTTTACTGTCACTGCCAAAGTGTGTCTGTCTCTTTTTGTTCAACTACACTCCTTTGGTTACCCCCTCTAAGATCCTTAGGTATTTGTTTCAGAATGGAAAATAAAAAAACATTGTATTCTACACATGAACTTATGTTTAAATAAGGCATTATTCTGGCCCTTAACTTTAATAGAATATAAATTTCCCTAAATATAACAGTGTCATACTTACCAGGAGCAGGACCATGGCCTTGGCCAATACCTGATGGACCTGTGAAAAGTCGAGGGTGAGGTAATGACATTACCAAGGCATGTTGCAGTACAAGGTAATATATCCATATAGTTCACATTTACAGTAGCTACTGTGTTACTTGTTGTATTGGTCACATTCTGAGTATGAGGGTACAACTGAGGTTAAACCCTCGCCCAAAGAACAAAGACCTGACACCCATGTAAAAGTATGTGCAGCCTGACACACTGACTGCTACAGTATTGCAATGCTGATCACAGTAAGCCTGCTGCATGCTACTTTATTGTGGAAACTGTGGCACCCACCTCCATAATGTATGGTGTGATGCATGCCTGGCAGCTGTCATGTGTGCCTTAGCTCACAAGGAATTCCTCAGTGCCTAAGAATGATTGTTCCACTGCAGGCCCTACACCAGTGATATCACAATCCGTGGCTATATGTGCTGTCCTTCATCATGCAACATTGATTGTGTCCATTGCGCAGTGTTGAACCTGCTCATATGTCCTGCCCTGATGGCCCATGACATTTACGTCATGGATAGGGTCTGCCCACAATGCAGCCTACTGTTCCCTGTTTTGCCTTCCCATGGACAGTTGGATGTGATGATGTTACCTTAGTCCTTCTAGTATAATTTAATTTTCCACATCAGAGAAGGGTGCATAGCATCTAGGGTACATGATTCCTGAGAGAAAACAAAATGGGAACACATTACGGGATCACATACATGGAAGTACACTATGAAGAGCTACAGCAAACACAAAATGGCTGGCACTATGCACTGCTTGCTCATACATGTCATACTCCAAAGTGTGAAAAAGATAAATCACAGCTGGCAACCAGAATGTAACTATATCTACATTTAATGACAGCGGTTAAAACATCACAAATGAAAAAATAAAAAAACTCTCAGTTCTCTCACTTAAGCGCTTTCACCCAGCATATCCGGGCTTCTTCAGAACTGACAATGCAATGCCTGGATAGTTAATTTAAAACTTTTTTGGCGCCAAATTTGTAACCAAATTTAAAAATAAAGATACAATTAACTAATATGTTGCTGAAGAAACATAAATATGTTACATAAATCACATGTCTTTCTTAGAACTCTGAATTCATAAACAACAACATTAGTAGACTAAACATAATGATGAATTATGTATATTTTGTATAAATATATGTATGATTAAAATATAAAATATGATAAACTATATAGGAAAAATGTATAAACATTACTACGAAATTTAATACATAAAAATTTTTTTACATAAAAAATTTTTTGCAAAAATTAATGCAATGTTAATAAGGGTTTTATAGCTATATTGTCATTCAACCCAGGGGGGCATGGTGGCATCTAAAAATATTTGCCACCATACCTCCCTGTAACTGAGTAAACTTTTGAAGTCTCCTCCTGTTGGATCGATTTTAATCACTTCCAAAATTATAAATTTAAAATAGTGATCATCTCCTTCTCTATCGATGTGTCTATAAAGGGAGTCGGTGGTATCTTTTGTTCTTATACTATATGTATGGTCATAAATCCTTTTCCTTAGCTGTCTTTCGGTTTTACCTATATAAAAACTAGAGCATTTTTGACAACTGCTTAGATAAATAACCATACAATTACCCTCCTTTCTTTTTACATAACTATTGTGTCCATTAGCTAAACATATCATATTCTCTTCTGACATAAATTTGCATTGATTGCATGCACCACACTTTGGACTATGTCTGCAAATCAATTTTCTCTTTTCAAAAGATTTATATTGCACCAACTGTTTCATATTTGTTCCCATTTTATATGTAAATTTCAGTTTTCCCCCCAATATTTTGCATAACTGAGCATCCTTAGATATAATATACCAAAAATCATATCCAATTTTTTAATATAGCTTGCTGCTACATTAAACTGCATAATATAAGACCTGTAAAACAAATCTAAATTACTACCTAACTTGGTATTATCACTTCCCTCTAATATACCATTCTGTTGGATACCACATTTATTTCTGCTCCCTAATAATGGTTGATATCTAGTATGTCTTGCTTGTAAAATATATTGTATTGTATTTTCCATCATCATCAAGGGGTATCCCCTCTGTAAAAACAAGTTCTTTATAAAATCTAATTCTAAAATTAACATATCGTCATCTGAAGTCATACGTGTGGCCCTCACACACTGACCTTTAAATACATTTTTCTTTAATTTCTCCAGATGACAACTACTATAATGTAGATAATTGTTGGAAAATGTGTCTTTTCTATATATAGAAGAAGTGAAAGTATTTGATTGATACTGAATAAATGTATCCAAGTACGGTAATCCAGTATTATTATAAGTATAAGTAAACTTTAAAAATTCACTACTCTTATTAAGAAATCTAATAAAAGATTCCAAGGTATCAGAGTCTGCATCCCACAATATATATATATATATATATATATATATATATATATATATATATATATATATATCGTCCAAGAACCTGGAATAATATTTCACATATATTTGTTATTATTATTATTATTACATAACTAGGGATTTAGCCAAGTTTAGCACCACACAAACAGAAGTAGACATTAACCTGTTTAAGCAGTGTTCAGCAGAGCACAGCAGTGCCATATTTCACAAATTTGTTTTTAAAACTAAACATGTATAATAAATTAAATTGCAGACATCTTATCACTGAGATGGACTCAAACTCAGGACCTACTAAGCATTAGGCTACATCTCTACTTATTTTGCTACTTGGATATTATAAAAACTCGTATACCTCACACATACTACTGGGCTACCTGCTAGCACAGTGGCCCACCACTTAGACCTGCTTAAATAGACCCAGACATAAATAATTACATCTTGTTTCTATTTTTAGAAGTCTAGCAACTGTCAGCTATGTATGTACGAGCACCGCTCAGCTCTGTGGTACTCTACAACATACCACACAAACAGCAATTTAAAGAAAAAAAACCCAGAAAAAAATTAAATAAGAAAAATACATAATTAGGAGAATTAATGGCGTCCAGTTTCTATTTTTAAAGGTCTGGCAGGTGTCAGCTGTCTATACATGAGCACAGCTTGGCATTGCTGCATTCCATGCCATGCATTACAAACATACAAAAAAGGAAAACAAATTATTATAAAATATTACACATATGAATCAATTCACAGCATTTCAACAGTAGTAGGCAACAGTACAGGGAACCTCACCCTATATGCATCCACAGCTATGAGTAGCCTCTACACCTCTCTCTACACCAATTCAATATCACTGTTCCTAAGCTCTCCCTTGGCAGCACACCATCATTAATATGCATGGTGAGCTGCCAAGGGAGGGACCGTGGCAGTGAAGATGGATACATTCCATGTAGGCTCTACACAGTACATATACAGATTTTATTAAATCCTGGGGATTATGTTTTTAAAGATCGAAGGAACCAGGTGAAGAGGGTGACCTGCAACTAGATGGCTAGACACATTGATGACAACCATAGGGATGACGCTGAAGGACCTTGCCAGACTAGCACAAAACCGACTTCTTTTTGGATCTTTAATTTGTCAAGTAGCTAGGACTCGAATCTGAGTCAATGTCACCTAGAGAGAAAAGCTATGAGGATTTCCATCTCACAGTTGTGGAATACAGAAATAGTTCATTGCAGGGACTGAATTTATCATAAGCTCAGTTGTTAATAGGAAGAACACTGAAATATATATTACTTACTTAATCTGCATTACTGGTGATGAAAATCAATAAAAAGAAAGCAAATAAATGAAAAAAATGTGCAGAGATAGGAACACCACTACTATGATGAAAACTGCAGTAGACTTTCATTTTTAAGAATTAGAGTTGGAGTAGGAATACAGATGTCATTGAAAACTCCACAGCCTGAAGTTGATGTACTTGCCAAAGCAGGAAAACTAAGTTCCTGTATTATCCATAGTAAAGAAAGAAAGAATAGAGAAACTGTAAACATAATTATAAGCTAAATACACCAAAGTTCCAGAATAGAAAGAAATAAGAAGTATTTCAACCAGTACTGTCATGAGAGAATAAGAAGAACTGTGTTAGTCAAAAGTACCAAAGATATTCCTGAAGTTATTTTCCAAGTAAAGCTGTTGTACAGGTCCCAAAAGTAAGATTAGATATCCATAGGGAATAGTCATGTTACAAACAATAACTTTGGAAAATCATTGAAGAATCCTGATATGTAATAGGGAGAGAGATTTAAATGTATCATATTGGCTGAAAAGGTACATTTATTTTAATTTTCTTTTAGTAGGTGTAAAATACTTACTTTGCACCTGCACAACTCATGCCTTGGTAAGTAGATAGATAGTGCTAATTTAAAGTGACCAGTGTAACATAATGCAGGTGATTGGATTGCAGACACTGTAGTGCAGGATTAGGGGAGGAGGATGCTGCACTCCTGAGTGTATTGTCCTTTGGACAAGACATTACTCTGTGGTCCCAGCTGCTTGAGTTGTTGGCAGCTGAGATAGATAAAAAGAAAATGCTATTGCACCTTCTGAAATGAGCAAGCCATTTGTTTATTTAGACATCACAAAATCTCATTCCTAAGTCATAATTTTTTATAACTAAAGCAAAATGCAAAAACTTCCTAATTTATTATACATTGTTAGCCACATTATATAGTAAGTCATTTAATCTTCCTATCCTTTATTCCACAATCATTTTTTTCATTTATTGCATTGCCCATTCTAAATGTAATTATATAGTAGTTCTAGATATCTTGCATTCCATACTACCCATAAAGCACTAACCTCTGATTTATTCATAGCATCAACACTATTTTTCTTTTCCTTTTCATTTATTCCACAAATAACAATGTTTCTACTCAGTTGTTTCTGCTCAGTTTTTTAAGCATTATTCTTGAATTCTTTTCCACATAATAACAAAACTACTCCCTGAGAGGAAGCTGACACTATACTCTTACAATGTCTAAGCCATGCTTTAAGCTAGCCATTGAAGAAAAAGCATTCTACAGATTAAGGCAAGCCCTCTGGAACAATGTACCAACCGATGTTAAAAAATTAATGACACCAAAGAGTCCTTGAAGAAAATGCTTCAGAAATTCTTGTTCCAGGATGTCAAGTTCACTTGCTTCCATGATACCGGTTAAAGCATCACATTCATTTATCTATTCCAGTATTGTACCTTTCAATGATCTTCAAAAAAGCAAATAACTTTATATTACATTGCAGTGCATAAACTCTATCCTAATTGTATTTATTGTAAATGATGTATAATAACATTTAGAATATTGTGTTGACTCTTCTATACATGTTAAGGTTATGTAGTCTATATATATTATTGTAATCTGAGCTGCATTGATCTGATTCCTTATATACCATTTGTACCCCGATCATAATTGAAAAAGGTCTCTGGTCCAGCTTACCCACCCAGTTATCAAATTATAAATGAAAAATAAGAACTACATTATTTTTGGCTTTTCACATTTTAAGAATAAAATGTTCCATAGTTTTCTCCTCTTTACAAAAACTATGCATCCTATCACTTATTTGTTTATGATTCATAGCAGATGTCACTGGAAGTTTCCCCAACATGTGTCCATAAAATATGTATGTCAATAACATACCCAAATCTTCTTCTTTCATTTATTGATTGTTGTATTTTTATCTTCTTTATTCACATACCTTAACATAACAACATCAAAATGTATTATTATTTTCAAACCAACTTTTCTAGAGTTATTACATTAATACCATTTTATATTCCATCTTTTTATTTTAAAATATTCCTTCTCATAATTCCATAACTTGTTATTCTTTATTATCCTTATCCAAAACAGTCTTATAGTTCTCCCTCAGACATTTCCCCTACACTATCGTTCTTTACAGTTTAACTGTTCCATGGTCCAAATTGTATACAATAAAGCCAGATATGCAATTCAGTTAATTGAAACTAAACTTCTACTTTGCAAAATTCAGGACAGAACACTTCTTTTTTTATGATCCCCAAATAAAAGAAAAAATAATTTCTAACAAAAACAAAACATAGAAACATCCCAAAGTAACTTAATTTATCTGAAATTTAGGCAAGAACCAATTATTTTTTTTCTTTAAAGATAGCTCAGATATTTCCATTTTAGTAATATTTCTAACCTCTTCTAGAATTTCCTTCCATTGTGTTATCACTTTAACCCTTGTTCCAAACTAAATGCCTGAAACATTAATTTCAGCCACAGAAAAACAAATACCTGCAGTTTTAATAGTGTTTCCAAAACCTTTACTCTTGTCTTTAGTTATTAAAACATACTTTCTAAACATTTTATGTTGGTAAAAAAGCGTCCATAATTCAATCATTCCTCTTGCTATTATAACTAAATAATCTAAATGCATCATACAGCCAGGGATCACTATCTCATTTTTCATCATAATTGTTTCTTCTATAAGACTTTCCTTAACTTTAATTGTTACAGCATTCAAAATCATAGAAAATCGAGCCTCACTTAAAGAGCAACCCTGCCTCAACCCTCTCTTAATATTTTTTGACTGAATTTTTGATTAATAAATGTTCTTCTCTAGGATGTATCATATACAGAACTCATCACATTATCACATTTTCTATAAAATCTATTCTGCAACAGAATTTCCAACATTTTTTTATAATTAATTTCATCATACACATTTTCTTTATCAAAAAAAAAATCAAATCAATGTTTCCACTGTAGTACTACTCACAATTTCTTCAATAATAATTAGCATGTCTTTTGTATTCTTTCTGACAATACATGTCATATGGACAAAGCCTGGTATGTAGGTGGAGGACACAGACTGGAACAAGGGCCCATATGTGAAATAGTGTTGTCATACACTAAGCAAGTTGCTGGTGTTACAGGATAGTTTGCAACATGCCCTTAGTCAGGAATATGAAGTTAGAAACAGAAATGGATGTAGCCATGTACTGATAGCACTCAGTGCACACGCACCGCTAGTGATATATCTGACACAAGACCTGTGTGGTGGGCAGACAAAACATAATAGGCACACCTCTGGACATCAAGTGGATAGGCCCACAGTTGAGAGCTATGCAGGCAGACTGCATTCCATGTTAAACTAATATGTACACACAAACCCTGTAACGCTGGTGCTATATAATGCATACAACAACACTACTCACACTCTGTCTGTAGTTCTGGATCCTCATGCAAATATGTAGCTGGCCTGAGTGTGCAAGTTCTCTTGTAAGAGGTATTGCTACCTGCTGTCTGTAACACTGCTGCGCACACATAGAAGGATGTCCACCATACAGGAAATCTAAAGTGACCACGCCTACATGATGTAGGAATTTATAGTAGTAGGTTGCCATGACAGTGGTAATTGGAAGTACTACACAGCATGCTGAATGCAGGTAGCAAGTGGAGGACACTGATTGGTGCAGAAGCCATCACCTGATCATGTGCATCACCTTTAAAATCCATGCTGCAATCTATTCAAAGCAGCTCAATCCATTTACTGGAGAGAGACCGAGAGATTGAGAGAGAGAGAGTGAGTGAGTGAAAGGCAAAAATAAAAAAATCCATCCAGCAAACTACCCAGAAAAGACATCTTTCCCACAACAGGTATGTGAAGTATATATGCATATAATTGACTGTAGTAACTGGTCCATAATAATGGGATAGATGATGTGGAATTATTTATACATGCCATCAGGTGTTGTTGTTGTAATGATATTCAGCTGAACAACTGTTAAGGACAATACAGTCTGTCCCTGTGGATAGTGGGCCATACCCATCAACTGTGCAGAGCAGCACTGACTGATAAGATGTAAGCCATCATAGTGCCTGTTGTGTAATGGGAAGCATGTATGTTACTTTGGCCAATAGCTGGTGGTGAAAGTAATGCCGTAATAATGGACACATGGGTTCCATAGCCCACCACTTGAAGGATACTCAGGTTAACCTGTATTGTAGCATGCTGGAATGTAATAGGTGTGTAATAGGGTTACCTGCAATCTGGCCCTACAAACACCCCCCTAATGTTAGGCTATGTCCATATGTGGCACATATCTGTGTTGTAGCAAGGCAGAACAGTGCAGCTGTGCAGGAAGGTGTTGTGAGTGTGGACCTGATGGCTGAATGTACCCCATATATAAGTATGTATATGGTATGTATGTGTATATATATATATATATATATATATATATATATATATATATATATATATATATATCTACATGTATGTCCACAAATATACATAAACCCATATGTAGACATATATATAAACACATATATACATCATATATATCTACACACACATATATACATATATATATATATATATATATATATATATATATATATATATATATATATATATATATATATATATATATATATATATACATATATATATATAAATATTTATATATATATATATATATATATATATATATATATATATATATATATATATATATATATATATATATATATATATATATATATATATATATATATATATATATATATATATATATATATATATATATATATATATATATATATATATATATATCTGCACATGTCTACATATATACACACATACACATATATGTATGTAAATAAGTGACCCCTATATTACCACCACAGTGCTGCATGGTATGTGTGAGGGAACAACACTCATAGCAATGCACACAGATATATACAGCTGTCAGTGTGTGCAACATGGACGGGTATGTCACATGTGAACCCCTTGTTGGGACCACATTGCCTTTGAATGTGAAGTAGGGAATGGGAACATGGGGAAGTATGGCACGTATAGTTGTGGAAGTAGTCTGAGTTGGTAGATATAGAGGACAGTCTACAGGGGTGGTATGTGACACATGTGGTGGGTAAACACCCTGGATGGTGTGTGTGGTCTGTGATGTGGAAGCCCCAAGGGCCCCGGTATGTACACAATGGGAACAAGCCTCCCACACACTGCTACTCACAGCAGCAGTCCATGTCCCAAAGGTGCCTGGCCTGGAGGCTGAGCAGCAGGACCATGTGGACTTTGTGAATGTGTACTGGGTGAATCAAGGTGATGTAGCACATTCCACATGTGTCTGTGGAGCCCGCTATGGAACAGACCCTAGACCTGACCTCAGTGTACAAGATCATGCCTGTGTGTGCCCCTGGGGGGGACAACACCCCCTGAGTTGGTTCCATATGAAGGTAGTGCTGGGTCAGTACCTGAGGAGGCCCCAGGGTGGGTACCACATGTGATGTGGCCTGGTAACATGGGCAGATGAGTTTGGAGAGGTGGTTCTGCTGGCAAATATTCCCTAAACATGCTATTGTATCACTGTTATAGAACATATGTGGGTAGTAACAGTCTGCACAATCCCGGAACATATCCAACAGCATGCATAGATATCCCCAATAACACAGAATGTCAGATGTGCAGCAATCACATAGCAAGCATTCCACAGGCATAAATGGAACCATAGTGGCCCTGACAATGGCATGCAGGTGAATAGTCTGTAACAGGCCAGCAATGATAGTGTCCACACTGGGAACATGGCTGCAAACACAAAGTGTGGTACAATACAATATTTGTCCCAGTGGTAGGTAAGCTGTAGCCATATCTATTGAGTTGTGTGTACAGTTTGTTGTTTCTGATACGGTGGGGGGGGGTGACAGAGATGTGTATTAAGAGCAGTGGTAACCTTGCTTTTTGAGTTGCTCAGACCTGTTTCCATCTTTATGTCTTTCAAGCAAGATGTCACATGGATGGATCCGGGCTTACTCAGCTGCTGAGAACAGCATAGTGATAAACCTCCTAATCCAGCACTATCCTGTCCTGTTTGGCCAGGCTGCCCATGAGCAGCAGGAGTGGACTGCCCTGTGGAATGACCTAGTCCATAGGGTCAATGATGTCAGACTGCACAACCGCAGATATGAGAAGGTCTGGCATCATTGTTCTTACCTGCTTCACAATGCCCGTCGGTGTGCTGCTGCAGTCCAGGAGGATCACCTCACAACAGGGGGGCGATGCCATCCATACCCCCCTGACAGGTGTTGAGGAGCTCCTCACCAGCCTTGTGGCAGCTGCCCGTCCACATAGCCAACAACTGCTGGACACCATTGTGGAGGTGGGTGCTACCCACACACTGGCTGAGGAGCTTGCAGGTAAGGCCACAGAGCACATCAGTAGACCACTGTTGTGTATACATCCGCATCTGTACAGGTAGAACATGCATATCTGACATGTCATAGATATAGTTTCTTGTTGCATAGTAGTGATAAACAGATGTGCATATATGGTAGTATTGTGGACATGTACTGTTGATGTACTGTAATGCTGGACCTACCCTGTAGAAATGCCACAGGTGTGCCCACTGACTTCGCATCTCTCATCCTCTTATGTAGGTCCCTCCAGTATACCACCAAGGCAGCAGCCTGTAGCCGGTGAGTATGGTTTATGTTGATGCTTGCCAATACACCAGGCATGTAATGGCTATGGTATATTCCATGCACACATCTAACACACCTACTCAGAATGCATGCTGTACATGTGCACGTATTGTTGCTGTTAAATGCATGGCATCATAGTGGTGACCATGATGGGGTATTGGAAGGGTATGTCAGACACCTACAAGATAACTAACATCCTGTCATTGTGGAATCTGTCCACAGGGAGTAACATAATGTAGGAGACATGGCCTACAGTAGGGACATGTATGAAACATCACCCGTATACATTGCAACAACAGTGTATATACCAGTAGTACAATGGCAACTGTTACAGAGTTACACTATGGCATAAAGTATTACTGTGGTCCACATTATCAGCTAGGACTAGGTTGTAACATATGGTGTGCAGTGTATGGAACACTGCAAACTGACACACCTGTGTAGGCCTTACTTGTCAAGCATCTGCAAAATGGCTGAAGGTAGGGAGGTGGTGTCACCATGGCACACAAGTGCACTGCAGCAGGGATCCTAAGGATGCTAAGAATGGACGTATCTGCACACAGCCAGGTTCAGGAACTGTGGCAGATGTAACCCTACTCCCACAGCAATAGTGACACCAGTGTGTGAAGGGATGTGCACATGAGTAGACCTTGCAATCATGCAGATTTGGGGGAAGTGTGTAGGGCAGACTGGCAAATGCAGATGGCCCATGCTAGTATACCTCTGCCAGGAGTAGTCACTGCTGTAGTACACATAACAATAGTTGCAACAAACCATTATGATAAGGGTGTGCACACATATGCACACATGAAGTGTATGCATCGTGGTCAGCATCTGCACACCTAACACATTCTGTAGACACTGCATGTGAATTTACAGGATATATGTCACATATCATGTAGTGTTAATATATGTAGTGATGTGGTCCCATCGCAGATCAAGGAAGGCAGTGTCATATCAATAAGGGTGTGTACACTCCCCATAGCCAAGGTATGTTCTGACGGTTGTCAGTGTAATAGTATTGGATTGGTTATACATGGTCCGCTGATGTTGAGATCTGTAAACCAGACATCAGGCATTCACAAATGACATCTGTCTATATATCATCCCAGGTATGTGTTGCTGAAAAACATAGGGGCTGTGAGCATTAGAGCTGACATAACTGACACAGTGCTACACATTAAGCAATGGGTTGTACACCTGTGAGGTTCGGTGCACAGTACATGGCAGGGTGCAGAACAGGTGCACAACAATACTGTGTGCATGGGTGCAGTGATATCCAGGGGAAGGGGAATCATATACTAACACAGCACATGCATCACAAACATGTATACTGTTGCTAGCATGGATTGACTATAGCTGTACTGCATGCTGTTGTGTACCAGATGTTATGCATGTTGACAGATGGGTAATAGGAGGACTGTGTGTACTATCATTGTGCAACCTCACCTGTATGTGCGTGTGTGTGTCTTAGTGGGTGATTATTTTGTCTGCAGCATCACTCTGGTGAAGTGGAGGGAGGGTGATGCATGTAGGATGCATGTGTGCATGTGTTTGTGTGTTTGTGTGGGTGTCCATGTATGCACATGTGTGATTGTGGGGTTGTTCATCCAGCAGTACTTCCATTTGGGAACGTGCAAAACATGGACATGGACTGAAGCACGACACACCAGGAATACTTGTCATGTATGTAATCACAGGACAGCTGATAGTATAATAAAGTCTGTAGCATGGAGCATGCATTGAGAGGGAAGGTAGACACCACGTATACCCTTAATATTGCATTCAGCAGAGAGGTGACTGACAACCCACATATGCAGCAATACAGATGCATTGGGTAATTACTAGACAACACCAGGGAGTGTAGCCATATATTACAGTTGTCACATGATAGGTTGATTGAGCAGCGTATCTGGCATGTACCGAGCAATATTTACACATGACACTCCAGTACGTGTTATTATGGAGTGAACATAGTAGCCACTCACATATAGGGGCCATGCTCATGATGTCTGGACATACACAGGGTGAACAATGACAGTAGTGAGGCCATGTAAAACAACTCCACTCATGTCAGGTAGGTAATGGAGTAACAGGTCTTGTGTTGTGATCACTTGTCTAGGCATTAGAGGAATGATTAAAAATCCAAAATCTGCTTCAGGTATACAGAGGTGCCCAAATAAATAGTAATCAAATAGAAATAAAAAGGCACCAAAGTTACACACTGGGAACTATATTCAATTACTTTATTACAAAAATAAGAATAAAGAGGTGAGCGTTTTCACAACTTAGCGTTGCTTCATCAGACAATGTTAATGCAAATAATACCTATTTAAATACTTAAGCAATTAGCATAACATCAAAGCCTTAAATCAATATCATCAAATAAAAGGCAATACCTCAACTAAATACATAACTAAAGCAGTCTTTAAAACCACTTTCCAGTTCATATCTAGAGGATATTTAAACTCTAAAAAGTCCTTTAAATTAGTATAAAAATTAAAAGTTTTTTTAAAAAAAATTTATCTGCATAGATGTATATAGGTTCATAGGTTCATAGGTTCATACTAGGCTATCTGCCCTGAGGCAATTATAAGCCTGGCCCGATTCTGTATGGCTTACGCCACCCCTTGATTTGAGTATACTGTGCCCTTTTTAAGGTTTAGTTTACTGTGCCTCTGTCTAATAGTGACACAGGAGTAATCCCTGGGACAAACCTATGATCCCCCATCCACCTATCGAGATTCTTCTTGAAGAGATTCAGTGAGGTGCTCTGCCTCACATGAACTGGAATTCTATTCCAGAGCGAAGGGAGCCTCTGGGTTATAAACCTATCCCTCCAGCAAGTTCTATTTATTTCTGTGCTGAGGTTCAAGTCCCTCGAGCATGTGGCTCTAAGGGATTTAGACTTACTGAGATGGAGCATGTCCATTAATTCTGGATTTGACATAGCTTTGTATGTCAGGCATAGATCACCTCAAAGTAGGTGGTATGCAACTGAGTAGAGCTGGAGTTTTTTTAACCGAGCAGCATATGGCATCTGTTTGAGACCCTTGATCCTCTTGGTGAGATACTTTTGGGGTCTTTCTAATTGCTGCAGGTGTTGGGTAAGATACATCCCAAAAGGGGCATTGTATTCTATGATGGGCCTGATGAGGGATGAATAAAGGGGCACGATTACCTCTCTTGATCTAGATGTGAAACCCTTTGTGATGAGGTGGGCTATGTAGAAGGCCTTTCTAACCACTTTGGCAATGTGGTTTTCAAAGGAGAGATTGCTATCAACTTGGTTCCCCAGGTCCCTAATAACTTTCTCTGTACTTAATGGGTTTCCACCTATGTGGTAATTTGTGGGCACATTGTTTTTGCCAAAGGGTATGACTATACATTATTTGGCATTTAGCTTTAAACCATGGCGCTGGCACCAGTTATCTGTCTCTGTGAGACCTTTTTGAAGGATGTTTGTGTCAGCTGGAAAGTTGATTATGGCACCCAGTTTGCAGTCGTCTGCGAACATGGTGAGCCATAGTCCTCCCACGTTTGCCTGTACCTTGGAAAAGTATATACTGAACAAGAGTGGTCCCAGGACAGAACCCTGTGGGATGCCACTTGTGACCAGTTTTGAGTCTGACATGGCTCCAGCAACTGTCACTCTGTGGGTTCTGTCTTTGAGCCACTTTGTGACCTATCTTGTGACATAGGGGTTTATATTTAAGCTGGATAGCTTATCTATGATGCCCGAGTGGGGTATTGTGTCAAATGCCTTTGCAAGGTCCAGATAGGCTGTGTGGACTACCTTCCCTTCATCTATGGCTTTGGTGACTGTTTCAAAGAAGTCAACCAGGTTCAAAAGGCAGGATCTGCCCTTGACAAAGCCGAACTGGGTAGGATCTAGTGTCTGTAGGTCCCCAATGTCTTTGTTTATGAGCTCCATGATGATCCTCTCCATAGCCTTGCAGACTAAGCTAATCAGGCTTATGGGGCGATAGTTTCCAGGGTCCGTAGAGGCTCCACCTTTGTGGAGTGGGACCACTGTTGCTGTATGCCATTCTGTGGGCACATATCCATTAGTGAGGCTGAGATTGTATAGCTGTTTTATTTGAGGGATTAGTTCCTCTTGGAGTTCATGTAGGATGCAACCTGGGATGCCATCTGGTCCCATGGAAGCAGTGTTTTTTGCTTTGGAGAGAGCAGCCTTCACCTGAGCATCAGAGATGTTTGGGAAGCAGCCCCCTGCTGGGATAGATACTTGCTCTTTTGGGGGGGGAGAAGTTTGCACTGAACCTGTCTGCCAGGATATTGGCGATGTCTGTGGGTTCAGTGTATTTTTTGTCGTTTGGAATCAACTCAGAACAAGTCTGGGAGTTGCATCCCAGGTTTCTAACATAACTGAAAAAAAAAACTACTTAATAATGGTCTTTCCTTTGTCCCCTCAAGAGGGAGCATAATGTCCGACTTATTGATTGACTTGCATTCTTTTGCACGAGCAGTCAGTTTGAAACTGCTCTTTAACAAAGATATAAATACTTCTATACTAAATACTGCCAGTATTCCAGCATATAAAAAGAAAAGTTCTTTTACACCTGTCATGCCAACTCATGTAGATTCATTTGTGAAATTGTGTGAAGCAGATTTTTATAATTATTTTAATAATGGTACCAGGCATTGCGCTTTTTTTAATATGTCAAGTGAAAATATGTATTCATTACAAACTTTGAGACATGATGCTTCACTTACTTTTAGGCCAGTTGACAAGGGAGGAGGCTTAGTCATTTTTAACACGGCAGATTATAATACTTTAATGAATAATATGTTGGAAGCTGACAATACCTATGTTTTAATAGATCAAGTTAAGTTTGATTTTATTATTAAGAACATTAGAGATGATATGTATGATATGCTTATGTGTTGTCAGATAACTGAGACTTTATATGATTACTTTCATGTTGAGCACCCGGTAGTACCTGTCATTAAAGGACTACCAAAAATGCACAAGGGGATTTTACCACCACCCATGAGACCGATAGTGTCTGGTGCCAGATGGGTCACCGAAAATATATCCATTTTTTTAGAGAAAACGCTTAGACCACTTTTGGAAGCCATACCTACGGTCCTTAAAGACACATACCAGCTTATAAACTTTATACAGTCTTTGGACTTTGAATTTATACAGAACAAACATCTTTTAATCACAATGGATGTGCAAAGTTTGTTTACCTCAATCCCTAATGATGCAGGGATTGATGCCATCCGTGAATTATTACAATACCACCATGACTTGAAAGGAAATAAAGTCATCATGATATGTCAACTATTAGACATAGTATTAAGTAACAATGTGTTTGGTTTTAATGATAAACTTTATCTTCAGTCATGTGGTGTAGCTATGGGAACCCCGTGTGCAAACACGTACGCAAATTTGGTTGTACATCACTGGGAGCTGAACCATGTTTTTACACACCCTTCTTTTAACAAAGTTGTACTATACAAGCGTTTTGTTGATGATATTCTGATTGTTTGGGATGGCTCTATCAAAGAATTCTATGATTTTAGAACTCATTTAGAAACTACTACCACTTTCTTGAGGTTTTCAATTGAAACCTCCTACTTATTGGTTAATTTTCTGGATATATGCATCACTATTAGAGGAGGGAAATTAGTAACCACACTTTATAAAAAAGAATGCTGGAAGAACACTATTTTGAAATACAACAGCATGCATCCCCGTCATATATTCAAAGGCATTTTGAAAAGTCAGTTTGTTAGACTTAGTAAAATATGCCTTGACAAGCAAGATTTGACTAAGAAAGCTGATGAAATGGTGAACATGTTTCTATCAAGAGGATATAACCATGATTTAGTTATGGAAGTCAGAAACAGTATTTTGCCTTTAGAGTCTCTGACTCCATATGAAGCCAAAACCAACTACCAGGCTGCCAATTTCATAAACATTGGTCACAAATTCAATCATACTGAAAGAGTTTCATTCATTACAACATATACCAATGATTTTATGAATATTAAGAGAATATTAGTTAACAATTGGAGAGTTTTAACGTTGGATGAACCTACTAAAAGAATAGTAGGTCACTCTCCACATATAGTGTATAGGAGCAACCAAAATTTAAAATCTCTGTTATGTGACAGAAAGCCAAGATTGCTTTACAACAATTTAAGTAATAATGAACTTTCTGGAACTTACCCCTGTTACAGTTGTAATTATTGTAAGTTCATCACCAAAAATCAAGTTTTTGTGCATCCAGAACTTGATTTTACATTTACACCCAGGTTTAGAGCTAATTGTGACACCTCGGGCCTAGTATATTTAGCCACATGTGAAGACTGCAATGCATTTTACATAGGCCTCACAAAAAGGAAACTCAAGAACAGGATATATAATCATCAATATGATATAAGAAAGAAAAATGAGTTGAATGCTTTGGCTAAGCATGTGATTTCTAATCCATCGCATTCCTTTGTGTTTAGGGTGCTGCAAGTGGTAGAAGCTACAGAACGAGGTGGTGATTATCTAAACCAGTTAGAATTAAATGAACTCAAATGGATACTTAGATTAAGGGGCCATTACTTGCCAGGTCTGAACAACTATATTAGTATTAGATCCTTTCTAAATAATCGAAGATGAGTTTATTTTAGAATGGATAAATTTGTTCAGTAGCCTCTAACTATCATCCATGGTCAATGATGAATAAATACTTTTTTATTTAACATTTTATACATGCTTATATTTTTTAGTCTGTTTTTATTCTAACTCATTTAATATATAGTAGCTTGGTATCTATTCAAAGTTCATTATTTCATGCATAAAAGATTTTTCTTTAAGAAATTCATGTTGGACATTACATTTATATTTGCATTCATATATATTTATAATTATTCATATTTATACATATATATTTATATTTATACATTTTCAACCTAATATAAACATATTTGCACTGAATTTACTTCAAGAATATCATATGTAATTCATTACATTTTTTATCATTATTTTATGCGTCTACTTTATATATTTTATATATAGTTCATATACTTATAAGCTTACATGCATATTCATCTATTTATTTATTTATTTATTTATTTATTCATATGGTGTTTTGACAATCAGTTTCATATTTATATATATTATATATATATTTAATATTTAATTTAACTGTATTTTAGCATATAACAGTGAGATCACTTTTAAGCTTTTGAGTAATACAAAATATATTCACATTAGTACACTCTTAATGAATTGCACAGGTCCAAAAGTTCTCTGATTGAATTACATCCTGAAGTTTTATATATAAATATTTAGCTTGCTTAGACTTTTTGATACACTTCAGAACTAAGAAATGCTAACATGGCTTTTGATGAATTACTAAATGTATCTGCATCTACAGCTTTATATTTTGTTCAAGAGTTAGCTACTATGTTGCAATGTTTATTGAAACAAGTTTTCTCTGAAGCATTACGTAGAATATATGCTACTATTTTTTATTTATTTATTAAATTTATATATATACCTTTAATTTGGAATGATTTTATGGTGTACACATGATGTTTTACTTTGATTGTTCTTAACTTTTAAATCACTCAGTTTTCAAGTGCAGCTTCCTTTTTAAATACTAAATGTTTTAAGCCGAGTTTTTTAATGTTTCTCTGTGGTTAATTGATTAATTTAATTCATCTGCTGATAGGCTAAGCCTCCCTATAAATTCATTGATGTGAACATTTTCAAATTGTCTGATGAAGCGTATGGTAGCATACGCGAAAGCGCTTACCTTTTGTTTTGTTTTAATAATAAAAAGTTAAAAATTGTTACGTGGCAGAGTCGGAAGTTTTCATTATATATATATATATAACTGAAAAAAGCCTTATGATTGTCTTTGGTGTCCTGTGCAATTTTTCTCTCGAAGCTGGCCTTGGAGGATTTTATGAGGGATCGTAATTTTTTGCTAGTACTGATCAGAGATGCCTTCCCTATTAGGGATTTTGCTCTATCATGTAGTAGCTTCCTCCTTCTGTTGTACAGTTTATTTATGGCAGGGGTCCACCAGACTGGATGCCTGCCTTTGGATGATTGGGTCTTGGTTTTGTTTGGGATAGCATGATCCATGCATTCCTGGAGATGTCCATAGAATGCGTTTATATAGGATTCTGCAGTTTGGGCCATAGTTTCCACTGGCCCTGGGGCCTTGAATGATTCCACTTTGGTTTTGAGAAGTGAGAAGTTCACTTTTGAGAAGTTTTCACTGTGGTTTTCTGGGCTGGGGGTGGAGTCGGGATGTGGACATCCAGTGAAATTAATTTATGGTCTGATCTTACCAATGAGGGATATACTTCTGGTGTGGAGCATAGAGTCCCCATGTTGGTAATGATCAGGTCTAGTATGTTGTCCCCTCTTGTGGGAGTGGTGACTAGTTGTTCCATAGCATTTGAGTTTATAATTTCCAGGAACCTTTGGGCTAAGGTGCTGGGGCTTGAGTAGTGCTCCCAGTCAATGTTTGGGTAGTTGAAGTTGCCCAATATAATGGTGTTCAGAGTGATCTTCATGTTCTCCAATGTTTTCAGGAAAGCCGAGTGGGATTCCTGACTTTGAGAGGGTGGTCTGTTGGATGCTATAAACTGAAAAGCAGTCTTGCCCACTGTTAGGTGCACATGGATAGTCTCCGATACTTCATGCAATGCCACTAACCTGGAGGTGTGGATATCCTTGATAAATATGGAAACTACCCCTCCTTTTGTGGTTCGGTCCGGGTTTTGGGGCCAAAAAGCATGATATGAGGTATAGCCTGGTAGTGCTGGCGTGCTCTCTAGAGCCTTGAACCAGGTTTCTGTCACTGCACAGATATCAATATTCTCCATACTGAGGAGAGCTTCGAGTGCGTGCATCTTGAGGTTAAGACTTAAGACTTCTGGCGTTTAGCAGCATTACCCTTAGTTTCTTGTTCCTTGTGCTGTCTATGGGGGTGGGTTTGACTTTTTAGCCTTGCCTAAAAAAGGCACTATAGGGGTAGCAAGAGCCTTTGCCAATATCCGAAAGCCCAGTGGTGACAGGTGCAAGCCGTCCCTAGCGAAGCAACGTGGCTTGTCGAGCATGTCATCCCAGGCTGACAGACACTGGATCCCCTTTGAATGACACCAAAATTTTAGCCAATTGTTAAAATCGATCATTTTTGTCTTTGTACTGTGGCATCATTCTAGGTGAGGGTAAGATGCTGCTCAAGGTCACATGTCTGTGGTCCACATGTCTTCAACAAATACATGTGGACCATAGTAAGATATTAGAACCATGCACACTATTAATGCTTCAAACGTCTTGCCTTAAGGCATGGAACCAATGAGGTACAGCCATTTAAACCAGGGTATCTGTCTGCATTCAACCTAATAATCCATTTTTGTTCTAATTCTTCGGTGTAATTTTCTATATCTCCTCCCCTATTTGTCCTTTGTATTTGTTGTAAAACTAAATTTTTTTTAAGACTAAAAATTTAAAAATTTATTTATAAATTATTTTATTATTAATGTTATGCTAATTGCTTAAGTATTTAAACAGGTATTATTTGCATTAACATTGTCTGATGAAGCAATGCTAAGTTGTGAAAGCGCTCACCTCTTTGTTCTTATTTTTGTAATAAAGTCATTGAATATAGTTCCCAGTGTGTAACTTTGGTGCCTTTTTATTTCTATTTGATTACTATTTATTTGGGCACCTCTGTATACCTGAAGCCGTTTTTGGATTTTTTGTTTTGCTTTTTATTTGGCTAAGGGCACACTGTGTATGGAAAATACTATGGATATGAACAGTAACCTAGAATTATAGAATGAACATCGCCGATTTCTGAAACTTTTGGATGTTCCAGTCAATCCATTGCTTAACACTGAAATACAGACTAATACAATAGACATCGCTTCTGGTATGGAGCAGATGCTAGAGTTTCAAGTACAATTTAGAGGACTGGAAAATCTTTTATATAAGTACAAAAGGCTACAATGGCAAAGATTACATCTACAGGCTTCATTGGAAGCTAAAGTGATTCCTCGTGGCTTACGCATATTAAATATGCCTACATACGGAAATACATATCCGGATCTCCTACGTAAGTGGCAAGAATTGAACTTGTCTTTTAGTTCTAAGTACATGGAACTTCTTATAGAGTTTTTTTCTCCACTAGAGACTGATTTGAAAATTGAGATTGTAGCCTTAGAAAATAAGATAACTGAGACCTATCCTGCTGCTATTACTTTAAATAAAATGGGCCAATTGCATGAAAATATTAGCGCATATGAGAGGAAGCTTCAAAATACCAAATTGTCCAAACTGAACAGAGATAAATTAGATTTAAGAATAATAATGTCTTCTCATGGCCGAGGGACACTATAAATAGATCGACCTCACAGAATCCTCTTAGCGTCAATGCAGAGACTAGCAGGATATCGATTTCTACAACACAGCCTTCTTCTTCCGGTTTCCGCTCAGGCAATTCAAGCGAAAGCATGGCAGCATCAGCTACGCAAACGGGAAGAGAACGGGCTGAGGCTACCATCCCCATTACAAAACTTCCATCCTTTGCCTCAGCTGAAAATGGAGATACCTTAACATCGAGCTCAGAGAAAAACGACCACAATGAACAGCGAAGGAATGATGCAGGTAAGACTTCAACAGACAATACACAAGTAAATGCTAGAGATACTAGTGCTTTTTTAAACAATTCGAAAGTAGGAGAATTCACTTTGAAAACAGCTCTTCCATTCAGAGCTCGAACCAAAAGCAACCCGTCTGCAGGGAAGATAATGAGGGAACAACAAACAGACAAAACAGTACATTTTTCGAAGAGAAGGAGAATGTAACAACAAACCTTATTGTGAACATTTCTTCCTTTGTTTTGACTAATGAGCAAAGTAACTTGCTTAATAAGGGTTTGTCATTTATCCCTGCCAAAAAGGCAGATTTAACTGATATGATCACAGATTTAAAGCTACTTGGTAGAAATTTGTCTTTAAAATGTATTTTTCGAAACAATACTGATGCTAACATAAACATATATAAGAAACCTGGTACTTACATTCCTCCTACCCCTCCAAGTGTACAAAGATTTTTAGATATATGTGAGCATGCATTTAAAGAAGTATATGCCCTTAACATGAATAGTCATTATTTTCATAATTTAACTGTGGAAGAATATAGGGCTTTAAATGAATTGCAGAGTTTACATTCTTTAATTATAAAACAAGCTGATAAAGGGGTTAGAATTGTCCTAATGGACAGAGACTTATATATTAACCAGATGAATATTTTGTTATTGGATACTTGTACCTATCAAGCGCTGACTAAACCAGCTGTGAATGCGATCATTGACAAGGTGTCGTTCCTGGTCTTTGATCTATTGATTACAGGGCTAATCGATGAGCCCTTATTTAATTACTTTTCAGTGCAGAAACCCTTGATTCCAAGGATATATGGCCTACCCAAAATTCATAAACATCCCACTGCCCCTCCTATGCATCCCATCGTATCAGGAGCAGGATGATGTACTGAGCCTTTATCTATCTATGTAGAAGGTATGTTACATGAATTTTTGAGTGGCTGTCATACAGTACTTAGAGATACAAAAATGTTTTTGCAGTGGTTATTTAATAGGTAGGAAACTATTAATCATGATGAAGAATTTGTGTTCCTTACTATGGATATTAAATCTCTGTTCACAAAAATCCCTAATTTATGGGGGATTGAGAAAATAAGGGAATTTCTTAACATTGATAAGAGGCTTACCACGAATAAGATTTTGTTGATATGTGCGTTGCCAGAGATTATACTTGAGAATAATGTTGTGACTTTTGAAGAACATTTTTTTTCTCCAACAGGTTGGTGTGGCTATGGGCACTTCATGAGCAAATAGCTACGCCAATCTATCACTGGTACGTTGGGAAGAACAAAATATTTTGTCTGCGTTGAATCCCTTTTATGATTATATCCTTTGGTATGTAAGATTTGTAGATGACATTTTTGTCTTGTGGAAAGGGAAAGGTTTAAACATTAGTAGTTTTATTGACTATTTGCACAATACTACAGATTTTTTGAGATTTACTTTTATTTTTCTGATACATGCATTGATTTTTTGGATGTTAGTGTCTCGAGAACTGACTTAAAGCAGATAAAGACAAATATTTACCATAAGCCCACAAGAACTAATGCTTGCCTACATAAATCAAGCATGCATCCGAGACACATACCCAGAAATGTCCTTAAAGGACAAGTGTATAGAACCTTACGTTTACATAATAATGATGAAGATGCTGCAATTGCTTTAGATAAATTACAAACAGAATTTTTAACAAGAAGTTATTTCAGCTTGGAAATCACAAATGTGATAGCAGATGCATGGAAACTTAGGTCAACGAGATGCAAACCCTATATGAGTCCTGATGATACCGATTTAAGAACATTTGAAGAAATAGACATTGATAGGAACAAGTTTAGAGTAGTTTTTCGATTTGCAAGCAACATAAACAAGTATACATATATCATACAGAAAAATTGGTACCGACTACAGGAAATACCAGGCCTTGTCTCCACCATTGGTGTTACTCCAAATTTTAGTTTTAAGAATAATGTATCACTGAAGCAACATCTTTGTAATAAAGAACACAAGTCTCTGAAGAATAGTTTCTCTAGTAGACAAGGTACCTTTCCTTGTAGGAATTGTACAGCTTGCCAATATATTTATACTAAGAATAAATATATTCATCCTATCAGACAGTTCAGACTGTACACAAATAACTGTTATGACTGTAAGAGTGCTGATGTCATTTATTTCTGCTTTTGCCAAACATGTCATGCCTATTATATAGGTAAGACGAACAGGATCTTTAAAGATAGGATATTAGAGCACATAAGGGATATACGGAACCAGAAGCAGTCAAATGCCTTAGCTAATCATGTTTTAAATACAGATTGTACTCACACTTTTAAATTTTTAGTTTTACAACAAATACAACGGACAAATAGGGGAGGAGATATAGAAAATTACACCGAAGAATTAGAACAAAAATGGATTATTAGGTTGAATGCAGACAGATACCCTGGTTTAAATGGTTGTACCTCATTGGTTCCCTGCCTTAATGCAAGAAGTTTGAAGCATTAATAGTGTGCATGGTTCTAATATTTTACTATGGTCCACATGTATTTGTTGAAGACATATACATCTATGCAGATGAATTTTTTTTTTTTAAACTTTTAATTTTTATACTAATTTAAAGGACTTTTTAAAGTTTAAATATCCTCTAGAAAAGAACTTGAAAGTGGTTTTAAAGACTGCTTTAGTTATGTATTTAGTTGAGGTATTGTCTTTTATTTGATGATATTGCTTTAAGGCTTTGATGTTATATTAATTGCTTAAGTATTTAAACAGGTATTATTTGCATTAAAATTGTCTGATGAAGCAACGCTAAGTTGTGGAAGCGCTCACCTCTTTGTTCTTATTTTTGTAATAAAGTCATTGAATATAGTTCCCAGTGTGTAACTTTGGTGCCTTTGTATTTCTATTTAGAGGAATGATACATTAATGAGTGGTATTAATGAGTGTATGTTACCAAGTGTGATGCAGGATGGAGAATGCATGGGAATAAACATGGGGCTGTTTTGTAAAGTCACAGACAGGTAGGTATTAAGATGGTGTGTGTGTGTGTGTGTGTGTGTGTGTGTGTGTGTGTGTGTGTGTGTGTGTGTGTGTGTGTGTGTGTGTGCACGTGTGTATGTGTGTACTGTTATGCAATGTTGTACAGGTCTTAAAGTGCGTCTGTTGTTTTCCCCCACAGGTGGTGAGGTGGGTCATGGACCGTCCTGCATGCAATCTGATGTTGGTGTCCATACAGACACCAAAGATGATGATAGTACTGTTGAGGCACAAGTGGGGTTGTCAGGGGTCAAAACAGTGCCATCATTTGACATCCCCTTTTAGCCACCACAACCCCACACACAGTTTCCGTGCCTATACATACCCCATCACCAGTGGCCATAGTGGAGGGACAGCTGGCGTTTGGTGGCAGTGCACAGGAGAGTGTGGTAACCATGCCTACTGGGTCTTTTCACAGCAGGCATAGCCAGATATCCTGCAGGGCACCACATAGGCAAATGTCCCAGGGTGCTCATGGTAGGGCCGTTGGTCATCATGCCTCTAGCAGACATGCCACAACTGGTACCACCAGGCGCATGTTTCAGGCTGTCATGGTGGTGCAGGCACATATGGAACATTACACCAGACAGGGCCTGATGCTACAGAGGGCTGCTCTCACATCTGCAAGAGACAACTTCTGTGAACTGTCAGGTGCCATCCGTGCTTATACCAAGCTAATGGATAAACGATGTGGTGAGATGATGGCCCTCATCGATTGTGGTATGTCTGTGCTTGAACATGTGGTGGGAGTGTGGCGACGGCCGCATGGATGTAGGCCAGCAACAACAAAAGCTGGCAGTCAATGCGGATATGCTAGGACACCAAGGGGTGCCCGTAGTAGCAGTACCAGCTCCAGCACTGTGGGGGGCTGCTGTCCACACCACACCACAGCAGGCCATGAGCACGTGGTCTTGGCCAGTCCCAGGATGGACCTGGTTCCAGCGGCAATTAGTCATCATCAGGGGAGAGTAGTTCATTGAGGCCTGTACCTGGACGTGCCCATTGAACCCCTGGCAGGTACAGTCTTCATATCCATTGCCAGAGGCAGTGAACTGCACACCCAGCCAGGTATGGTCTGCAACTGTCCATAAACACCTGTGCAGGGCAGCCACATGGCAGAACTGTGTGCATGCATACCCACACACTATACAAACACACCTAGGGCAACCCCATACTTACACAAACCATATCACAATGCCCAATTCACCTCAATACACCCCCTCACCCACACACACATGGTGTGAAATGTTTGGCCCACCCTTGGCCTCTGGATAAAACTGAACACCCTGTGCATATGATGATACCTGTGCCACATCTCTGTCATCCATAAAATCAAAGCAGGGACAGGCTAATATGGTTCTGATGAACACAGTGACTGTATTAGAGAGTCTCTTCAACAGAGATGAAAGCGCTAAAACCTTTGGTTCCAATAAAGATGTATTACTTTTGCACCTTTTAACTGGCATCCTGGATTCCTGGTTCACTTTACAGCAACATTAGTGTTTTTTTAGTATTTGTTTGTTTCTTGTATTAGAGTGTACCAAAGTACTGCAGTGTAACATGTTGTCAGGAGTAAAGTTTAATACATACATGTCAGGTAGTGTAGCCGTCCAGCAATGATGCATTATAACTGTTAGTAACACTGATTGATTGTATTCTCCATAATGTTATCCATTTGTGTTGTAGGTGTACATGTGTCAGCAGGAGGATGGTCTGCAATCATATTCCACAACAGGGTATGACACTGTGGTGACACCATGGGTGTGACATATCTGGGGTACAGTTAAACACGTCACAGGTTTGTATAACAGTTATTGGTTGTGCCACATGGACAGGTGACCAGCTGGGACATGTAAAATCTGCAACCTGATGTAGACCCATCCACATACACTCGCACTCTTATTTGGCAACACTGGGACTAGACCTCTACCTAGGTATGTAGTCCTACTGAAGTGTATGGTTTTCATTGTACACACCACACAGCGTTTATGGTGAGGTGTGTTCCAGGTTACATGCAGAACATCCCCAGACATGTACAGCATGCTAATGAGGCATGCAATGGGTGTATATGGACAATTCATAGTGTGACATACTTTCATATACACATTAACAGACACATAACAGGCAGACACACGTCTGAGAGACTTGGGCCTATCGTTGCTAACTAACTTGACCATGTGTCCAATATGTTACAGGTAGGCTGCACACAGCACATGCCTAACTGGGCTGGATTGCGGTATCAGTTACCTGTATGGTTGATGGTGACAGTGGTAACCATAAAGTGGTACATGCGACATATACCGGGTGTACCTTGGTGTAATGACAGTGTAGACAGCACCCACATCCCCCAGTGGATATAATACTCCCTGAAACCCATGATGACACTCTGACATACCCGCCATCACACATTGTCCACAACTGCGATACAACCCATTGTATATCCCATTGTAAATGGGCTTCATTTGTTTATGCCCAGTATGACCTTTCAGTATGTTGTTGTCTGACATTGCCTTCATTTCTCTAAGTGTGTGAGCATGCCCAGTATGCCCTTCAGTATTGAATATGTGGATCCATTCCAGGTAATTTGTACTCCAATGCAGACCTTTGTGTTCTACACCTACAGGTAGCAAACTATTTCTGCAGGATATATGTAGATCAGTTGGTAATATGGGGTCAAACTGTGCAAGGAATAAGGTGTACTGTAGGTAATTGTGTCTGTGCTGCTTCTGCTACATGGTACTGGTGTCAGCAAAGATATTCAGACATGTGTACTGTTATACACTGTGATGTTTTATGTCCTCAAGTACTGTCAGGTGGACATTTTTGCTCACAGTGAAGTCCTGGGGAACACAGGATGAATGCAGCTGTGTCCAGTACTGTGGTCAAATGCCTACATATTCATGGAAAGTTATGCTATTCTGAAGGGGGAGCTGCAGAAACTTGCTATTGGGTCTGTGTTTCCAGTTCAGCACCTTGGTACAGTGCTGGCAGAGGATCCCATACTTGTACATCCATCTGCGTGAGAGTATCGCCTTATCCAGCTGTGACAATACCTCACAGCTGTACAGATTCACACAGGTTACCCAGAGTTAGGGGTCATAAATCAGGACATTACCCCTATTGTGGTGTATGGGCGGGTTTGTAGCCACCCATTTTTGTGTTTGCAGCCAGGGATAGTATGTGCACATGACTGTGTGTCGGACATTGCAAATTCCATGATGCCCATGCTCCCACCCCCCCCCATTATTCTATCCTCTTCCATACATTATGCATACATCCTCTGATACTTTCCCTATAATTATCACCTCATCACAGCTGTGTTTTGGTGTTGGTTCATAGTTCAAGGAGTGGGACATGGTGGACATATTACTGTGGTTTGTCCATATGGCCTTGCATATGGCTTATGTGGAGTGTGTTATGTTGCTATTTGGGTGTTCATGACATAACATACATTGGCATTACGGGTGAGACACGGGCCTTTCGTGGGTGATGGAGGCCAGCTGTAGCAGGCCATTTCATTCTGTCAGTTCTACAGTCCCAGACTGCCATACAGTATATTCCCCTGGGGTGATAGGGTAGGTGTGCCAGGTGTTCAGGCCAATACTTTCTATCAGTATTGATCAGGTGGTGTGGATGCTGGCAGGGTGCTACTTACAGCTAGGGACAAACATCCATGGGACACTTGCACTGCATGCTGCATTCTTTCGCTATTGTCATACACAGGTGGGGGTCATGTTGTATCCATTCCCAACAGCAGGGATACGACCAGAGAGATACCTGTGGGTGGTGTTTGGGTGAGCTGGGTGCACGTGTGCTATAAACACTACTTGCATCTGACTCACTGATATGCTTGGGGCATTCCAGTTATGGTGGCTTGTACAGAGACTTCAGCCATTTCCCAATACATCAGTCCTATCAGCTTTGTGATCTGCAAATGTTAGGCCAGATGACATCAGTATTCCCTTCTAGAAGCCCAGATAATGTGATGCATACCTGTATGTACAATTCCAAGGGTGTGTCCGTTTCACAGATACACATTATATACTGTATGTTTGGGGTACTTTTCCCTGTGTACTGCTTGTATATGAAACCAACAGTCATGCCATGTCCATCTTTCAGATGGTGACACATATTACCACCATACATTTACAATGGCTTACAGCTAGCATGTGTTATAATGGGGGAAATTGTGTTTGGCACTGCAGTTGTGAGGAACTGGCCCTGTCATCGGCAGTAGTGGGCAATGGCCATCTGGTCAAACCTCAGCATTCATACATACTGACCACTCTCACACAATATGAAGCACACACCAACCTAACACACACATACCTACACCAACCTAACACACACATACCCACATATTGTACAAATGCTACAATCTATCCTGCTACCTTGGCCACCTCTGGTCATCAGTGCTCAACTGCTATTATTACTACATCGGATTGGAGGGGGGCACACCTGACTGTTACTACATTTCTACATAGGATTCGGGGGGAGGGGGCACACCTGACTGTGACAAAGTGTGTACATCGGATTGGGAGGGTACACCAGACTATTACTACATTTATAAATGGGATTGGGGGGTTCACCTGACTGTTTCTACATTTCTACACAGGACTGGGGGGGTCACACCTGACTGTTTCTACATGTTTAAATAGGATTGGGGGGTGGGCACACCTGACTGTTTCTACATTTCTACACAGCATTGGGGGGGCACACCTGACTGTTTCTACATTTCTACACAGGATTGGGGGGGGCACACCTGACTGTTTCTACATGTCTACACAGGATTGGGGGGCACACCTGATTGTTACTACATGTCTACATAGGATTGGGGGGCACACGGGACTATTTCTACATTTCTACACCAGATTGGGGGGGGGGCATACCTGCCTGTTTCATTTCTACACAGGATGGGGGGTCACACTTGACTGTTTCTACATTTCTACATGGGATTTTGGGGGGGTCACACCTGACACTTGTACACATTTGCTATGACTGTACTGGTATGTCAGGTTCTCCATTTCATTCTGTATTCTAACCTATCATGCTGACTAGAGGCATATCAGTGTACTACAGGTCTTAGGTTTGATTGACCTACATATTAGATTTTGACTCCCTACTCTTCAGAACTGACATCCCACTGCCTGACCTGATGTAGTCTGTCTCTGTACACCTGGGGGGGATGTTACTCATAGACATCATTCAGAGGCCTTAGCACAGCCTTTGTTTGTGTTTGTCTACACCTGTCCTGCTGGTTGAGACTATTGTTGGGTATGTGAACCTCTCTGACTGGCATGTGTGTGACATATGGATACACATGTGGCCCATCACATTTCCTGCAGTGGATTTTGTCACCATGTGTAAGACTGGCTACAATGGTGACACCAGTATTTGTTACAGGTCTCATGCTGCCACTGTAGGCATCTACTATCTGCTTGCATCCCATTCAGCCACCCGATTTCCCTTGCATACTGACATCCATACCATAGATACAAGTAACAACACATACTACTCCATTCGGCAATTGGTAAGGAGAGTGACTTACCTTGTGGGTGTGCCAGTATTGAGGATAGTGCTGGAGGGCTGCCTATGTCGGGTGCACATAATACACTCCCTATACATGGTTGAGCACAGGTAGTGTCATGTTTGGCATCCCTTTTACTGTATGTGTGAGTCAGAGAGAGGTGTCATTCCCTGGGTCCCTACTGTGCACTGTATGTGCTATGCCTTGCCTCTTTGCCAAGGCCAGGGCATACTGGGCATGCCTCCATCTGCCTACTGGAGCAGGCTCAGGTTGTTCCTCCTCTGAATCACTCGGTGCCTGTGCAAGCCTTGGCATTGGTGGGGGGGCTGTATGGCCCTGCCCCATGCTGTTCCTGCTGCAGCTTTTACACAGGATCATATTGTGTAGCATGGCACATACAATGTCAATTTGAGTACATGTAGCTGGTGAGTACTGCAAGGCTCCACCGGATGTGCCCAGGCACCGGAACTGTGACTTCAGCATCCCAAACACACACTATATTATAATTCTGGTCTGTGCGTCTGCCTCATTATGGAGTTCTTGTTTGGGTGTGTGTGCATTTCTGATGGGTGTCATCAGCCATGACTCCAGTGCGTAACCAGAACCCCCACTAGGTGGCTGTAAGGGATGTCCCCATTGGCAATTCGCTGGTACAGCTGCATCAGATGCCAGATGTGGGAATTGTGATAGCTTCCAGGGCATCCAACACACACATTCATTATAATGCCCTGGACATCACACATGACCTGGCAATTGATGGAGGGGAAGCCCTTGTGTTTGATGTAGACCCTACCCCAATCACTGCTGTGGTGCTTTGATGCATATGTGCGTGCAGTCTATAGCACCCACTACCTCAGGGTATTCTGCTATTTGGTGGAAGAGATGCATATTGCTTGCCAACACCTCGTGGGTGTTGAGGAAATATTCATGCTCACCGGCATGTGTTGACATGGCATCCAGGAACTGGTGGAGTACCCTGGATGCTGATGCCTGTGAGATCCCCATGATATCCCCAGTTGGGCTTTTGAAGATACCTGTGGCTAGCATTCCTAGGCCTACACATACCTTGCTATCCACTGGGATGGGTTCCCTTCTGTTAGTTCTGTGAACTGGCCGGCACAGCTCAACAATTTACTGTAGGAGGTCCCTCTCAACCCTATAGTGCTCCACTATCTTCAGCTCTTGTAGCCCCTGGTAGGTTGCCCTGGGTCTGTACACCCTTCTCCGTCTCCTCACTGTGGGTTGGTCGACAGCATTCTCATCCTCACCACCCTCAGCCTCTTCCACATGTTGATGTCTGATAGTTGCTGCAGCCCCTATCATTTTGTTGTTTTTGTTTGTTAAAAGTTCCCTGCTTGTATACACTGGTGGTGTAGAGTATTTGGGAAAAAATAGAGGGAAAAGTGTTTGCATAGTTTATAGTAGTTTTCTGGGATGGGCTGGTCTGCTGCCTGTGTAATTGGCTGATTCTGATACATTTCACCTGCCAGCAATGCTAGTTCTCCTAGATTACCTTCCTACTGCTGTTTTCCCTTCCCATTGCCTTCCTGTTTAAGCCTGGGGTGCGCTGTGCAAACACAGTACTCAAATGTGCACAGAGCTGCTATTTCCTGTTTACTTTTTTTTTTCCCTTTAAAACTTGGTGCGTGGTGCGCCCATTCACTTAGGCAATGTAAAGAGTGTTAGGCAGCTTCAGACACACCCCCTTGCTTAGCTCTGCTAAGCTAAGGGCAAACTTGAGACACAGGGCTCCAATCCAGTATGACTGACACACACACACCTATGATTTCAGCTAACTCCTAGGCTTGCACTAAGCTATTCCTGCTCTTACACTGTTGGGTGCTGACTAGCATGCAGGGGAAATCTGGGATTCAGTATCATTCCCCTCATTTGCATAGGATTGCCTGCTGATGCATAGTTACAGGTCCCACACTTAGCCTCCCCCATAGCAACCACTACTCACTGGCCATGTTGTCTTCTTCCTGCCATTGAGTATAATGGCAAAATAATGATTTTGGTTAGAATGCTTATTTTAGGGATTTTATTTTATTTTTTGCCCGATCCCATTTGTGTGCCACTGCTCTATGCTTAAACAGTCGGGATTGGCTAAAAAAAAATAAAAGTTGATTTTTTATTTCTGCAGCTGTTTTCCATGCCAATGGCCATATATTTGGCCATTGGCATGCTTTCTACATGATATCCATCCTTTATTTGGAGCTGTCATGGCTCCGTTTTGTAGTCTGCAGAGATGTACTTGGTTACTGGCCGAGTACATTTCTGCAGATTACACTAGTCCTGCACAGCCAGCTTCCAGCTTCCTGGATCACAAATTCACCTCATTTGCATGGATTTCACCTGCAAATGGAGTAATTTGCATACAGGGGCTGAGGCCATGCAGGACTAGTGCAGGAGTGCTCGTGCACGTCCCTACAGCTTACTCCTGGATCGCACAGCAGACATATTGCCTGCTGAAGCTCCTGCACTAGTCTTGCACACAGTGCAGGGCTTGCTGAATCCTGGGGACTGTCTCAAATAATTAACTGAACCAGAATGAATATTCAGGCTTCTGTTGTACTGAAGGATGAATTATACTGTCATTTGTAACTCTGAACTCAGAATTATTTTCCTTTGCAATGGCAGAAGTAAGGCACACTGCACTGCTTTCTGTAGTTTCTAGACTTACTGACTTTTGGTTATCTGAACTGCTGAAAATTTGACCTGACTTCTGTACTCTGCCTCCTAAGTATCTAAACAGAACTTCTGTACTCAGTCTTCTGAGTATCTCAGCTGAACTGACATCTGTCTAGAAAGCATCTCTCATAGTTCTAAAACCCTGTAAATCTCCTACAAGTTCATTGCACCTCTGTAACCTCGGTTCCCAATCCTTTCAGCTAATCAAGATCTGTGTTTTGTACCAAATGTTCTGCACACTCTGTTATCACACTTCATCCTTATCAGTGATTTGGCCTGAAGGTTATTTCACTGAGTTTCACTGAGCTCATTTGTATCATTCACTGAAACATTAATTTTTATAGGAACTGCACTTCCTGAAACTCCATGTAAAATGTGATATATAAAATAAAGATATAATAGGCATGTTTTAATATGGTTGCCTTTCTGAGCCTATGCAAAGTGAATACTGTATTTATGTAGGATCTCTTCTGGCAAAAAACATATTTATGTGAACCCCATTCTTACATTGGTAATCTTGGATTTAACAGCACAAATAATCTATGAACCAAACTTCACATGTTTTTTTTATAATATTCCTCTAAATCTTCACGATAAATGACATAATCAATTTCTGTTCTAAATATTCCTGTTTTATAAGTATAACTCTGATTCTTGCCCAATTGCATCTGCCTCATCTTAATCATTTCTTTATATATCCGCATATCCTTAGCAATTTTACATGAAACTGTTCTTAAATTATAGTTTAAATCACCAACCATCACTATATACATTTTAGGTACAGCAAATGTCTTTACTTCCAGAAAACATTTATCTATTATTGCTTTGTGGGTAAGAATAATTACCAGTTATCCTTTACACCTATTTCCCATCCCTTATGTCACAAACAACAACCTTACCCAGTTTAATTACTGTAAAATCCAGGATTTTTAATTCATTATTTTTAATCAAAAAACTACCCAAGTGCATGAATCATCATCAAGCTTAATTTTCTTTCCTCATACAATTTCTGCTTACTCTTTTGTTTATATCTAAAGTATGTAGATCTAATAAACATTTACCCAGGGTTTCAATAAACTCTGTGTGAGCTTCGTACAAATCCTACAAGAAATGTACATGTTAGTGTGATAAGCAGCAGTGTTGATAGCATATTCATGTTCTTCACGCTTACACAAATGCAAACAATGTTTCATGGCCAGCCAGCAAACCATGCAGACCAGCACAAACATAGAAAGAAGATGCATACAAGTCTGCCAACAGGCAGACCTGCTTGGTGAGATTGTGCAGACAGCCACAATAACTACCAGGGGTGAAAAGACTGCAATAATGGCAGTATTAACACATTAAAGAAAAGTGTACTCAGTGCAATGAACACTACAACAACTATTTGCAGAATGAGATAATAGATGGGGGTCACCAGCAAGGGGAAATACAATTGAAACATAACACTAGGCAGGGAAGGTATGCTGATAAAAATAGGTACATACCTGAATGATAGGAATGTAGAACGAGGAAGATGACATTATAAATATGGCACTGTACCTGAGATAGGATATGTCAAGTTATGTACACTTCGAAGACAAGTCAGTGGCATGACATTAAGCACATATGTAAAATAGCACAGCACATACTGCTGTTTACAGCTCCTGTGTCAGTATATTTATATATTCACACAGGATAGTATATCTATGTGACAATCACACAAGGTTACATGTTAATGGAGATGAATGCCTTTGACATGAACATCACTGGCATACTCACTGGAGAGGGCATTTAGCAAGACCTTTATACAGAATAAGGGGTATGTGCATAATGTGAAGTTCTGCAAAATGACTTGCTTGACTATGACTGAAATTTCAACATAGCTCTCAGCCAATCATGGACACATAGCAGCATACTCAGGGACAACTGCAAACAGAAGCAGGCACAATCAGGGACAATTTAAAAATGTTAACAACATTAATCTGTGATATTGACAGAATATGTAAGTTATTATATATGCTCTGCAGGAACAGACTTGTACAACTGTAATGATTGTCAATATTCTCTAAGAGGAATCGGCCACCCCTTTTCTACAAATGATCTATTTTTGGAGGGGTTAAGAGGGTCAATGTTAAACCTGGGGTTGAAATAAGAGGCAATCCTGGCCAGCTGAGAGGTTTGCATGATACATAAGCCACAAGTGACACCTGCAAGAATCAAACCCATGCCATCAGTTTTGTCAATGAGCTAAGTATATACTGGATGCAACACAAAAAGACATATCACATATATAGCTTGTAGAGCACCTTGAAGGGAAGTATGCACTGTCAAATCCTAATGGGTATGCATCCCAAAGAATAGTTCTGGATGTCTGACAAGATGTGTGGGAGCTCACTGTGCCAAATGTTTTACAGTTGACTAAAGCATCCCTGGCTGACACAGGTATCAGTCATATGGACAACAACACTTACAAACAGCACACCATTATGAGTGGATTCCTTATACACAGCTGGATATTGCATGCATCTGACACATGTAATGCCTGTGGATATTGTCTGAAGCAACTGCAATAGATGTGTGACTAAAGAAGTGATTTGTTACCATGAGTGGTACATCTGTATGTGAGACTGATGGCAATGCATCAACTATGCCCATGTGCACCCAGACTACAATAGTGCAAACTCTAGCGTCAATGACCACGGAACATGTCACTCTGATATTGTTCATTTACAAAACAATGCATGGAGCACACGCAGTAAGCACATGTTAAACTTCAATACATGTGTCACACAATTGCTGTCTTCTTGATATTGCCAGTGAAATGCAGTGGCTGCTGGTGACTTCAAATCAAAGGGGGGCTGCAGGAAACAGGTGAATGGGTGGGGTCAATGTGAAGGGGTGTGGCCAACTAGAAAGGGAAGGAGCTATGCTCAAAACCACAAAAACTGTAACTTTAATTAAATACACTGACCTGGTTGCCAAACCGTCATTATGAGAGTGCAATCAAAACAAAATGAAGTGTAGAAGAATAAAAATATTTCAGTGCATTGGCTACATGACAGCTTACTTAATATCTAGATGGAAACAAAAAGGATGTGAGGCATGAAAAAATAAATTACTTTTTAAATACATTGCTGGAATGCCAGTCAAAATCAAGTATAAAAAAACAAGCAGCACTCAACTCAAACCACTTCTCCTTGCACTGCAGTTTTAATTATAATTTATATTCAGCTTTATTAAAGTACCAAGTAACATGCTGAAAGTAGAAATCTCTGTGATACCCCCACTTGTAAAAATGTTTCTTATCCGAAAAAGACCTGCTGCCTGACAACTATCTGCTTGTTTCATGGGGAAAACATGATCAAAATAAAAAAAGAAAAGCAAACAAGAAACAAGCTCAAGATACATTGCTTAAAGGATTACTGTACAGGTAATGGGCCACACGTGATAGATTGGCATTCTGTCTAGTTTACAGGTAAAGCCTGCAAAGATGACTGCAAGTCTCCAACAAATGTAATGAGCTTCTTAAAATAATGTAATCCTGTCCTTTATTACAAATACTGTCATATGCATTTCAATACCCAAGGCTTATACAATATCTAGTTATGTAAGTATTCTCTGCATGGCAACAACAGAAAGGCTTTCAATGTTGGTAATTCTTTAACAGTATGCTTATTAAAGCTTACTTGCATCTTACACTCTCAGACAAGCTTACCTGATGGTCATTAAAGCATTGCTACTTAAACACAGAGCAACCGGCACTTTTTGAGTAATAATAAGCATAAACCAACAGTATAGAAATATTACAGAAACTAGAACATTCTACAAAATCAAGGACAGAATAAAAGTAGCACTTGTGTCTACCTTGGATGGGGGGATACTCTGCACATTTACACTGCATAACTGCTCCTTGCCTTGCTTGGACAAATCCAGAGTCACTACATGGGGGAGTGGGGTGCAACAAGTATGTCACAATTGGAAATGTCTCTGGCTGACTGTGATGGCCCTGACACATTTGTCATACCTCTCAACCTCAGAACAAGAAATATGGACAGTCATACATAGAAGTGGGACAAAGACCCAAAAATAGGGACAATTTTTAAATATTGTTCTTATAAACTTAGAAAGATAATAGAATAGCAGGTCTTGCATTAGTATGAATTTTCTGAAAGGTATGAAATCTGAAACTCAAATGTCTGTCATTATTTTCTAACTTCAGACATTATTTGCCACTAATTTGCCAAAAAACACAATTTTATGAACAATGGACCAAAAATGTGATGCAAAAATATAAAATATCCACACAACACAACTGGGAACCTGTCAAAGAAGGGACACTTTTTTAATATTAGTACTGCTAACTTGAGCAGCTAACAAAATAAAAGAATCTACATGCATTTCTGAAATAAAAGTAATCTATTATTACATGTATTTCTTAATTGTAAGCCCTCCATTTTACAGCACAAACAGTACATATGCTAAATAAAGCAATGCAATTTCACAATGAAAACAGACTTAGCATTAAAACTTCTCTGCCCTTGAAACTGACATTCATTGGAACAGCATTGAAACCCACATTCAAAGAAAATACATTTTGCCAGTTGCAGATAAAGATTAACTTTGGGCTGTTTTCAAATCATAGGCCCCTTGCACAATAAACATACAAGTGGTCTTTGATACACCTTCCAGATTACATTAAATTATATTCCTTTTACAATATAGTACAGTTGTTAGAGGGCGTTTTAAATTTGCTTTGAACATTTTTCAGTAAACAATGAAACAAAATGCATGCACCAATAATGACAAAATTGACCAATTCAGAACATTTTTCCAGTAAACAATGAAACAAAATGCATGCATCAATAACGACAAAACTGCCCAATTCAGAACATTTCTATCATAAAAGTCTACTGAAACTTCTACAGTCCACCAGTATCAGTAAATATGCACAATCTGTGAAGAAGTAAAGGTCATCTAAATAATTCCACATTAAAGAAATCTGTAAATAATGAAGAGGTTGCTGCTAGCAAGCAAATTTATATTTCATTGTTTCAGCTACAAATAAAGTGCCTGTTGCCCTTGAGGAATAAATTGCCTAAGTTGCTTTAAAAAAATGATAAGCTAGCAATATTGCAATAAAGAATGGATGACAAACTGATAACAGGTTCATAGTTACTAGGTATATTCACCAAAAAGGACTGCAGTATCCACCCCCTTTACAATACAGTACAGTACCAGCAAAGCATCTACCTACTGTGGGAGTAGAACCCACAGCCTTCTGCATCAAAAAGCAAGTTCTTTACCTATTGTGCTATTAACAAAGCATGCAGACTCAGCATAAGCAGCACTAAACTTTTATCCCCCTGCAGCTCTCAGCTTCTTGTAACATTTACTTGACACTCAGCTGTATCTCTGAACTTAGCAGCTCAAGAAATCTGGAAAAAGCCAATATTTGGGGGGGGGGGCAAAAGACCAAAAAACAGGGTCACATTTTAAACAATGTTTGTATAATGTTGGAAAGTTGTTCGAATAAAATGTGGTGTTACCACCATACATTTTATTGTCAAGTATTGAACCCAGGACCCTGTGCAAAACAGTCAGAGAAACATACCACTATGCCAAATCATCTGCTTTAGGAAAGAAAGGAAGACTGAAACTTAAATGGCTGCCATTTAGTGAATTCAGTTTTCACCATATCTGTTAACATCTTAGCACAAAACACCTGAACAAAGCCAATAATGAGGGAATGCAGCCCCCAAACTTATTTAGTGAGTTTAGTTATCACCATAGCTCTCAACCTTGGCACAAAAAAACTTGGATGAAGCCAATAATGGGGGAATACAGTCCAAAAAATAGGGACAAAATTCAAATATCCATTGAAGACACCAGAGCAAACCCACACAACCACAGGGAGGGCATGCAGCCTCCACACAGAAAGCACCCCAGCCAAGACTCAAACTGGACAATCTGTAGCTGTCAGGCAACAGTGCTACCACTGCACCACTGTACTACTGGATGTGTTAGAAAAAAATACAGAAACCACAGATTTTATGAGGAACAGAACAGAACAAATATGAGGCAAAATTCTGTAAATTGTTTACAAATGGTGGTGGGTAGGAAATTCAGGCTCTTGCCACTTGCCCCCAAGGTACAAGGTTCAAGCCTTATTCTCTACTCACCCCCATGTAGCACCTGAGGCATTATACACACACACCTTGAGCTAAACAAGTCACCAAACCCCATGTTGGATCCATCCTAGCAGGAGTTCCACTTGACTGTGAGAGCACCAGCCTTGTCATCCTATCCTTCCCATGAGAGCTTGAGCCTAAACCAGCCTTGTCATCCTATCCTTTCCACGAGACCACCAGCTTCAGCCTGCCTGAGGGCATTGCAGTCCGATCTCCTTCCAGTCTATGCAGTTCTAACTGCATAGACTGCTATGCTGGGAAAATTTGGACTTGCATGTTGCTTCCATAATCTGGACTGCTGGTGGAGACAGTCTGGATTCTGTGCGCATGCTCCAGACTGGTTCACCAGCATTCCGAATATTGGGAAATGCTGTGCATGTGTGATGTTCTGGGACTCGCAGGTTTGGTTTTTATTTATTTTTTCATTCTTGTTTTATTTTCTTTTGTTTTATTCATGTTTTACAACTGGTGAAATGTTAAACTGCCATGAAATCCTGACTTGCATGCATATGCTTTCTTGTAAAATTTCAAGTGGTAATACTGATGCGATGTATTGGTATGTCCGTGATACTGTAGACTCACACTATAGCTGTACCTAGGATACAATTGGACTTCATAGGTTCATACATTCATAGGAGAGTACTATACTAATATTCCGAGATCCCATCAAAGCCTAGCCATAGTTAACATGAGTTTCACAATTTTCAGTAGCTGGTAAAATGACGTTCACACAGCTATGTAGCTATACTATGCAGACAATTGCTTCTATCAATGAAGAACATGGACGCGACAACAGGAGTACAATTACGATTAACTATCCATTGATGTAGGCTGCACTTGAAGAGAGTCAGAAAAGGTTTTTGCTTTATGTAAAAGGGAAACTTGCTGCACAGAAGGGGTAGTGTCTGACAGATGTATCTAGCTCTGTATTATGTCAGAGGCTAGGTTAACATACTTGGAAAGAGTGACCCTCATGCAACTTGCTTTACCAATGTGTAACATTTCCTTCAGCAATGGATTGGAGACTGACCTGTAGGCAAGACACAGATCAGCCCTCAGTAGTCTGTAGGGGACAGAATACATTAATAGGACTTTCAATCTTTTTGCATAGAGCTTGTTTTTTTACACCTTGTATTTTCCTTGTGTAAAAACTCTGGGGTTGCTCCAGCTGTTGCAGATGCATGGTGCATTGTACTCGGTTACTGGTGCAATGAGGGTCAAGTACAATGGGATTATAGCTTCCTCTGATCTGGATGCTCATACTTATGAGTTGTGACACATAGAAGGGATTTGTCCCACTGTGGACACATGGTGGTCGAACTTCTGATTACTATCTACCTGAGTACCCAGATCACATACCACCGGGTATACTTATAGGGGTGTGCTGTCTATATGATAATTAGCTTGGGTATTTGCTTTACAAAAGGAAATAATAATGCTTTCTTGGCCATTTAGTGTGTCTCCATCATTGTGGCAACAATCATTTTTGTACTCTTTACTTTGTTCAGTACATCAGTAGTGTTAGTGTATTCAAGGAGTGTTCACAATTTGCAGTCATCTGCAAAACTGGTCATACAAAGGCTGTCTAAGTTTGCCTTCACTTCTGGGAATTGAACAAGAAACAGGAAAGGGGCTAGCGCAGAATCCTGTGGTGCTGCCCTTGTCAATGGCCTCTTGCTAGGGGTGAATTCACACACGTTAACATTATGTGCCCTGTCTGTGAGCCATTTGGTTACCCACTTGCTGACGTAGGGGGTTTTGCCCAGTTGAGGCATTTTCTCTGTAATTCCTCAGAGTACAATTGTGTAGAAGGCCTTGACCAGGTCAAGTTAAGTGAGATACACAGTATTTCCCTAACCCATGGCCTTGATGACCTTCTCGAAGAAGTCAACCAGATTTAACAGACATGCTCTAGCCTTAACCAATCAAAACTGGGTTTAGTACACAGTCAGGAGATTACCTGTGTTCTTGTTGATAAGGTCCATGATGAGGTAGTTAAGTTTATCTGTCTACAATTCCCGGTGTCAGGTGATGGTCCACCCTTGTTCAGATGGATGACTGCTGCTGTCCACCATTCTGCCAGAACAGAGCATGTGTGTAGGATGCGGTTAAGTAGAGATCCAACTGTGTTCGGTAGGTCAGGTTTTCAGTTATTGAAAAGACAGCCTTCATTTTCTGTCTTCAGGATTAGGATGAAGATTGGCATAGCGCACCACTGCTGAGTGATGATGAATGACATTTAAATTCCTATGGCAAAAGCTGAAGACTTTAGCTTCAGCTGCAGTAGTCTGGTTACTTGTTGCACCAATATGCTTAAATCTACTGCACTATAGAAATACGGAGTAAACACAGAGTAACGGCTCTACTGTAAAAGGGTTACTCTAACAGTTCATAGACTGCTGGATGTAATGAACTAGCTATGTCAGGTGCTGAGATAATTCCCCTGTCTGTAGACTGCTGTTTTTGCATGGTATCATGAGTTCATTTACAGCTGTATGTCAAATGATTTCATGATATTTTATATTCCAATCATATATTTAACTGCAAATGTCTGTATTAATCCCTAGTTACAAAATTTCTTTAACACACTATTTGAAAAATGCAGCATGAAAGCATTTGCAAAAATATTCCCGCCCCAGCAGGAACACTTATTATGAGACCCTTACCCTTCTTATCTCTTAATGTTGGTTCTACTCGCCTACCCCTTCTTGGTCTCTTTAACAAGCACTGCATTATACAGACCATGACAGGTTAATAATGGGGAAATAAGCTCCAGAAACACAGCATAAAGATGGTCTTAAGTATCCCATAAACAATAATGTTGATATTTCCATCTCCATCTCTCTCTCTGTCTATCACTGTTCGCCCCTCCTGTTTCAGTAACTTTTCACTGTCCTTTCAATCATGTGATTCAAAATGTGAGAAATAAGAGTTCCTTTGTGGCTTTATAAAATAATGCTCAGATCTATTTACTGATTTTTATATACTTTTAAGGGTTCTAATCCGGACATTTGTAAAATGTTATTGACTGTTTTTAGTACACTATTTAATGTGTAGCTATTGCTCCATATTGTCTTGAGTCCATTTTCCTGCTTTTGTCAGAATCTACTTGGCCCCTGCTTTCTTCTTCCTTGTCTATATATCTTTTACATTGTGCATTATCAAGCTTAGGCTAAATGGAAATGCAGACCTTATGGCAAAATATTGCATTTTTGCCTTCAGCTGCATTATTTTGTTGCCCTTTGCACTACAGTGCTTAGCCTGACTGTGCTGTGTACAGTCATCAGGCTAATCTTCTCTTGAACTGGCTGAAGAGTTGAATATAAACCATGTAGGCTTTTCAAATGTCTCATATTGTTAGGAAGCATTCTGCATTGAATCATTTAGTATACTTAGTATGTTCTGTCTATAATGTAGACCTTATGTAATGTTAAATTTGTCATTACTGTGATGAAGCCTCCTGGCTACTGTGACCCTTGTCTCATTGTTTTGTGTCTGTCCTATCAAACCAGTAGCATTAAGGTTGTGAAGTAACATTTGCAGCATGGTGTGTTGACATAAGTCACATGTCTACGAAATGGATTTGGTATAGTATCAAGGGTTCAAATTCAGAAATGTGTGAAATTCATATTTAATGTTTTAATTATATCACCATTACGTGTGTAACTGTTGTCTACATATCTTAGTAACCCGAATTTATCCTGCTTATGTCTCAATCATGGTTGTACTTTCTGACACCTGCTTTCTCTATTGGAAACACTTGATTGTACATAGCATGACACATTACTTATCAGGAAAAACATAATATTAGCACACCACAAGGATGTTAAAAAATGAACCAGAAAAAGTCTAACATTAGTTGTGTCTCTCTGTCACTGTCTCACTGCCTGTATGTATTCTGACTTCTGTATCATCACTTTTTATTCTTTCGCATTTATTAGGCTAGTGGATGTAATGTACATGTTACGTGATTTTACAGTTGTCATGAGAGTAATGAAGAGTGATACATGCATTCTCCTTTGCTTCAATGTGTTGTAATATTTGAGCTTTGTGAAGCAGGAGTCCTTTTTTAATTTTTTCAATTCTTATGGGTTTCTAATACCATGACAGGAATGGACTCCATTTCTAAGCCAAAGTACGATTAAAGTTCATGAAATCAGTATTGTTTCAACCTTTGATGTCAGTCAAAAGTACTCTTCGCAACACCCACAATATGCCCAGTAATGACTCCTTCTGCAATTTGTATGGGGTTACATGTATTGGCAATATATCTAAATACAATTGTAGATTCTTTTTCATAAGACCTGTTGCTTCTACTACTATTGGAACTGTCTGGGTATCTTTTTTCCACAATGCTCTCATTTCTGTCTGCAGATCCTGATATTTTATGACTTTGTTTCTTTTATATGCAAGACACTGTAATCACTGAGTGTGGCAATTTCAGCATCTGTCTTTTGAACTGTTAGTAATGGGTTATTCCATGTGATATAAACTTCATAATTTTCTATGATGCTTTGTGGTTCATGCTTCCAGTCTTTTTCAGCCACTTCACTACCATAATGTTTGCACAATCCCCAGTACAATAGTCTTGCCAGATTATTATAGGTTCATAGGTTCATAGGTAGGTACTGGGCTATCTGCCCGAGGGCATTTATAAGCCTAGCCAGAGTGTGTCAGCTTTCGCTGCCCCATTGATTAATTAACTGAGCCTCTGTCAAGAAGAGCCAATGAAGTGATACCAGGGGTGTATTTTCTGTTACCCATCCACTCGTCAAGGTTTCTCTTGAAGAGTGTTAGTGAGGGGCTCTTCCTAATATAGTTAGGAATTTTGTTCAAAGCATGGGGAGTCTCTGTGACAGGAATCTATCCATTCAGCATGTTCTATTTATTGTTGTGGTGAGGTTTAGCTCACTAGAGCGAGTGGCTTGCAGTGACTTGGATTTCTTTAGGTGGAGCATGTCCATCAATTCTGAGTTGGGCATGGCTTTGTAAGTCAGGCAGAGATCACCTCTGAGTAAACGATATGCCACTGAGTACAGCCAGTGTTTTTCCAGTCAGGCTGCATAGGACATATGTTTGAGGCCAGTAATCCTCTTGGTGAGGTACTTTTGTGGTCTTTCCAGCTGTTGGAAGTGTCTTGTGAGATACATCCCAAATGGAGCATTGTACTCTATGATGGGTCTGTTGAGTGACAAGTAGATGGGCACTATAACCTCTTTATTTCTAGATGCAAACCTTTTAGTAATTAGATGGGCTACATAGAAGATTTTCCTAACTACTTTGGCAATATGATTATCAAAGGAGAGATTGCTATCTACCTGGGTCCCCAGATTTCGTATTACCTCTTCTGTATTAAGGGGGCTGCCACCTATGTGGTAATTCATGGGTGTTTTGTTTTTCCCATACTGGATGACTATGCGTTTTTTGGCATTTAGCTTGAGACCATGACTTTGACACCAGGTGTCCGTCTCAGTAAGGCCCTTTTGAAGAATGTCCGTGTCAGCTGGAGAGCCAATTATGGCTCCCAGTTTGCAGTCATTGGCGAATTTTGTTAGCCATAGTCCTCCTGTGTTTGCCTGTATTTCTGAGAAGTATATGCCAAACAGTATACAGTCCTTCTGCCATTAGTATGTCACAACAAGCAATGAGGAGTGCAACTGTTTCCAATTCTGTTTTACAAAACCTACATTTGTCTGTTTCTCCCACATGTTCAATGGACTTTGTAAACAAATGTGTACGTAGCCCACTATCTTGGGCTGCCAATATTAACCTTTCATCTCTTAGTTTGAATTTGCCTCTCCTTAACAATTCCTGCATTCGTTCCTGATCAAGATGAGGTTCTTCCAGAAGTTTTCTATACTTATTTATGAATTTTCCACATTTCTTGCCTTCTCATCTGGTCCTTCTCCTTATATCTTTTCTTTTGTTTTTTGACACATTCAGTTGCTACCTTATTTTTTATCTACTTCTGGTTTGATTTCCATTCCCACTTGATGCTGATATGCTTCAGCTAGCCTAAGCAGAGAAGTAATTTTAGATTTATTCTCCTCATGTTTTAAAACTTTCACTACATTTGGGTCTTGTGAAGTCAGCAGATATGTGTGCAGTCCCACGATTGCTGATCTATACATGTAATCAGTTTCAAGGAGGCCCATCCCTCCTTCGGAACGGGGAATATATAATCTTGGTATGCACTGATTTTTACAAATCATTTGGTGAGCATGAAACATCCTTCTTGTTTTCCTGTCTAATCTATCCAACATGTTTTAAGGCCAGTCAATCACTCCAAAACTGTAAGTTAGGACAGGAAGAGCAAATTGATTTATAGCTTGAATTTTGTTCCTAAATGTCAATGCTGTTTACAGGATTAATTTAAGTATTTTACAGTATTCTTTACTAAGTTTAGTTTGCAGTTGTTCATGTTTTATTAGTTGATCCTTCATCATTTCCCAAATATTTATACACTCCCTCTTGCTCAAGTCCTTTTATATCACATTCTTGTCCCAAACTGATATATTCTTGGTGTTGCAGTTTTACTGATTTAAAGGTTGCTTTGGCACATTTATCAAGACCAAATGGCATTGTTATATCATCTGAAAAAAATTTGGCAACTTGCAGTTGTGCTTTCAGTTCCTCATTTGATGAGCTATACAGTTTTAAATCATCACAAAGAGAAGATGAGAAGTCTTTACACTTTGTGTTTTCTAGAAACCAAATTATAGCCATGGCCTAAGCTGTTCAGTAACCAGCTTAATGGATTAAGGGAAAGACAGAATAACAGGGTGACAGAGGTTCACTCTGGAATATCTCCCTTTGAATTTTTATACCTGGAACAATAATTTGTCCTTTATCATGACTTAATTGCAAAGTGGTCTGCCACTGTTTCATGGATACTGTAATGTAGTCAATCAGTGCAGGGTGTATCTTATATATTTTTAAGTACTCTTTTATCTATGAATGTGGGATACCATCAAATGCTTTTTTATAGCCAATCCATGCCATACTTAGGTTCGTCCCCTTTTTACAGTTCTCCACTATGACTTTATTTAACAACAAATGATCCTTCATTCCATTTTACTTTCTTTTATTGCCCTTTTGTTCTTCTGCCACAATTGAGTTTTCTTCTAAATGACTATAAACTTTGTTGGAATCAATTCCAGTGTAGAGTTTATACATCATCGGAAGGCAAGTTATTGTTCTATAGTTTTTAGGGTAGCCTGCATGTTCACTCTTAAGTAAGACCTTTGTTTTTTCTGTTGTTAGCCAGGTTGGTGTCTATTCATGGTGTGCATATAAATAGTTCTTATTCATAGCTAAATCTTCTTACAAAGTTGTTAATACTTTCAACCAGAAGTTAGGTACTGCATCTGGGCTTGGGGATTTCCAATTTGTGGCTTTTATTAACTTTGTTTCAATCTCTCTGGCTGTTTCTTACTTTCTTTTACTTCTTCTATCCATTTAGCATTTTTGTTATGTTCCACAGGATCTTCATACATACTTCTTCAAAATGTATGTATTTCTTCTTTTTTTGGTGGTCTTTCAATTCTTTTTACCTTGTTTCCCACTTCTCTGTAAAAACCTTTTTGGGCCATCAATAAAATGCTTATTTTGTAATTTTCATTTATATTTATCTGTGTATCATCTATGTTTTTCTGCCTGTGCTGAGATTTTTAGTTATTTGTGATAGTGCATGATAAATCCTGATCTGTTCTTAATATTTTTGTCGATCTGTTCCCTCGTCTAAACTCTTCTAACAGTGACAGTTTTTGTCTTAATTCCTTTATAGTTTTCTCTATTCGATACATCTATGATGGTATTAGATATCTCTCCTTACTTTCCCTCACTACCCTGTGTTCTTGTGGTAGAACTTTATCGGTTATTAATTTAGCTGGACAGTAATATATACTATTTACTTCTGTTATAGCTCATGGATCTGTATGGGCAGTCCTAATTACTCTATTCATTTGTTTTCTCAAACTTCTAACTTTTTGGGTTTTATTGACCTTCTGCAGTCTATTTTTTTCATTGACTTTAATGTGTCTAGCCATCTCTATTAATCAGAAACAGAATCACATTTATTGGTCAAGTATGCACACATACAAGGAATTTGGCTCCAGTTTCAGTGACTCTTCAAGGATGAATTACATAAATGACATACATACAACTATTAAGAACAAGACAAAAAGTAAATATACATATACATATACATACAAGGTACAAAGTGCAACTCAGTGCAATAAATACTGAAATAAACTCTGAAAGAAACACAAATTAATATGTAAACAATACTGTAGAATCCACAGAGGCTTGGGGAAAATAATACCCCAATCTAATAAGCTGAGTTAACTATTTATGAACTTGACAGGCTGTGGGGAAAAAAAACTGTTCTTATATCTGCAATAGCCTGTGGGGAGAAACACTGTTGTTATATCTGCTTGTTTTGGTGGATATTAATCTATAATGCCTGGCTGATGGTAAAAGATCAAAAAGATGGTGGTCTGGATGTGAAAGGTTGGTGATGATTTTCCCTGCCCTTTTCATGACTCTGGAATAGTACAGGTCCTGTATGGAAGGCAAACGAGCAGCAATGATATTTTTTGGCAGACCTGACTATTCTATGTAACCTATTTTTGTCATGATTAAACAGAGATCCAAACACACTCTTATGTATGAGCTGAGGACAGACTTAATGATTGCTGTATAGAACTGACTCAACAGTTCCTGTGGGAGGTTGAATTTCCTCAGCTGTCAAAGAAAGTTCATTTGCTGTTGTGCCTTTTTTTATGATGGACCCCTATGTTGGTCTCCCACTTCAAGTCCTGGGAAATTATAGATCTCAAAAACTTGAAGGATTCCACAACTGACAAAGCAGTATTAAATATAAAGGGGGGGGGGATAATATTGTAGTACCACTCCTAAAGTCCACTATCATCTCCACAGTTTTAATATTGTTCAGTTCCAGATCATTCTGACTTCACCAAGGGGCCAGCTGCTCAACCTCCCATCTGTATGCAGACTCATCACCACTCCTGATGAGCCTGATGATAGTTGTATCATTTGCATATTTAATAAGTTTGACAGAGGGGTCCTTAGAGGTGCAGTCATTAGTGTAGAGGGAGAATAGCAGTGGGGAGAGCACACATCCTTGGTGGGGACCTGTACTGATTGTGTGATAGCTAGATGTAAATTTCTCCAGTTTCACCTGCTGTTTCTTATTAGTTAAAAAATTGGTGATCCATTGACAAGTGGAAGCAGGAATGGAGAGCTGGGAGAGTTTCAAGTGAAGAAGTTCTTGAATTATTGTATTAAATGCAGAACTGAAGTCCACAAACAGAATCCTTGCATATGTCCCTGGGTTGTCAAGATGTTGCAAGATAAAGTGCAAGTCGATATTAACTCCATCATCCACTGACTGGTTTTCTCGATAAGCAAACTGAAGGGGGGTCCAATGAGGGAGCTGTAATATCCTTCAAGTGAGCTAACACCAGCCTCTCAAAAGTCTTCATGACCACCGATATCAAAGCAACAGACCTGTAGTCATTCAGTCTTGTTATAATGGATTTTTTAGGTACTTGGAATGTTTGTGGCTTATTTGAAACATAAGGGTACTTCACACAGCTCTAGTGATTTATTAAAAATCTGAGTAAAAACAGGACCCAGTTGATCAGCACATGTTTTTAAACAGGAGGGTGCAACCACATTTGGACCAGCTGCTTTTTTAATTTGCTGTCTTTTAAAAAAATGATACACATCCTCAACAGAGATAATTAATGCAGACTGAATATGAGAATGTGTGGAAGAGAGAGTCATATAAGTCTGAACACTGACAGAGCTGGTAACAGTGTAATTTGTAGCCTCAGGCTCATCAAACCTGCAGTAAAAAACATTCAAGTCATCAGCCACCTGGTAATTAGCTGCTGTGTAGGGGGGTGGTTTCCTGCAGTTTGTAATGTTTTGTAGACCTTTCCACAGTGATGCAGGATTATTGGATAAAGACTGTTTTATCTGCTTTTCAGAATAGTTCTTTTTAGCCACTTTGATTTATTTTGTCAGTGTGTTCCTCGCCTGTCTAAAAAGTGTTCTATCCCCACTTCTATAGCTATGTTCCTTAGCTTGATGCAGCTGCTTAAGTTTAGCAGTAAACCAGGGTTTGCTGTTGTTAAATTTTAACCTGGTCTTAGTGGAGACACACATATCTTCACAGAAGCTGACACAAGATGTTACTGTGTCTGCCACTTCATGCAAGTTAACAGCAGAATCTTCAAAGGCACTTCAATCTGTACAATCAAAGCAGGCTTGTAGCTTCAGTTTTTCCTCAATAGTCCACCTTCTCACTATATTGACCACAGGTCTAACAGATTTTAAATTGCTCTTATAGATAGAAAGCCCTCACACAGGCTTGAGGTGGAATGTAAACACTAACCAGAATAAATGAAGAGAGCTCCTGAGGTGAATAAAAAGGTCCACAATTAATACACACCATTTCTAAGTCAGGGCTGTACATTTTACATAAGACTGTGACATCATTACACCAACCTTCATTGATATAAAAGCAGAATCCACCTCCTTTACTCTTCCCTGATGTCTCCAATACTCTGTCCTCTCTGTAAAGTTGAAAGCCAAGCAGATGTAATGCAGAGTCCAGAATGAATTCATTTAGCCAGCTTTCTGTGAAACACAGTCCAGAAGAAAGTGAAAAATCCTTTTGTGTTTCATTGAGAAGTAACAGTTTATCCATCTAATTGCATAGTAAGTGGAGGTTTGCCAGATGTAAACTTGGGAGTACCATTCAAATACCTCTCTGTCTCAGGTTAATCACTGCACTCTTCTAAACTGAGGCCACATTTTTTGTTTTCCATTTCCTGCGGGCATTCTATAGAAAGTTCTATAACATCTTCTTGTGGCGCATTCTCTTCAGTTTCATCCTGTGCCATCTGTTGCTCTGTCATATGGGAATTCACTGGCCTATCACTCCTCAACATTGACTGCATCAGAGTTGCCACAGCTTCCTGTTCCTTCTCCTGCTGTCCAACTTCAAGTGAATGTTTATACTGGCTTTCTGTGGAAGGCTCCAAAATGTCTTCATATGGCTCCTGCCCAAATGCTTCCTGTTCCACTGATTTACCCTTAATTTGGATATCCATTGCTCTATGTTGTTGTGGTGCTTTTTGCATTCAATTTTTTACACTGACTCCTTCACTTTGTAGGTACTCAATAACCTCAGTTCCTATTTCTTTGACTTCTCCATTACTAAGCTCCTTTTCTGCTTTTCCTCTTTGTCGTCTTATTTTTTATATTGTAAAGTTTTCCATGTCCAGATTCTTTTGCCTGTATAGGAGTTCCTATGTGGTGTGGTTAGATAATACTCAGGTCTGTATGCTTTTCTTGGAATACTGTCAATGTTTGAATGCAGATGAATTCCAAAATGTTTTTAAATTTTTGGCATAATTCCTGTGGATGTAACTGTTGGCTACACATTTTCTACCCACAGCGCTATCCTGCTGCTATTGTAATGTGCTGCTCCCTATTGTGAACACTGTCTTGTACAGAGCTTGCCTAAATAGTTATGATGATAAAACAAACAGTAACATAACATAACATAACATAACATAAATGTGTGCAGAAATGAACATAAACTTTAGTATGCCTGTATCTGTATTCCTGTCACCAACTGTCCACCTCTTCCCTTGACTCCTGTGTCATCAAATAAACTTCCTTGATTCAAATCAGTTTTCATAAGCCATATTTCCATCAGCAATAACAGGCTTGGTCTCTCATGTGCTTCAGAACACACCTACATCATACATATAAGCAGGGAAGAACTGCACCTGTCATGACAAGTGTACAAATCATGACACCTGAAACATGAACATAAGACATATCTTTTCTATATTTCACCAGATTCAGACATGGTTTTATGTGTTTATTCCTGATTTGCAAGGCCAGTGTGGAATACCACAGACTACTGCTAACTACATTTCTAAGTTCAACACCTCAAGATATGATAATGCATGCACTAATACTTTGCCATCAGCTATGCAAATCAGGTTGCCACCTGTGCACTTCAGTGAGAGAGAGTTAAAAAATATTTACAACAAAGAATTCTTTAAGTAGGTTGTACAATTTCTGTATGCCTTTATGGAATTTTAAAGCCAAGGTATCTGGATTTCAGAGTGATGTTGAAACAATTAAGTCAGCCTGTTAATGTACACCTGCACTTCAATGGTTACACTTGCCTCTGTGTTACAATGGTATGTAAACTTTTCACACATAATCCATCACTGCCACTCAGAAGTGGTATGTAATTTTTAGGACATGTCTGTTTATATTGTCAATGCACACGGTGCAAACATGAGACAAGAAAACTGACATGACACAGTAAACGGTTATTATTTAAATACAGTTCTCCCCAAATTAACTGTCATGAATGCTTGCTTGATAATCTATTGCTTTACAAGTGTGATTGTCATTGACACCCAATACTGTGAAACAAGTACATGTCCCTTATAGTAATGCAATGTATATGAATGACAGTAAATCATTTTTAGCAGAGAAGTATGGCATTACATGGGACAAGCACAGTGCTATTATGTTGGCATATCCAGACAAATGCATTTGTCTCAAAATCTATGATGCAGAGTAGATGATGTAACAGACAGTGAAGTTTTACAAATTACAAGTGTGCATTTTCACTTCATTAAAGTAAGTCTTCTTCTGTGCTGCTTGGAGTTCATACTAGGTTTTCCAGATTCTGTAAATAAATAGTTAGGAAGTTCAATTCTCACAGTGGTGAACGTGTGTGTGTGTGTGTGTGTGTGTGTGTGTGTGTGTGTGTGTGTGTGTGTGTGTGTGTGTGTGTGTGTGTGTGTGTCTATATGCTTGTAGTGACAGATAAGTAATGCCTCAACAACAAATGGGCTTTGTACATTTCCATTCAGAAGAATTCAACAGCTCCCTCCCTACTTTATCGCACTTTTAACACAACCATCCACTCTACAAAGATATGATAGGATTATCCTGTTGAAACTGCACTCTCTCCTCCTAAAAGTCAGTCTTCTCCTGTGGTACTGGCAGTGAATACTATCCTCTCTAGATTCTGTAACTAGATAGGTAGGAGGTTCAATTCTCACAGTGGCAAACTTGTGTGTGGCTGCAATATCAGGTGCATATAGCTTCCTGAACAGACATGCTGCATCAGCTTTCAGTCATCAGAAAAGTTTAACCTGGAAAGGTATCCCACTGTGCCACACACATCTTTTCTGCAACACATTGCTAAGTCATCCTTTCATAAGTGCATTCTCTCACTATAAAAGACAGACCTTTCCTTTTGTACTTGTGGCTAATACTGTGTTTTCTAGATTCTGTAACTAGATAGGTAGGAAGTTCAAATCTCACACCAGTGAGCTTGTATATGGCTATACTGATAGATCAGTAAAGCATCAACAACAGATGTGCTGTGTCCACTTCCTCTCAAGAGAAAAAAATTACTTTAGACACAGCTGTCTCTGTGCTTTATATGACTTTTACCACAGGTAACTTATCAGCATGATGCTGATGAGGTCATCCTTTCAAAAGTGTAGTCTCTCCCCATTTAAAGTTAGATTTGTCCTGTGTGACCTGCAGCTAATACTGTGTTCTCTAGATTGTATAACTGGATAGGTAGGAGGTTCATATCTCACAGAAGTGAACTTGTGTGTATGTGGCTTCAATGTCCGGAACGTATGCCTTCCTGAATAGTTATGCTGTTTTAAATTATTAACCTATAGTCAAGGAGAGACTGCAACATGGGAAGGGATGGCCCTATCCCCTTATCCCACCTTTACCACAAACATCTTTGCATCACACTGGTGAGGTCATTATGTCAAATGTGCACTCTCTACCCTTACAAGTCTGAGTTCTCCTGTGGTGCTTGCAGTTAATTCTGTTTTCTATAGATTATGTAATTAGATAGGCAGGGGGTTTGAAATTCAACATTGGTAAAATAATGTAACCATATGTACAGCTGTGTCCATGACAAATTTCTTTATGTAAATTTCCACACGTGATTCAGACTGTGCTTTTACCTTGTGATTTTATATAATCTGTTCAAATCCAGCCATTACTCCTTAGATTCACTTCTGTGAGTATGACTGTGAATGTACATGTAGGTAACAATGTTGCCATCCAGCTGTCTGCTGTGTACATGTATGCCTAGGGATTCCTGTTACAAGAATTCATTCTCATTTCTCTCACAGAAATGATTTATTGGAAAATGATTATGCCATGATGTGACATCTTTTGCTTTCCCATGAGAACTGCTAAGGTTTTTCCTTTTGTGTAAGGACAACAAACGGTGTTCTCTCTGCTGTTGCCTTAGTGAGGCATATTTTGCAATCCATGCGTATCTACACATTGTGCATGATTGCAGTTGTACTTGTATGTATTACTGTAATTGCTTTCTGCACAGTGTAAAACTTTATATGATATGATGACTTTCATAACATTTCTTATTGTATGGCATTATGCAAGATCATTATACAGTGTACTGGGCTTGTGTTAGAACACTTTCTTGTGAGTGTCTGTTGTTTACATGCTATGTCAGTGTCCACTGTAATTTCTTGTGAGCATGCCTAATATAATCATGTATAATATGAACTCCATTTACAAATAAAGACCTTAAAATAAAGCAGTGTCATCAGATCTGTCTTGTCATTTGTCCCTTGTGTATTTTGAGTGTTGTTATACTACGGTTTAATATGTACATGAATATGCAACACATGCTTTTCTAATACATGTCTCAGGGTAATATATCCCCTGTCTATGGTTATCAAATGACAACAAATGGTAAAACTCATCCCTGTCTGATGTGCATGACACAAAAGTGTATGACAAAAGTTGTACTGCTCGTTTCTTCTTGTTTATGTATGATCAAGTGGAGGAATACAGCATTGCTGTCAGTTATCACACATACATTACTTGTATATACATGTTGCATTCAATGAGTGCAGTCTATTTGAATAGCCCCTAATGTATCCACTGTCCTTGCTGTTATCTTAACTTGGCATGTTATCAACATTTGTATCACGTTTACTCTCCTTTCTTATAATGTTGCATTGTGTCCCTTTCACGTCCATTTTAGCATGTATGTTTTTAGTTATGTACATGGTTAAAAAAATAATTATTGATTATTAATACAACAATATGGATGTCTTTCTGGTTAAAATGTTAACATTTTTCTTTGTAACATGATCACATTTGACTGCATTAACTGAGTACATTTTTGTCCATTTACCCTCCCCGCATACTTATATTTGCACTATTAGCATTGTGTTGCATGCATATTCTCCCCATTTAACATCTCCTGCATCTTAAGTCTTATACTCAGCTTGCCATTATTTCATATAATCTGCTTGCATAAGACATTGCCTATAGGCAAGCAGTTTTGTTTACATTATGTGCGTATGCTTTCCAGCACTATTTCATGGTTGCCAACACTGCTGCTGGCCACAAAATGGTGCTTGGAAAAATGAAAGCATGATGAGATGTCTGCACATTCAATGAATGTTGCTGCTTATCATGTTAACACTCTGTAATTGTGTAGGCTACACACAAAGCCTATAAAATTGTTAATAAATCCCAGGGACGGTGTGCAACAATGAACTACTGACTTTAAAAGAAATGCTTTTAGACAGAGAATATGATGCAGCTAACAAAGATCACATTTCAAAGAGGTAAAATAAAAAAAGCCAGACACATTATATGTGTAAAGTAGCTAATACATAGATCAAAAAAGGCAGAACAAGATTTAGGAGATGGATAAGTACTTCCTTTGGCCTGGAATTCTCAGTACTTGTCCAAAACAATAAAATAATTGTTAGTGACAACTGGGAAATATTCATAGAAGATGCTGATGCACTGAAATATATAAGTGATAATTCTTACTAAACTTTTAAAAGACATGTTAACGTTCAATATTTGCTTGATGGAAACAGAAAGTGAAAAAATGAATAACAACAGCTGTGACCTGAGAAGGAATGGAAGTGTTGGATGCAGGTTTTGTAAGAAATGCAAGTATTTATCCAGTAACACATATGTCAGTGTTAAAATTCTTACAAAACAATTCTGGCTAAGCAATGGACATTATTCATGAGTTATGGTATAATTAGAATTCATGACATTGTAATTGCTTCAGTCTGTGATGTTAGCCAGGAGTACTATTCTCAGCAACTACAATGTACTGAGAATACACTCCTTCTGCAGTTCATATAGGATTATATGTACTGCTAGAATATATAAATGTAATTGTAAATTATTTTTTATTAGTCCTGTTGGTCTTGCTTCTGCTCCTGTTGCTTTTGGAATTGTCTGGGTATCTTTCTTCCGTATTGATCTTGCTTCTACTTGCAAGTCCTGGTATTTTATGACTTTGTGTCTCATGGTTTGGAATACATTATAATTGTTGCATGTAGCAATTTTCTTGATTAGCGTTACTTTTTTCCTTTATTTCTTGGACTACTATGTCTGTTTCTTTTTTTGCATCTATTTTTTCAACTGTTGGTATTGGGTGATCCCTTTTGATCCAAGCTTCATCACTGTTGATAAAGCTTTATGGTTCGTGTTTCCAATGCTTTTCAGCTACTTCTAAAATGTAGGGTTTGCACAGTCCTCAATGCAACAGTTTTGTCACAATAATGTACCTTTCAGTAAACAGACACTCAGCCATAAGTGTATCACACTGAGGAACACGATGTGCAACAGTTTCCATTTCTGTTTACAAAACCTGAATTTGTTAGTTCCTCTTACTTTATCAGTAGGCTTTATAAACCAATAACTCTTCATAAAGAATTATTTAAAAATACACTAGAAATATTCAAAGAATCATATTAATTCTAAAACATATACCTTTTTTGTATTAAATCAAATTATTGAGTAACTTTATAAGGGGTTGTAAATAATTTGCTGAAAATCAAAGAAGTGTGCTGGGAGGTTAGACTAGGGGATAAATGTTTTCATGGCCTCAACAACACTATAAATATCAAGTATGTTTTGAAAACGAAGGTACAAAACAATTTGAATTAAACTGGTTAGTCTTAGAACATGTGACTTGGGTATGTGTCTTCTTAAACTACTGTAGAGTTATTTCTCAGAAGAAATGTTTAAGTTAAACAGGGAAATATGGAAGACATAATAAGGGATCTGGGGACCCAAGTAGATAGCAATGTCATCTTTGATAATCACATTGCCAAAATGGTTAGAAAATCCTTCTACATGGCCCAACTAATCACAAAAGGTTTTTTCATCCAGATCAAAAGAGGTCATAGTGCCCCTCTACTCATTACTCATCAGACCCATTATAGAGTACAATGCCCCATTTGGAATGTACCTTACAAGACACCTGCAAGAGCTGGAAAGACCAAAGAAGTACCTCACCAAGAGGATCTTTGGTCTCAATCAGATGCCTTATGCAGCTTGACTGAAGAAACTCCAGCTGTACTCGGTTGCATGCCGCCTACTCAGACGTGATCTCTGCCTGACATACAAGGCCATGTCCAACCCAGAATTGATGGACATGCTCCACCTAAAGAAAACCTTATCCCCTCAAGCCACATGGTCTAGGGATCTAAACCTCACCACAACAATAAATAGGACGTGCTGGAGGGATAGATTCCTGTCCCAGAGACTTCCCATGCTTTGTTACAAGATTCCAATCTACATTAGGCAGAGCTCCTCGCTAACACTCTTCAAAAGAAACCTTGACGAGTGGATGGGAAACAGAAAGTTTACCCTGGGGATCACTTCAGTGGCTCTGCTGGACAGAGGCACAGGGAACTAATCTAAGGGGTGGCGAAAGCCAGCACACTCTGGCTAGGCTTATAAATGCCTTCAGGCAGATAGCCTAGTACCTACATTTGAACCTATGAAGGCTCTAAACTGTTCTTCAGGCCTGGTGGTTCCTTGGTGAGTCTTTGTTTAAAATTCTGTAGGTTTTACTTCATTGCATTTCTTTGTTTTTTTTTTCATATTCAAGTTTGGTGAAGAGTGGAGATAGAGTGTCCTGAAGAGTGTCCTGAAGAAGAAGAAGTTTAAATAGAAATGAGACGAGGAAGCAATCATCTCATTCTTTCACAGGCAGACATTTTTGAATTTTTGAATGATAGATTGGGATGCTTTTGTCTGTGAAATTTTACAAAAATATAGTTCTGGGTTTGTGTGTATAATAATATATTATAGCATTTATGGAAACACTATAAATAGACTGACTATTAGCACTATAAAGAATACTTCTTAGTAATAACATCGCTATGTGTACAGCTTTAATAGCTTTTATTGTTCACAAAATATTTAAATTTTTTATCTTATGTTTTTAAGTGATTTTACAGAAAATGACCTAGGATGTGAGGATGTATATAGGCTGCTGGAGTTGTGACATTTCATATCACATAGGTGTTAATCAGTTAATTGTCTATCAATATGTCATTATATAGACTGCTATACTTGGTACTTCTCAGTTAATTGTTTTGTACTGACTATAAACTGATTACTTTCTGTTATAGTTTGACCTGAGGATAGATGAACACTGTACTCACCTTCCCTTGGCTCCCCTACCATACCTCCAATTCCCACCCACCCCCTCCTGCTCTACTATTATAAATCTTACACACTGTGTGACTCCTATTCCATAACCCTCCCAAACAAACTTACTACTATTATACAAGCACTCCTATTTATTTTTATTCCCAACTTCCATTTAATATTTTACCATCACTCCCAGATGTCTTTCTCCCTCCCATACTGCATTCTATTATATATATTTATAGTCACACCCCTCCCTAACAACACATATCTATTTTACATTGTATCTGCTACATTTCTCAAATAAACCCTCACTCCCTTCTATTTTATGTACATTCTCAAACTTTAGCCTTTTAAGCCCATCATTCTTAAAATTCCAGAGAAAGTACTAGGGCAACCTATAATCCTTCAAAGAAAATATTTCTTTTCTGCCTACCCTATGTGACAAGTGAGGCTTGGCACAAGCCAAGTTGTCCTGGGACATCTTCAAGGGGGTGTTAGATTGATATTAATGGAAGTTCAGTGGGTTGGGGAGGTGAAAGGGTTAAACGGTGGGAGGGTTGATTGGAAGGAAATTAGATAAGGGAGGGAGTTGCTTAAGGGATCTAGATGAGTGTAGCTGGGTAGTTAATCACATTTTGGCGTGAACTTGCTAGGGCAGGTTCATGTCCAAGATGGCCTCTAGGAGTTTTCGTGGTCAGGTAGGCCTTGGGTCAAGGTAGGTTGACTGTGGAGCTGAATAATTGTAGTTTAGGAAGTTAATTTAGATATATATATATATATGTATATATATATATATATATATATATATATATATATATATATATATATATTTTTTTTTTTTTGTAGAACAAGGGTTTCAGTGGTCAACAGTTACAAAAGAGTTTACTTCAGTAGAATTTACCTCAGTGGAGTTTTTACCTTTTGGTGGCTTTGTATTGAAGTGCTTTTTCTGCTTAATTAAGTTATGCTTCTGCTGCGGAGGTGCGGATGGGGGGGGGGGTTGTAGTGGGTTTTGGGGCTGACAGTTCACTCCGGAAGTCTCTTTAGTTCTTGATGATGTGGCATGCTGCAGTTGTCAGTGATGTTTGGTTGAGTCCATTTTACAATGCAGTCTATTCATTATGTCTTTGGTTTGTTTCCATTTTGTGAACTGGTTACAGTGTACAGAGTTTTCCACATGGAGATATTGCACTTATTTCTGGTAGTTTTGTGGTCTGGTTGATTTGGCTGAGCTGTGAGTCTCGGATTAGATTATTTTCGCGGGCTGTATTCGCACACATGCACAGTTGTAATGTTAACTGTGCACCGTCGGGTGAGTTTGGGGGTGGTTATCCAGCTTGGAGGGACATTAGTGGTGACCAGCTGATGTATTGTGCCCTCTGGTAGCTGTGCTCGCCAAACTCTCAAGTGACAACTGGTGGTGTTTCGCAGGATTTCAGCCATTGTTGCTGACTGCATTTGTGCTTTGGAAGTAAGTGGCTTTGGAATTATGGAGTGTTTTGGTCTTTTCCGATTGGAAATGTTGGTTTGCTGGCAGGTTGCTGAGATTATCGTTGACAGAGAAGGACGGGTATTGGGTTTAGGCTTCACGTCTTTCCAGGTATGCTTGCTGTCGGGATTCATTTTTTTTTCTCCCTCAGTGACTGGTCAGGGGAAATAGGGCCTGCTTTGGTGTTGCTGTCAGTTTCTTTGCATGCTGTTATACTACAGTCAGTGTGTAGTCAGCTTTTGTTTACAGCACAAGCATATGTGAAAAGCAACTGTCTACCTTTCTTTTTCAGGATATCATGAATTACAAACTGAGCAATGTTTTATAACCCACAGATTAATTTAGGAGAACATGAAGCCAGTGTAGCGGCTGTACTGCAATAAGCTTCAGTACCTGAAAGTGTTCAGTGCAGGCATTATTAGGAATTTATGCACTGTATGTCATGCACCTAATTCGATATTAGGCAGGAACCACTCTAACAAGGTTGGCAGTCTACTCGCACAGCATGCAGTGTCTCCACTTTTATGTTGATATGTAGGGATCATATGTCACTTTAGTCTTTCTGCGTCCCTACTTATTAAGTTTAAATTTAAAGGCATTTAGTCGTTGATGCACATTTGTGTGGCACTGTTGCCTTTACTTGGTCTGGGTGACTTGGCGTTTACAGATTATATGTGGGACTCCTTTGGTGGTTTGACATGCAGATGTTTTAAGTTATTTCAATTGTGTCTTTGTTAATGTTGTACTTCAGTACAAGGAAAGGCAAAATAAGTACAATAGCTATATGCCTAAGATGCTTGCAGGATGAATGAGCATGCCTATCTTGGGTGGGGTGCATAGTCAAGGCACACTGTTGCACTTAGTTTTCTTGGTGGACAATTTGAGGAACAAATATGAGGTGTTCCTAGAGGATACATAGGATGGACAGGATGTCCTGCTGATGTCAGTTCTTGAAGGAAGCAGTTTAGGTTCAGTGCTGATACCTGTTACATGCCCCCTTTGCTAGCGAATGCTCTAAGCTGCAAATGACGAATTTCAGGAATATCACAGTAAGGGGCATCGGTAGGCTTTGAGATTCGGTTGATTGGTGAAGTGTTATCTGGTAGCACAAGATGCAAGGTTTTATTATTAGAAGGCCCTTGGGAATTTAGAGGTATTGCACCTGGTACAGTGGGTTGTCCATGAGAGTCTCGTTAAGAGTGGGCTTGTAGGAAGGCGGCCTTGGCTTAGAGTAGCCTCAGCGGTTAGCTGATTAGGTATAAAGCAAGCCAGCCCAGCAGGGTAGCTGTAGGAAGGCTGCCTTCTGACAAGTTATGGTAAAGTCTTAAGACTGTAGGCAGAAATAATAGCAGGCTTTTGAGATGCGGACTTCATAACATTCTGAATATCCATGGTGTTGCAACCTGTTGTATCAACCTTTTAAGTTTGCAAGAAGGCTATTTAAAATAATATCTAATTGTATTTTCTAAGCTGCTAGTCAGCTATTATTAGGTTTGCTGCATTGTGTCCATTTTGTTCCACATTATGTTGGTTAGTGTGCTTCATTTGCAGATGGAAGGTTAAGAGCTAGGCAGATGGTTTTACAATATAAGTTAGCTTGGCTTATACAGGGTGCTAATGGATGTGGTATGGAATCGCAAGGTTACCTGGGTTGTGGATATGGATAGGTCCCTTTAGGTGTGGGGTTTACTTTTAATATACTCCACTGGTAGTTAAATTTATCTTGGGTATTTGATGGGGTCATAGGAAGCATAGCTTCAGTTATGGCTGCTTTGTCATTGAAGGGAGTGGCTTGTAGCCGTTTCCCAGTGAAGAATCGGGTGGTTGGTTAGTTAAGGTTGGAACTACATAAAACTGTGTTTTAATTTTGGTAATAAACATCCACCCCTTTTCCGCTAGGCTGTTTCTCTTTGTCGGAGGCGGTGGTTAAAAGCTTGGAATGGAAGGCAGAACCCAATTGCAGCAGAGGCCCTGTGAGAGAAGCTCCACATACAGAAATACAGTATAATCCAGTACAATACAAATGCTGTATAATCCAGTACAACACAAATGACATTCTGAATACTATACAAAATAAGTGGAAAGAACATAAACTATGCTACGGGATATTACAATATATACTACACATCTGGACAATTGTATCAAGTTAAACATTATATACAATAATAGTCACTCTCACCGTATACATAACCTATGTGTTCAAAATAATAGGTAGATAGTGCAGTCTAAGACATTGACTGTTATAGTACATGAAAAATAAAATGTTGGTTTCAGTTAGGAAATAATAGACAGAAAGCTGGTGATGAAGAAAGATAGTGGGAGAGTTAAGAGTAGAGGCATTACAGTCTGAGCAGTAGCGTAAGCACATAGTATAGAAACAGAGAAGGAGTTAGGAGAGCCTTAGGATCTTGCAGAGTGAGGGAGTGAAATGGGACAGAAGAGAAGGCTGAGACTATTTGATAGGGCATTGGAGGCATAGCTTCAGTTTTGACTGTTTTGTCATAGATGTGGGTGGTGGTGGTACATTCCTTCCTGGGTTGGCAGGATAGGTTGTTCTTGAAGATGTCTTGGAATGTGTATTATGTATTTTGGATGACTTACATATCTTTTCTTTCTTGCAGATGGGGTCTTGGAATGCTGTGGCTGTAGTTTGGAATATGTGGGTATAATGTGGAGCCTTCTCGTTCCTATTAAAGGGTTTAATTTTGTCCTTTTCTTTGTAGATGATGGTGTGCCGAGTTCCAGTGGTGAGATACAGTGAGTTCGCAGATGATCATGCTTGGTGTTGAATAAGTGGTGGGGTCATTGGGTGATTAATCAGAAATGGATAGTTTAAAAGGCAAGCACAGTGATTTGGAAGAAGAAGAAAGAAGCACAATCAACTTTTTGTTTAACTTTATAATAAGTATTATGTTTTATGACCTCGTTTGATTTGTGTTACAGGATAATGTATAACCCATGGTAGAATTAAAAGTTTTAATATTTAAATATCATGGGATGCAGTGGTGCAGCAGTTTGTGTCATTTCACAGTTAGAGGTTCTTTAGTTTGATTATCGGCCAGTTTTGTGGGCCTTGCGTGCCCTCCTTGTGTTTGTGTGGGTTTTGCTGAGTATTCTTGGGTTTTCTTCCATGCTGCTAAGTTGCTAGTTACTGAATATTGGTTATATTTGTATGGGAAGACATATAGATCACATACGTTAGATGGTTGTCATAATGAGAATGGTTTTGCTGCATGTTTTAAATCTGAATGCAGGTTTCAATGGAAGTCCTGATCACTTGGGTGTGCACATTGAGGTTCAAATGGAGAGTTGAGTGAATAACAGCCAATGCCCTGATGGAAATGGACTTGAAAGGTAATGGTTTTGTTTTGTGGATGTTCTGAGTACTGGAGAGGCTATAAGGTATTTGGTAATTTAATTCAATGGTCATTAAGGCAAATTACAGTTCGGGCAGTGGTGATTTCTTGCAGATGTATGACACGTTTATTTGGCCAGTTTGAATGGGTTACTTTGGTAGGCTTAATAGTTGATGTAGTTTAATTTCTGCAAGTGGGATGGCATTTGCATGTCACTAATCTTGTACTGACCAGGTGGCATAGGATATTTTCATTCTGGTATAATCTGGTTTTGACCTGTTGCATAGGGCATTTTCAGTTTGATATATTGGTGGCATTCAAGGGTATTGGTAGAGTAAAGAGGAGTCAGACTGCTAAAGCCATCATGGGGTTTAGGTGCCTTACTTTTGATATGGGTAGCTTGTGTTGGCAAGGCGGTTGTTAAATGGCATTTTGAAGTTCTTTAGGTTTTGCATGTCATTGGGTAAGTAAAGGAATTGTTTGGGAAGGATGATATGCAATTGCCTTAATTTGGTAGTTAGGGTTAAGTATTTTGGCTCCAATGGCAGGTGATGCTTTGGTAAACATTAGGTAATTGCCAGGGGCTGGTAATGTCCTGGTAATTATTGTACACTGAATGATGTTTGGCCTTATCCCCTAAGGGTAGCTAGCTGATGGAAGTTGGTGGTGAGGGGGAACAGCCTGGGCAGGCTGGTGGCAGAGAAGAGGGACAGGCGTGCCCTCTTCTGTTCCCCCTCTGGTGTCTGGTGGTACATTTCAAGGAGGTTTTGTTGAACAGATAAGCAAGCGAAGGTAAGGATGCTGCTTATTTGGTTTGAAGGTAATTCAGTGAAGGGTTTAGTAAGTGAGCAAAGGTATGGATGCTGCTTACTGGGTCAGATGAGCAGGTACACTGTCCTGATTAATATTTGGTATGGACGCTGCTTACTGGACTGGATGAGCAGGTATGCTGTTCTAGTTAACATTATAAAGATGTTTATAAGTATAGTAAGTGAGCAAAGATATGGGTGCTGCTTACTGGGGCAAGATGAGCAGGTACGCTGTCCTGATTAACATTGCAATGATGTTTATGCTGTTTTTAGAATCAACTACATTATGTCCAGTTGTATTTAACAAATTTTGGTAATCAAAGTTATGTCATGGAAGTTTTAATAAAGGTCATTAAATGTCATTTGGTATGTTGTGTTTATTGAAGGGGACCAGGACAAAGGGAAATATTGCCAGCACAGCTAGCTGGAATTTTGTAAATAAGTATATGTAATTTGAGAATATTAATATAATTTATATAGAAGTGTGACAGAAGGAGTTACTGCTAGCCCAGCTATCTAGAATTTTGTAAGTGGGTATGTGTCATTTGTGAATGCCAACATGATTAATCTAAAATGCTTGTGCTCCAACTGTGTTAGAACTGTATATGTATTGAGCCAAAATGTAACCACAACATGCCATGCTGGCTTAAAAAAGAAATTTATGCAAACTATTGTAATTGTGTAAATGGCTATATTTTTAACAGTGGAAACTAGAACATAGAGAGTTAACCTGCAAACATCAAGAACACTGTTGAAAGCAAATTGTTTTACCGATTGTGCTATAAAAGTTATCTTTCAATTTCAGTCAACAGGAGACAGGATGTCTACACTAGGGAACTCTCTGTGTTGTACGTGTGTTATTATTGTATGTCTTCTAGCAGATGCAAACATCTGAATGCTATGTATTTTTACAGAGAGATGTTAAATGGTAGTTTCTGACACTGGGGATTTAGCTTGGGAACTAAAGTCAGGTGACAAAAAGTAATTTCATCCAAGCTAACCCAGCAGTAATATTTTATTTTAATTTAAGAACTCTCTGAGAGAGAGAAACAGAGCATTTAGTATTTGTCTTTGACCTGATAACATTCACTCACCCCTGCACTTGCCTAGATGTAAGTTTGTTTTTAAGGCATAGAACTATTTTAGGTTCAGATAGGAATATACTAAAGTATAGATTAAATGTTTTCTTAATTTAATTGAGACTGTCCTGCAATGTTGTTTTAAATATTTCCTGTAGTTTTGAACTCTGAAGTTACTGTGATGATTTATTAAGTATTTTATTGCTCTTTTATTATTTGTTAATATATATTTAAACCTTTCAATTGTGGCTAGTTTGTTTAGAGATATTTAAGCTATGAGAGTACTTGCATATCTATTTAGTGACACTGTACAAGCCACTCCTAAATAGCTGTGCTCTTCATCAAACTACCATTTGGATCAATAATAACATTACACAGTAGAAATGGTCACCCTTTTTTAAGGGCCTTAAAGTAATTGATAAAAGAGTGGCTGGTGGCAGTCAGAACTACCTTATAGTCTGGGCAGAAGGGGGGTATAGCTAGTAAACCTATGCCAGCCTTTGCCAGGAGTGAGTGTGTGTGTGTGTGTGTGTGTGTGTGTGTGTGTGTGTGTGTGTGTGTGTGTGTGTGTGTGTGTGTGTGTGTGTGTGTGTGTGTGTGTATAAATCAAATCTCAAAGGGTGCATGTGTCAGCTACTTGGGCAGGGACATGAAGCAGTGGTTGGACAGAGATGGTACTGGAGATCTTGGTTTGCCTACTCAGTTGAGATCTCAAGCCTATAGCTGTGCCAGTGGGGAGTTTTATTGGGGATCTGGAGAAAGAGGAGAAATCAGCCCCAGACAGACTGTGATCTTTGTGTGCTCTTAAGTGAAATTGCACTTTACTGTGTGTGTACTTGTCATCCTCCCAGTGTGTACATTCCCCACTGTTGTTAGTGGTGAGGATTGAGGCTCCTTGATTACTGGGCCAGTGCAAGGGTGTCACACGCTATATCAGATTTCAGACTCTACCACCACCAAATATCCTTCTACCCTGCAGCATCTTTTTCCTTCTTGATTACCTACTTCCCCTCTACCTGACAACTATAACAAAAAGATCCCATTATTTAATCATGCTACTCCTCAGCATATCCTCTATTCGTCTGCTACTGGTCCATCTCTCATCCTACCATGACTCTTTATAGCTCTCAACATGTCTCCACTTCTGTCCCAGACACCTATTCTTTCTTTCTCCCTACACTGTACACATTTCACACCAAAACTATTAAGTGGCATCCCTCACCTTTATTCCAAATATAGAATATCTGATAAACATGATTCCATCTGGTAAGTGAACTCAGAAACTGAAGAACCGAAACAAAAAACAGACACTAAAAAAAGGAACAAAACCACACCAAATCCAACAATATGGTTAGTGCTTTCGTTTACTGATTAAGCAAACTTCTTCAGACAATTCAAACTACAAAAATACATGACTTAAATAAATTTACAAGTTGTGACATCACATTACAATTAAATACCAAGCCTCCATTTAAAGGGCTAAAAGCCCTACATTACTCCATGTTATCAAATCATAATAACAAACTTTAAAAAGAAGAATAAATAAAAACAGAAATACATATATATCAACATATACTAATACTATTCAGATATATAAATATATAAACATAAATCTAAATCAAACTCATTCCTTTCATCTGGTCAAAGCCTTCAATTTCAAAGTACTTTTAAAAGACAAAGCATCATTCAATTATATATATATATATATATATATATATATATATATATATATATATATATTAGTATATGTTGATATATATGTATTTCTGTTTTTATTTATTCTTCTTTTTAAAGTTTGTTATTATGATTTGATAACATGGAGTAATGTAAGGCTTTTAGCCCTTTAAATGGAGGCTTCGCATTTAATTGTAATGTGATGTCACAACTTGTAAATTTATTTAAGTCATGTATTTTTGTAGTTTGAATTGTCTGAAGAAGTTTGCTTAATCACAAAACGAAAGCGCTAACCATATTGTTGGACTTGGTGTGGTTTTGTTCCTTTTTTACAAAGTTTTAAGTGAACTCAGAAACACAAAAATTGCCCACAGAGTGCTGCCCGCCAGACGTTGCAACCAAGTCAAGACTCAGTGAGCCACTACTATAATGACTGCAGCGATGCAGTCAAAAATTAATAGTTCAGTATGCCCTTCCTCAGATATTTCCACAACACATAAAGGCAAACTGAAAAGCTGAAACACACTTTATTCCAAACAAGACGGTCAAGTGCTTTCATCCTTTGTAAATGAACTTCATCATAACCATCACAAACCACAAGTGATGCCAATATATAATTATTAAAATCAATAAGATCCATCACATGATCAATTAAGTAGCTTGTGAATTTATAGTGTAAGCAGCTTCTCAAACTCACAAATAAAATACACTCAAAATATTTATGTACAAATCTTGATCATATTGCACCCACATTTGGGACACATACAAAAACACATTGAAAATAACAATGAACAAAAAAATAAAACCATTAAGATATATTTTGTAGTTGAGCAGTACAATGTTTTAAAACAGGTAAAATAGAAATACAATCATTAAGAGCTTTATCATAGGCAGCATTCAATCTGAGCTGCCAAAATTATTTTCTCATTCATGAGTTACCCAATCTCTCTACATAATGTCCTGAGGGCCAATTTACTCTATCCCAAACAAACATTTAGTAAAGCCAGGACACACCTGAATGTGCCTGCAATGGGCATTATTTTTATTATTTCCACTGATGGCATAGATGTGTCCATACACTCTCCTTCTGAGTTGACATTCTGTTTTTCCGATATAAAAACTAGTACATTTTTGACAAACTGCAATATATATCACACCCTTCATAGAACAATTTCCATTCCTCAACTATATTCACAGAAGGTTGACCAATCAATACCATCATCTCTTCCAATATAAAAGGGGAGTGATGACATATACTACACTTCTTGGTATCCTTCTTGCCTTCAGAAATAGGATGTGACAAATTACATGGATGTTCAATCAAATACTTGAGCTTGGGACCCATTTTAAACACAAACAGTGCAGGACCCAATTAGGAATGAGAGAAATATTTTGGCAGCTTAGATTAAATGCTGCCTATGGTAAAGGTCTTAATGATTGTATTTCTATTTCACCTGTTTTAAAACATTATGCTGCTCAACTATAAAAATATATCTAAATAGTTTTATGATTTTTGTTCATTGATATTTTTTAATTACACTATGTTTCCCAAATGTGGTTTTAATATGGTCAAGATTTGTGCATAAATATTTTGAGTGTATTTTATTTGTGAGTTTGAGAAGCTGCTTACACTTTAAATTCACAAGCTACTTAACTGACCTTGTGATGGGTTTTACTGATTTTAATAATTATATATTGGCATCACTTGCGGTTTGTGATGGTTCTGATGAAGTCCATTTACAAAGAACAAAAGTGTTCAACTATCTTACTTGGAATAATGTGTGTTTCAGCTTTTCTGTTTGCCTTTATGTGTTGTGGAAAGATCTGAGGAAGGCCATACTGAACTACTAATTTTGACTACAGCGCTGTAGTCATTACAGCAGTGGCTCATTGAGTCTTGGCTTGGTTGCACTGTCTGGCAGACAGCACTCCATGGGCTTTTTTTTTGTGTTTCTGGGTATACTCCAAATATAGACTGATTAATTTTCCATTTCAACTCAAACCAAAGCAAAAATAGGTGGAAAATACTCTCCAATATCAATAATTCCCCAATATACTAAAATCCTACTAGGAGGAGACATTCACCATTATCCTGGCCCAGTTTATTACAATAAACATCAAGACAGTTCACTTTCTCATTCTATTCTAAATGTACAACAGTCAGCCCCCAACCCCACTTTTTTAATTGTTGCTGCCATAAATGTTAGAATCATGGGAAATAAAATTGCTGAACTACATGCCTGGATTATCCAGTGCAAGCCTAATATTCTTAATGTAACTGAAACATGGCTTAAACCTAGCATAAACAACCCAAACTTAGACCTCCTGGCTATAATGCCATCCATAATGGCCATATAAAGAAGAAAGGTGGTGATATTGTATTTCTATTTCTCAACAACTACCCCACTTGCCGTTAAAACAAACCATTACCAAAATTCAATTCAGCAGAATATAACCTTCCTGAAATTAAACTATTACAAAAATGCATTACTGTTCTTTACATCTCTCCTGCTGACAATACAGCTATATTGGAATATATCCTATATTAGATAGCCATAACAATTTCATAATAAATAATACTATTAGGTGATATGAATGTCACTTGGTTGGGCATAAACTCAAACTCCCCTACATCTAGTGTGAATGCATTTGGTTTCACACAATTAATTAATAGCCCCACAGATTACAATAAGACACTGAATTACCTTTTAGATTGGATCCTAGTATCAGACCCTAGAAAATACACCAGTTCTGGTACATGGTCTGACTGTCTCAGTGGTCATCTCCTAATTTTTACAAACAGACATCTCACACATCCACTTAACATGTTTATGAAACAAAATGCCACCTTTCCAAGTTTAACCCAAAGATGTTCATTAGTAACCTATCATCTATTAACTGGAACTTCCTAAAAATGCTTCCCCTATATGATAATATAAATTAATTCAGTACAACTCTCCGGAATATCCTAAATCGCATTGCACTTCCAAGAAGGAACAGAATAAAAACAAATAATGCAATTTAGCTATTGAAAAGAGTAGAATGCTAATAGGTTCATAGGTTCATAGGTTGGTACTGAGCTATCTTCCCGAAGGCATATATTAGCCCAGCCATGTTGTGCGGTATTCACCGCCCCTTTAGTAGCTCCCTAGACCCTTGTACTAGCAGCTAGTACCCTTGGCCCCTATCTAGTAGTGTTGTTGGTGTGATCCCCGGTGTGAACTTTCTGTTACCCATCCACTCATCAAGGTTCCTCTTGAAGAGTGATAGTGAGGGGCTCTGTCTTATGTAGATCGGGACCCTGTTCCATAGTAAGGGAAGTCTCTGTGAAGGGAATCTATCCCTCCAGCATGTTCTATTCATTGTTGTGTTGAGGTTTATATCCCTAGAGCATGTAGCTCGAGTAGATTTGGTTTTGCTAAGATGGAGCATGTTCAACAATTCTGGGTTGGACATGGCTCTGTACGTTAGACAGAGATCGCCTCTGAGAAAGCGGTATGCAACAGAGAACAGTGTTAACTTTTTCAATTGTGCTGCATAGGGCAACTGTTTGAGGCCAGTAATTCTCTTGGTTAGGTACCTCTGTGGTCTCTCCAGCTTCTGGAGATGTCTAGCCAGGTACATTCCAATTGGTGCATTGTACTCAATAATGGGTCTGATGAGGGAAGAGTAGAGGGGCACCATTACATCCTTAGATCTTGATGCGAACCCTTTCATGATCAGATGGGTCACATAGAAGGATTTTCTAACCACTTTGGCAACATGGTTATCAAAGGAAAGCTGGCTATCTACTTGGGTCCCTAGATCCCTTATTTCTTCTTCAGATTTCAGAGGATTACCTCCTATGTTGTAGTTTGCGGGTACTCTGTTTTTTCCAAAGGGGATTACTACTCATTTTTTTGCATTTAGCTTGAGACCATGGCTTTGACACCATGCATCAGTCTCATTTAGGCCCTTCTGGAGGATCTCCATGTCGGCCGGAGACTCTATTATAGCACCCAGTATGCAGTCGTTTGCAAACTTAGTCAGCCACAGCCCTTCTGTGCTTGCCTGTACTTCTGAGAAGAAGATAGAGAAAAAGTATGGAAAAAATGACAAAAATATAAACACCACAATATCTTGAAAACATCAGAATGTTTCAGAATTGTACTAAAAGCAAATTAATGAAGACAAAACACTATACTATAATAACTTTCAGAGTAATAGTAAATACAGCCTTTAAAATTTCTGGACAGCCATTAAAGAAATCTTGCATCCTAGCCATAAATTCAACCATAACCCCTCTCCCAATAGCTCATCAGTTGAAAGTGCAGTACAATTCAACTCTTATTTAATAAATAGTACAGCATTTCTAATCAAGGATTCCCACACATCTAATCCTAACCTTGCCCAGCAGCAACATATCATCCCATCCACTTTTATCTTCAAACCTGTACCCACATTGTATAAAAAAATCTACTCTTAAACAAATTCAAATCATGTTCTAATTCAGCTGATGGCCTTCCAAGAGAATACCTTAAAACAGCAGCCAATAGCATTGCCTACCCTATCTCAATCCTTACAAATAGGCCAGTCCAGGGATCATACATTCCGTCTATCTGCAAACAGTTGTAAATTTTCCCTCTACATAAAGGAGGAAATTCAACAGACATTACTAAGTTTAGATCTACATTAATTGTATCCCCCTCTCCAAAATACTTGAAAAATATATTCAAAAACAATTGCTAAACTATCTCCTGCAGGAGGAAATCTTATCCCCCATACAACATGACTTCTGTCTTTCCCACATCCCACGGTACCAACACTGCAGTTCTAACATATATAGATACTCTCAGTAAAGCTGGAGATAATGGCAAACTAGCCTCTTCCTTATTTCTAGACTTGTCTAAAGCCTTCGACAGTTTGTCACTGCAAACTTCTACTTCAAATGTCCTCACTAGGCCTCTCTCAACCCACTCTTCTGTGGTTCAATAGCTACCCATCCAATACGTATCAGTCAGTAAAATGGCACTCCACCCTCTCTCCATGCCTCTCCCGGTCACCCTTGGTGTACCACAAGCTCTATCCTTGGTCCCCTCCTCTTAACATTATTACCAATACCCTCCACATATCCATACAGCAAACCTCTCTAATACAGTACACAGATGACTCTACATTCATTTGCACATCTGATAATATGACACACCTCCAAAAAATTACTCAGGAAGCTTTAACAGTCACTGAATCCTGACTTTGTAACTCGCAACTCATGTTCAACCCTAAGAAAAAAAAAAAGAAAAAAAAAAACAACTACCACTTTTGCCCTAAATTCCTTCCTCATGGAAAAATGAGACTCTCTCTTGATAACATAACCATTGAAGTCACTTCTCAAAGCAAATTATTAGGGATCATAGTGGATGATAATTTTAAATTTGACCTGCATATACAAAACTGTATAAGAAAAACTCATCAAAAACTAGGTGTGCTTTCTAGAGGCAAAACGTTTTTCACCGACATAACTAAAGCTGCACTCACCACTGCTTATTTACTCCCCACACTTCTTTATGGTGCTCCCATCATTGTTCACCTCCAGGCATCACAAAAATCAAAACTTGAACAATGCTATAACAAAGATGCTACATTTTCAGCAAATACCCCTTTCAGAACCCACCACTGTATAGCACTAAAAAGGATCAATTAGAACTATATCATCAAGTAATGTATACACATCTTCTTACCACCTATATGTAAAATGATCCAGAATATATCTGCTTGTCTGGCAATAAATAACATTCTACACAGCCATGTTCCAAGTCTGTCATTATGATCCAGTGACTAAAATCTATCAAATCTGCTGGGCCTTGTTTATACTTGTACTGTGTTGCTAAAGCCTGGCACTCATTATGTCTATCCATCAGGGCAATACATTTCCTCCCATCCTTCAAATCCAGTCTGAAAGGCTTCCTGGGCAAAAGATAACTCTGTTCTTGCTCAACACCAGGATAAACCAAGTCTCTAAACGTGGATAAATATATATTTATACCATGCATCTCTTTACTGTCCCTGCTTCACTCACTTCCTTACTTCTATCAATTTTCTCCCCTGGCCTTCTCTCTGAATATACTATAAGCCTGCTTTCCTCTCACTTCGCATAACAATCCCTGTTTGTATTATACTAACTTACCTTTCATTTCTCTTATAAACTGGCTAAAATTTCTCTAACTATTAAATTATTGTCATATGACTTGTCTGTTCTTAACTAATGTTTTCATGTTATGTCTTATTTGGTATAATTATTTAAAATTTATTTGTGTTTTATATTATTTTTAAAGACTGTAAAATTATTATTCTTAAAATGTTTTGTAATAATTTGGAGCTTCCCCCTAGTCCTCTGTTGAAAATGGGCTCTTACCCATTCAAACTCACCCAGTAATCAAATATCAATAAATAAAAATAAATAATATACATGACAGCTGCATATTATGGTTTGGTTCTTTCAAAAGAAGCATATCAGTAGTATTATCCCTGCAAAGCTATTCACTTCCTATTAATCTTTTAAATATAGTGGATCTTGATTGTCCCACACTCTATGCTAATCAAACTTCTACCAACCACCTTTGGCTACTTACTGCACTGTCTGGTCATTAGGAGTCCACACACATGACCAAACCTCAGCAGGTGTGAGTTTAGCAGAGCATAACCCACACCCTAACTTCGTATCTTTACTACTAGTCAGCACAATTAGATAGGAAATAAAATAAAATAATGGTACTTTAATGGCCAAAACATTAGTGTTGCATATAATATACTATCATTGTCTGAAATCTGGCTATATAAACCTCATCTGAAAGGAACAGATTTTCTGTATGTAAAGAAATAAATGTGTTTTTTTACTTTTCTTTCTTAATTTATTTCTTTCTCATTCCTCCTCATGGCAGTTTTTAGGGAATTGTATTAAACAACACAGACGCAAGTGTTGTACATGTCATGAATGTTTACATCCAGCTTACTGAAGTGTCATTGCAGTTTGGAAACATGCACAACAGCTACTCCAAAGATGTTGAGAGAAGCATTACAGCCCAAAGTTAATTATCAATTAACAGGTAGGAATTTTGTACCAAAGCGTTAACTAATCGAAAATCCACTTTACAGAAATCCAGTGCCAGTAAGGATAGAGCTGTGTTCACAGTCATGGACAGAGATTAATGCATATGAGTAAGCATTTTCACAAGTGCAACTTTGCAATGCTTTGAGAATGTCTAGGATCTACAATAAGTGGCCTCTAGCACTGTTTCTATTCAGTATCATCATTTTACTAGGGATGAAATGAGGTGATAATAATGCCAGGGAAACAGAGAAACAAGCAGAGGAAAATACAGAATGACACAGGTTTACAAAGAGAAAGAGGAGGGAGGGGAGGCAGGACATACATTTTGTGGGACAGGTGCCTATTTTCTTCCAAGAAGATTAGATGAGGAGGGATATAAGGGGAAGCATGAGGATTGAAAGTGAGTAGAAGAGTGGAAAAAGAGACATATAAACACGTATAAAACACAGACAAAGAACAACAGGGAAAATGGCTAACAAAAAGGTGGGGGGGTTCACAATAGATATATTGATATACAGAAGACAAATGGAGATAAGTAGGATTAAAGAACAAATATGGGAAGGGAAGTAGCACACAAGAAAGGGGATCTGATGAAGTCCATTGAATGAGGACGAAAACGCATGGTATAACATAAAGCATTAATGGTGTATGTGTTTTGGCAGTGGAATAATAATAAAAATTCTTTTAACTGGGCTGAAGCAAGTTCGTGGTTACTCTCCAAATTATCTGCACTCCTGTTTTTCGTTACACAAGAAAGGGGAACAATATGATGGGGGATAAGGTGGGTACCTAGCTCCTGGTGGCTGTGCTGCCTGCACTAGACTCAGAAAGAGGTCAATCACCACTTTAACTGGCCTCCACACTGCGCTATTCTTAAGGTGCTGTTCAATGCAGTGTCAGATGGTGGATAAACTATTTAAAAAAAAGGACCATTTCCAGATAGCCATTTTGGGTATCAGGTATGTGGACCATGAACTCCCCATCACCTCTTTCAACTCCTGTTGGATAAATTACTGTGTGGTGGCATGATGTCAGAGATCTACAGCATGAGAGGCCACTGGGGATGCCATCAGACCACCACACAACTACATTACCTCTGTCACCTGATGAAGAGGTAAGCCTGGTGGCATAGAATGAGCTTGTAGCAGATGGAGAGGTCTGATAATGGAGCAGGGAATTGTGCCATGCTACAAGTTAAACTGAGGCAGATGCTATAAAAATGTAACATAAATTGATAAAAATAAATAAAAAAAAATCAGTAGTGATAGAGAAAGACAGAGAAAATTAAGGGTCTATATTATATTGTCGACGGGTGAAAATGTTGACTCTGACTTGATTGACACCAAAATGTTGAACTACAAAATTAGCAAACAGCCAAATCACTGATTTCTTTCCAATGGAAAGAAATTGGTTGGCCAAACACCAATGGCACACATAAACAAATATAACTGTTGGAAAGAAAAACTCCATTGGAAAGAAATTGGTGATTTGGCCATTCGCTAATTTTGCAGTTCGACATTTTGGTATCGAGCAAGTCAGAGTCGACATTTTCACCTGGCGACAATATAATATAGACCCAAAATTAAGGCTTTGCTAGTCTGAATCTAATCATCACTCTTGCAGGGGATGCACTGGTGTACAAAGCAACTGCTTTGTTTACTGCTATGGCAGGAAATAAACTGCTGACTGCATACAGAAACTCAAATATTCATAGAGGATGATGTGCAAACAAGGGAGGAGTAGGAGAACACCCTTGTCCAAGGATGGGAGTTGGGGCTACACAGCAGGGATGGAATGTTGAGCATAATAGGCCACTGAAAGTGTGTGCAGGTGTGCCCCTGTGGCAGACTGTATATGACAATGATAAAGACAAACCATGTGGACTTGGACAGTATTAGTATTTATGCAGCCCTGCATGTCTGTAATGCTAATGAAGTGCATGAATGGCAAATAATCAATCGTTGACAACACAGGTGGCTATCAGCATGTTCGTGACAACATCCATAATGTAGGTTCCTGCAAATCATGGGACACAACAGTGGTGACGTGTGAATGCCAGAGGTATGGCAGCTGGATTTGATATCTACATGAGGGTATGGTGGGCCAGTGCATGGTCAAAATGATCCGTACCCCCCATTTTTATTACTTCCTCTTGGTCTGTGACAATGTGCACAGTATGATTCTGTTCTAACAATCCTGCATGTCAGGCATCATGTGGTAGTGGACATGATGAACAGGCAGACTGAGCAGGGCATCTCCATGCATTCAGGCTGATACTGAAATGTGTCCAATGGGATCAGTGGTCTAGTCAGGTTAACAAATTCAAAATAAAATAAATGCAAATGGAAATGCACGTATCTCTTGAAAATGTAGTGTGTGTGTGTGTGTGTGTGTGTGTGTGTGTGTGTGTGTGTGTGTGTGTGTGTGTGTGTGTGTGTGTGTGTGTGTGTGTGTGTGTGTCTGTGTGTGTGCGTGTCTGTGTGTGTGCTTAAATGGGAAGCAAGCCAGTACATACATACACGCATGCACACACACACACACACACACACACACACACACACACACACACACATACACACACACACACACACACATCCATTTATATAGATAGATATATAGATAGACAGACAGATGTCTACAGTGGATATAAAAAGTGTGCATACCCCTGTTAAAATGCCAGGTTTTTGTGATATAAAAATGAGACTACAATAAATAATTTCAAAACGTTTTCCACCTTTAATGTGACCTATAACCTGTACATTTCAGTTGAAAAACAAACAAATCTGTTAGTTACTATAGATGTCAGGAGCACTCTTTCTGACCTCTTCTTCCCATTACCTAAAAAGGCCAGAATAATACCATCACAAGTCACTGTAGTAGCATTGGCACTGCTCACCAGAGCATCTGATACCAGTACCAGTAGTCTCTGACATGGTGAGGCTGTCATTGGCACTCAGTTTACACTAAGATCACTCACGAGTCTCCAGTCACTCCTACTGATATCTGTACATAACATTCAGGAATATCTTGCATTCTTTGGAGCACCACCTTTGAGCTCTACTACCCTCAGTCCCCTCAGAAGCCATGGCCATGTTATAACTAGCTGTTCAAAGAAAAATGTTAGCCATTGCCGCCATGAACATGTGACACATTCTTTAAGCAGCTTATTAGCCTTGGTACTATCATTACATAGAACAAAAATAAATGGTGTGGCAGGATGGTGTTATGGTGTGAAAAATGTCATGCAGTGATTGCACCATCATCACGGTACCTACAGTAACTATGCTTCTTTTTCTGCTTGTTACATCTTCTACAAGTCATAAGAAGACTATTTCTCCCTAAATCCCACCCAGGGGTCATCAACTCACATACCCATTCACAAAGCCTTCTTCAGGCACTCATGCGAGCGTGTGATGAAGAAAGAGCCTTCTAACACAACATATGTGAAATGTTTATAAGGTAACAGCATGATTCAACAGCATTTCTTCTATGAATATTGTCAATAACATAAATGTGCTGAAAGTCTCAGATTTATAATGTATGGACAACTGCAGCCATTGCTCTGCTCGTTGTTCTACTGAAGTATACCTTACAGCAAGTAATACTTATACAAAATGAGGGAAAGATCAAAGCCAACAAGCCATAAAGGAAGCAAGAGAGGTAAGTGATTTGTCATTGGTATTATTGTCACATTATGTATGGTACAAATGCTTTACCTGTTTGTTGTTTGAGGAACCACATGATGCTATGTTGGTGTAGAGGATTAAGCTAATGGTGTATACTGTGTGAGGGACTGCAAACAGGGGATGGTACTAATGCCATAGCTGGAAAAGTGGGATGAATTAATATAACATTTCCCTATACAACAATAAGATTTGTTTTCATTTTTGTAGGCAGGGGACTGTCTGTGTCCCACTCACTGTCAATATGCAAGTCTTCAGATGTGTTACGTTTGATGCTAACCTGTATATGCTACAGTATATCCTGTGGTGTTCTGTAAGAGCAGGGTTACAGCTGCTAAGTGGGTAGCAAACTGTGGTAGTCCTTTGCTTGTTTTTTGGGGGTGCTGGCACATTATCTAATCCCAATAATGTGAGGAAAAAGGTGCATTCCTACACAGTCCAGAGGAATGTATGGAGAGGACCCTGTAGGTCTCATCTCTCCACTTTGTAAGTAGTATGTCCATGTACCTTTTACACTAACCTCTTCTTTAGATATTAGATGCAGGGAACAGTATGTATGAAGTAATAGCTGGTGGGTGGGATGGCTTAACACTGAGAAATTCTGCTGGTCTGATATTGCTGCACTTGGGTTTTCACAAAAACACCTGCCTTTCCTGCTATAGGTGGCACTTTTTGGAAGGTTTATTCTAAGGCCTTTGTCACTCATTTCACATTCCTCTTCCTGTATGTGTACTGAGGTGTTATATGTAAGGATTGTTATTTGTTTGTTGAAAGGGAGGGAAGGACTCCACACATTTCAACATAATCGTCTTCTGTGGGAAATAGTAGGGTAATAGTATGGGACTGCATTCACTTTCTGAGGGATATACTGGCATAGACTTCAGTCTACCTTTGGGCTACTTGCACACACACACACACACACACACACACACACACACACACACACACACACACACACACACACACACACACACACACACACACACAGGCATATTACTTTCTGGTGTTATCTATACTGTGGGGTGGACACATCATACTTAACAAGCCTGGTTAATAGCGTTGTCATGGATGCTGTTAAACACTGTCAGTCAAATCCTCTGCTGGACATGTTGCACTTCTGCATTTTCAGCAATAACAAGATGCATTGCACTTCACTTGTAACTCTTCACAGTTTATACAGAGACAGTATGTTAGCCACCTTGGCCCATGGACATATAAAAAACATGAGGTGTTTCTGATATAGCTGTGTTTCTTTGAGGTTTTCTGCTTGGGCTACTCTATAACTCCTCGCTGTGTCTATGCAACACCCAGAAACACTACATACATACATATTGCTGCCACATAGAATGCAACTGCACATGTAGGCAGTCCCACATTATTTTTGCTTTGTAACAGATGCCCCATCAACTCTGGGTATTTCTGTCCATTGTTGAGTAGGGAATATCATGCATAACTTACCACAGGCTTAAACATATATACTTTTGGTTTTATAGGTTGTTATGGGTGAGGTTGACCATCAGCAAAAATGTATGTTCTCCTAGGCAGAGAATGACATACCGCTGCAGACCTTCAGTGGGCATGGTTGATGGCCTTCCATGTGCATGTCCACCAGAACCTGTTCCAGGAGATCCGTGCTGCTGGGAGCTAAAATTAGGTGTATTCCAGATCTATAAGGGGTCACTGATATGAATTGCCAGGCACCCCAGAAGTCAAACCACCAGGAACAGGTTCAGAGGGTTGTGAGTGATGGGCTCTGCCATCAGAAATATCTTTGACAGACATATAAGATTTTCTATTATCTCTCACTCTCTCTCTCTGTCTCTCTCTCTCTCTCTCTCTCTCTCTCTGGGGGCATGAACAGTACAGCTATCCATCATTGAGTTCAGTGATTGGGTTCCAAATTGCCACAATGCCTCCAATATCTGTTTGTTTTGCCTCAGGTGGGCATGTGTTAACATGTGGCACTATCTGTAGTAGTCTTATGACTCAGGGAAGTGCAGCTAATGTGCATGACTTCTTTGTTGTTACACGAACGTTGGTCATAAAAGTCCAATGCTGGTTGCCACGAGGTATGGTAACCACATTTTTAACTCTGTAAAATAGAAATATTTTTAGAGCTGTAGGTGTTGAAGGGTTCCTTCTTAATTTTGGCATTGCCTTTGTGTTTTTACAGTTACTTTGTTATTACAATTCCCCCAATGTGGATATAGGCCTGCCTGATGTCTGGGAATTGTCTGATTCTGATGATGATGGCAGCCAAATCCAAGCACCGTTGGGGTGAAGGTGTCTGTGATAGATTTGGGTAAAGTGAATTCAATATACTCAGCATCTTCCAAAAGCACAACTCCTGTGCCCAAGCAACCTATCTTTTGGAACGTGGATGACCCCTTAGGAGAGAATCATGCTGATACATCCAGCCAGGGAGCACCTTCATCAGCATCTCAGAATCACTGTCATTTGCCACTAGCTCCCTTGACTGTGAGAAGGACCTTAGGGAAAGGCATGCGTGTAGCCAGTCATGCCATGTGTAACACCACCACCATCATCCTGATCTTAGTATCTCTATGGTCACTATGCAACAATTGTGCGGAACCATAACACATGGACAGACAGAGAGTAATGCATTCATAGCTGAGTTCGATAGAATAGTACATGGTCTGTATAACAACCTATGCGAGTACCTTGGCTAGGTGTGCAGCATTACATAGAGGCAGAACAGAGAGTCATTACACTGTTGATGCTCATTTGCGGGCACTCAATATGACCACCAATCTTCCCATGGCTGGTCCACTTCTGCTTACAGTGGGAACCAGTACCCATGGGACAGGAAAGGGTAATATCTTGGACCCATACTACCAACAGATCTACACTAACAGCTATTGCTGAGTGTACTATGGGACACTGTGGAGGTACAAACTGATGGGGTATTTCTGCTGAGACTACCCTGTAGCATATTCTACTATAAGCAGTCATGGAGCACTCCTTCCTGTTTGTGTGCTGGTGATGGTACCTGTGACATTCCCTGGACAGAGCATCTCCACAGATAGAGATGCACATGGCCACCACATACATCTCCTCTGGTGGTCTAGACCTGCCCATCAGTTGCCAAAACAAAACTGCAATAATTGCTGCAGCTCTGTTCATGCACACCCACATCTACACACACACACACACACACACACACACACACACACACACACACACACACACACACACACCAACACACACACACACACACACACACACACACACACACACACACACACACACACACACACACACACACACACACACACACACACTGTCTTTGTTGACACTTGTCACTGTGGTCTTCTCCAGTTGTGCATATGATGAATCTGTGCCCTGCCCTCAGCAATCCATTAACTGGATAATCTATGTTTCATGCACAGTGTGACTAGTTGATGCACGATGTAGCTCAATCTAGATGTAGTATTGCATGCATTATATTTACTGTTGTATACTATGCGTATTCTGTCTCATAGTTATGAACCAGATGCTGCCTCCTAGCCTGTGCCAGAGTTTTCTCTGCCTGCCTCCACTTTGCATTGTCATCATCTGTTGCCAGCTCATTCACAGGCTCCTCATCAAGAACCTCGTCTTGTATGTGACTCACCTGCTGTATCTATTTACGTAACAATATGTTCTGTAATATGATACACACTGCAAACACTTTACTGCATATTCCAAGCTTACATTTCAGTGTCCCACATCAAAATAGCAGAAGCAGGCTTTTAGCAGTCCAGACACATGTTCAACAATAATTCAGGGCTGTGATGAGGCAATTATGAAATAAATCTTTTCCATAGTCTGTGGGTTTCTGATTGTGGTCATTAGCTCTGGCTCTGGGGCATATGCAGTATTGGCAATAAGATGATCCTATGAAAAATTACCCAGCATGAACTACTGATATAAGTTGCATGCCAGATGTACCATGAGCACTGCAGAGGTGAACTGCTGACACACTGTATATTATATGATGAACATTACATGCCATCAGACAGATGATGGAGTGAAATCACTTACTGCTAATATACTTGTGTCCCTGCTGCCCTTTAGGGTCTTTACAGTAATGTGGATGCAGTCAATGGATCAAGTACCTCAGAGAAATGAGCTCTGTCATAAAATTCTCTAGTGATATTGCTTTTGTCCTCTGTAGTGTGTGGGAACCACATTTCCTAATATTCTGTAGCTTGGCATCTAGGAACCAGTGGAGTGTCTTTGATGCAGATGCTAGGGATGCAACCAGCATGCCATCTGTTGATTGGCAAAAAGTCCCTGTGACTAAAATTCTCAAAGCCACACATATCTTGGTATCCATAGCAATATGTATGCCATACAGCCCAGTCTGGGTAATCCATGCAACCCAATGGCGTGCATATGAGGACAACATATCTAAGCTGGCGCCCACATATTGTAACTATCCACACAGTAGTAGTCTGTTATTTCTTTGTCATGGAGAGTATGGTATATTAGGTGCAGACGGATGACTTGGCAACACCAAGGGTGATAACAAGCTCCACTATGACTACTGGCAGTGAGAACAACCTATTGCAAATACATATTTAATAAGGTGGCAGCTACCACATACATATATTTGTGACCTCTCTCCCTTAACTACAGGATTTTATTGAGGTCAGCATCTTTGGAGGTAGTGTGTTATGTTGTGAAATATATGTTTCTGAATCACACCACCATATTGTTTACCTTTATTTGCATTCATCATTGTTGTTTAATTCCATGTCATTATACTGTGATTTGTATCATATCACAGCCTCGCACAAGAGTGATCATGTCTTTGAATCGTGTCCAACTGGTGAAGAGCTGCTCTTCATGGAAATTCAGGTACTGTGACACAAAATGTTTCTGAATCTCACAGAGTATATTAATACATTTTTCTGATGTTATGTGTTGAAATAATATCCCTCTGGCTTTGTAAGAAGTTAATGTCATTGTTTAAATGTATTATACTTCCAAAATGCACTGATATAGGAGAGAAAGGAGAACAAACCATGTGGTGGTGGTGCTACGGTAGCATTGTTGCCTCACAGTAAGACGTTGTCCTGTTCGATTCTCAGCTAGAGTGTCTTCTGTGTGGAGACATGCGTGAATAGGCATACCTTCGTTGAAGGTTGTGCGTCAGAGATGGCAACTCGGCACGTAAAAATCTACTGCCAATCATTAGCGGACCGGAGTTCCACTGTGGCGACCCCCTAACCGGGAAAAGCTGAAAGACACACATTAATCTAGAAATACTTTTAGAGAGGAGAACATTATCTGAGCTGCAACAGAAGCACTTGATTAAGCAATAGTTTTCAAATAAATGAACGCATAATTTTGTTTTTGATTTTTTTTCCGCAAGCCCTCTGATATTTTTGATGTAAATTTCCTAAATCTGATGAACATCTGCTACTATAGTGATATTGTCTTTTATATTTTCACTTGTATTTCCTTTTGTAATTCTAATGAAAATGAACAATGTTGCTTATTTCCTTTTCTTTTTTGTTACTATTCTTTTCTATTGTGAAAAAATAAACAAAAGTATATTTTGATTTTTCTGTATGTGCATAAGGAAATATGTAATTAAGAGATACTAAATAAAAAGGTCATCAAATATCATTAGTTTGTTTCACTGTGGCACATTGATGTCGCACAATGCTATATTATGCATCCAGCTATCGCGAACTTTCAGTAAAACTTGACTACATATGGAGTAAATGCGAAAACAGATTGGTATTTTGTTTGCTTACAGAGTGAGGGTATAATGATGGCTGCAGTTTACTCCATACATCCTAACCCTCATTTACTTTATTCCCATTAACGAGTGAGACGTTATTAATGCTTTACTGGCATTCATGAAGTAAATGCATAGCAGATATGCACTACTTTTAACAATCATACTTCTTCACATATTACTGATGCATATTGAGAAAAACAGTATAAATTTGCATTGCCTTCCAAAGACTCTGACTATATTAACTGTTTGCTAATTCAGCAAGGACATAGAAACCTTTTATTTTATGATGCCAAAAGATCCTGAATGCAAAAAGCATGCAGCCACTCAAAGTACCAAAAGCTTCAGTCTAAGTGCTGAAAGCTTTTAAGCAGTTATATATATTCACTACAAACAACATTTTATTATAATAAAACTAATACTGAATCCTTAAATGCAACACAGATTATTAAAGTCTTCTGAAAAATGCTGTATTTGTTCAAAATATAGACATCTGGTGAATTATATTGGAAGATGTTTCCATAAAGCATCAATTAGACTGAATATACTTATTTTAGAAGGTAGTCTGTAGTCATTCAGAAGCAGTTTGCTGCAAATGCCAACAGAGGATAGCTATTAGACACTAAAATTCTTGTAGAACATAGAAGAGTAACTCCTGCATCTAATTTTGTATCAGCAGAACTTAATAAAAATCTGACAGCTATAAAATGTACAAGGTTTTGATATACATTGCACAGTTCAAGTATATGACTCATATTATGTTGCGTGTGTGAACAAGGCTGACAATTGAATGGAAAAGACAAATTTCAACTACCATGTCAAAATGACAAAAGCAGAATCTAACTCTAAAATATGGTGTTATGACTAAATGAGCAGAAGACCTGTTAGCAATGATTTTATAACTGAGAGAGAGAGAGAGAGATGGAGAAAGTAGAAGACTGAGGTGTATAGGTATATGATTGGAGTCCTTAGCCATGTGCCTGTGCCACTCAACCTGTATTACTATGACAAATCTCCATTCTTTACAGTTATACTTATGAAGTGGTTGCTAACAGCAGTTTTATAAAGATTGGTAGCCAAACCATAAACAGCACCTCTCAAGTGTACAGATTTCCCCAGAATGTCTAGATTTTTGCCTCATATTTTTGATCCATTTTTCATAAAATTGTGATTTTTCTGACAAATTAGTGGCAAATCATTTAAGACTGAAGTTAGAAAATAATCACAGACATTCGAGTTTCAGACTTCATACTCTAGAAAATTCATGCTAATGCAAAACCTGTCAACTAAGTTTGTAAAGTAATATTTTAAAAAGTCCCTGTTTTTGGGCCTTTGTCCCACTTTTAATGGTTTTGCCCATATTTCTTACTGTAAGAGGATGAGAGGTATGATGCAGTATTCAACATGATTGAAATGTCACAGTGGCCAACTAGAAAGAAAAAAATAGTAAACAAACTTTGGAAAACTGAAAAAACAGAGTGCGAACAAATCCAATAAGCCAAAGCCTTAACGCAATTTAATATTCAACTTTTAAAAAAACAGCGTTTTCGCTACTAAAAACATGTAGCTTCATCAGAGGCAAACAAACACAGAAAAAGGCGCCAAACCAAATTTATAATAGTGGCTGCCTAATTAAAATCAGCTGAAGTATGTTACATCACTTCTTTCGTAACTGGCATATCAACAAGTGCTTATAACTAAAGCACAATGTGTCAGTAACTGTAACATCATCAAACAGGTTTTAAAAACCATTTACACATACACTCCTTAATAAAAAATAAATTAATGCATAATAAAGAAATATACATGTTATAAAAATTCTTAAACAGTTATTTTGTTTTTATATAAAAAAATCTGTTAAAGAAATTTACTAAAATTCATAATGAATATTTTGAATTCTTTGCCTAAGGCATTTAAATTTATGTATAAGTAAACCCAATTTATGTATGTAAGTAAAAGACATACTGTATATCAGAAATTGATTCTAACCTGGACTGTGCATTGAATATAAGACCAGGATAATGATACCAAAATAAAGGGTATAGAAAAAGGAATTAGGGGATAAAGTAAAACCAAACTATAGATAGCATAATCAATCAGCGGAGGTAAGATCTATATTTCAATACCGGCGAAATATTGCAGCTCTCATTTAAGCCAGGTGTGTTAACTAGAATAAAACAGAGATTTCTTTTTATCATTATTATCTCTTTCCCACCAAAAATGGTTGCACCACGGAACATGCTGCCACACTGCTCTCTAAATATGAATATGTACATATATATATAGGTTTACTATTAAAACATCAAACATCAGAATGTAAACCTATCAAAAATGTGTTTTTTAAATGTTCATTGTTTGGAATACAGTGTAGGGTGAAATATCCAAAACTAATGCAGGGGAAGTCGAATTCGACTTCTGCAGTCCAGTGTTCCCTTTGCAGCAGTACGCATGGATAAGATTCGTACTGCACAGCACTGACACTCATCCCCGGGATTCATGAAGCTCGGCGCAAGGCCGGCGTAAGGTCTGCGCCGGCGGTGCATTGAATAGCCGGCGCAGTAGCGCCATATGCATATTAATGAGAGTGCACCGCAACCACAGACACGTGCGTAGTGTACGTGAGCGAGCCCAGGTAGGATGCGTCTGGAGGCGTGTCTAAGCCGGCATGAGGTGAGCAACCTAATGTGCTGACAGCCACGGTCCGCCCATAATAGTAATGGCAGCAGCCAGGTCCCGTGCAGAATGAAACGCACGTAGAGTATGCAACATAGTACCCGTCCCAAATAAACGGAGAAGCAAATACAAGCCACGAAGGCTTAAGTGTACCCATCCAAGGAGCAAAGGATACGCATAAGACCGCGTTTGTCCCGCAATGCACCGTCAGTGGTTACACTCAGAGAAGGTGTACAGCAGCATGTCAGCGTGCCGCACCGACATAGGAGCAGCGACTAAGGTCACCACCTATCCCACTCTGGGTGGGGCAGTCTCTCTATGGGCAGTCGTGTCCCGAAAAAACGTATTAAAAATGGCAAATGTGCTAAGATCGTAGGACAAAATGATATCCCGTATGTAATGTAATGGTAGCATGAATTGGTTATTTCTGTAACTGAAATACCTAAATGTCACAAGAAACAGAATAAGCAAGCAAACTGCCACAACAATAAGCTTTTATTTAGGCAAACAAGTGAAGTCCTATGCTATATAGTGACCGTGTGTATGTGTCGGCCTGTAAAGTCAGATGTGAGTCCCGGAAATATCCCAGCTTGGAAACAGGAAAAGGTGGCAACCCCAGTAGCGACATGGGCATGGTCACCAGGGTTACCAGCTGTCCCAATGTGCCATGGACAGTCCCTGATTGGACAGTTGTGTCCCTGCAACAATCGGAAAATGGAAAATGACCTCAGATCCCCTGCCAAAATATTCCCAATATACATGTAATAGTAGTATAAAACATAATACATTTGTATATGAAACACATACATGGCAGAAGAAAATGAATAAGGAACCTAAATGCTTACAGAATAAGCTTATAGTATGGCAAACAAGTGAAGTTCTGTCAACTGCACTTGCCGTGGGTATGTGTAGTCCTGCAAATTCCAAAGTTTCCACATAACATGTCCCACTATGGGCATTGGAAAAGGTGCCAACCATAATGGTCACAAGCAGTAGTGAGAGTACATAGCCGGGTAGCTGTGTTGACATAACAACACTAAGGAATCAAGATACCTTAAACACAGGCAAACATGTGCATAGCAACATATCCCACACCCAGCAACGTCTCTGTCGCATACACTGGATGGCGTATGTTGAAGTGTAATATCCAGAAGCAGAACCCATGCATTCAGATGTAATACACAATAGCCTCATTGTACATGTCAGTCCCACCCATGTACACCTGTGCACCCTAACCCGCTAGCATCCGTGTGCAGCTATACACCCACACACAATGTGCATACCTGAAATGTGGTAAGATGTTTGTGTTAGGCAATGCCACGCGGGTAAATACGCACCACATGTCACCAACCCACCTCAGGTACAGATATGTAAATGGCTGCATGTGAATGTGTCTGCAGAATGTGTACATCCTGCATGTGGTATGTACCCGAAACCATATAGGTTTGCATACGACCCGTGCACATAACTGTACACATGTGGACAAGTCGGGTTGTTGAACCACCGATCGATGATTAGCTATGCAGTGAAGTCGATCACATATAGCGGAACACGTGCCCACCAAACAGGACTTCCTAACAGGGTGCTACAGGCAAAGAAGGGAAGGTGGGACATCACATGTGGAGAGTAGCATTGCCGGACGGCCAAATACACACGGTCAAGGTAAAGGACGGAACAACATGCATATGGCCGGATGGATGTTGTTCGAAAAATATATATAGAAACACATATGAAGTGCCAGTTTAGACTCGAAATACTAGATAATGCATTGAATTGTACCGTATAATATGGCAGTAGAACTAAGCCTGCATGTAATTGGTGAAGCTAAGCTGTAGTGTGATGGAATTCTGATCCTGGCAGTAACCAGTACAGCAGGCTTATGTCTGTCAGCATTAATTATCTGCTGGGTTACAGAACAATAAATGTATGTACATGCATAACATCACCCCTTCCCCTGAGGAGGATGGCCTTGTGAGCTCTAGCGAAGATAACAGTACAACTCCTTACCAGAGAGACAAAGCAACGTATTAAGAAATTAACCGACTACAGTATCGGAACAGTCTAGGGTCCTTGAAACAGCTACAATCACAGAAGGACACTGTAATTGACAAGGCGCCTTGCAAGGCTGTGTTATTCTCATGGGAAAACATTTAATAAGCATTACCTGAGCACTGTTGTAGGAATACAACGTTGTGGACTCTAGCGATGTAAATGCCTTGTGACTGACCACATCATTAATGTGTGCAAAAGATGATAGTATACCCAATGCTCATACAGCTGTAACATGTATAGAGTAAAACAAATGTCTAAACATTTACTGCATAGTTCTTTGCCTCCTGCTGCACAGTAGTAAAACGTTATTAATCTCAGCTTCCTGTGTTATTGACTGTCAGTTTGAAAATACGAATGAGTGTTACAGTTTGATTTAAACAACTTAATTGACAGATGTGTATGGTCTAGCATGGGAATAGGTCAAGCCAACCATCACAATGTCCATGTGTACCACATACAAACAGCCAGTAACACGCAGTAGTAGTGCATGAAGGCATACACGACTGTGGGAATAGTACAGGACATATGGCACATGCAAGTGCAGATGCATGACACAAACCCCAGGATGGGTGTCCCTGCAAAGAGGAACATGTGCCAACCACACCTCCCACAGATGTACCGGCAATAAAAACACATGGCAAACACACAGAAACACTACTGTCCAACACACGACTGCAACGGAGCCTGGTCAAACACCAACATGAAGCATGCACAAACAGGGACTTGTGTAATGTTTGCCTTAACACCCAACCATAGGCCAAAGAAGAATAGAATGGACATATGCATGTAATGTTGTGAAGGATGTGTGGTAGTCCTCGGTATCACAGTGTTAGGGACACAGATACACTGTCATCAACTGTGACGTATGTGCACTGTACACAGCATACCTGCATGTAATACAGAGGACAATCATGTGCCACAGAAATATACACTGGAGAAAGAGTATAGGGGATAGACAATTGTAAATGTGACAAACTATGAATATAGGTTCATACGTCCATAGGTACAGGGTAGGCCGTCGTCCCAGGTTCAGCCATAACACTACACCATAGTTAGGATGACTTTGCCAACCTTCTGTGCTTCAGATAAAATACCCATGATAGTGCTGTACCTCCGTCAAGCAGGGATAATGATGTAATCCCTGGCCTATACCTGCAATTCTCCATCCAATGGACAACACACCCGCGAACAAGGCTAGGAAGGATCTCTGTCTCACATGTACTGTGATGTAGATCCACAGCATTATGAGTGTCTGGGTGATATATGTGTCACTCCAACACATCCCATTAATGACCGTGACAAGGTAAATGTCGCCTGCCCTAGTGTTTCTGAGGGATGAAGATACAGTAGGTGAAGCATACACATGACATATGGGTTGACATGGCCTTGTATGTCAGGCACAGGTCAACACTAAACAGCAGGTATGTGACGTAATGTGGCAGGGGTCCTACAAGTGGGGCAGCATTACACAAAATGATGTCATCCTGCATCTGTACAACAATTAATCTATGGGGGCTTCCCAGCTGCTGTAGGTGTATGGTCAGATACAGTCTGAATGGGGCAATGTAGTAAATCATAGGTGTAACACGTAATGGGTACAAGGAGACAATGACCTAGCCTGATGTAGATGTGAATCCCTGCACAAACAGGTGGGCAATGTAGAAGTCCCACACAACCACGATAGCAACGTGTGTGTTGAATGAATGGTGACTGGCAAACTCTGTCCCCTGATCCCTGGTAATCACCCCTGTGCTGAGTGGACAGCCACCTATATGCTGGACAGGGGTGACCTAGTAGTTCTCCACAGGTATGATGTTGCATTACTTAGCATTTAGCTGTGGGACATATCCCTGACAGCAGATATGCATATCTGGGAGGCCCCTTCGAAGGATATCTGTGTCAGATGTCCGTCCCACTATGGCACCTGTTTTGCAGTCATCTACAAACAATGTTGCCCACAAAACCCCTGTGTGTGCCTGTACCGTGGAAATGTAGATGTATGACAGGAGTGGACCCACGGAAGGGCCCCATGGGACACCACTTGCGACAGGCAGTAGGTCTGACACGCTGCCAGCAACTATGACCGTGTGGGTTGTGTCACATAGACAGTTTCCAACACATTCTGTGATGTACGTGTTCACATCCCAGCCAATGGGTTTATCAACGATACCTGAGGGGGGTAATGTGATGAAGGCCTGTGCCAGGTCAAGGTAGGCTGTATGGACTGCAACACCCCCATCAATTGCCTCGGTGACTGTCCCGAAAATGTCACCCATGCTTTAAAGGCATGAACCGCCCCTGAACAAGACAAACCATGTTGGATGCAAAGTATGTATGTCCCCTATGCAGTCATATACGAGCCGCAGTATGATCCCTCCCCATGTCTTTGCAGATAGGTCTCCTCATGGTAATGGGACAGTAATAACCAGGCTCAGTGGAGGCATTGGCCCTGTGACATGGGACTACAGTTGCCATGCGACACAACCTGGGTACCTTACCTGAGGTGAGGTTACAAAGAAATAGCTGTCCTAACTGTGGGTCTAATACCTCAATGAGATAGTGGAGTACACAGTGGGGTCACCAGCTGGTCTCATGGATGCTATGTCCACTACCCTGGAGAGAGCATGTCCCACCTGTGTGTAACAGAACATTTGGTGACCACAAACCGCTGGTACAGACATCTCCTCATGTGTGGGGGAGGGTGTGGAGATGTCCTTACTGGACTTGTCAGCCTGTTTGTTGGCAATGTGCAATGTGTGTATGTTGAGTAAACTCCACCTCTTTGTGAACCCAGTCAGAGCATATGTGGGAGTGACCTCCCAGGTGTTGAGCATAGCAACTGAAGGTGGTATGATTGTCAGCCAGGTCCATGTAGGTATATCTGTGGAATGTGCCCTGGACCATGGCACGACAGTGTGTAACTCTACACATATGATGACCAAGGGTGTCATACCTCACAAGGTGTCTGCTCCACCTTGTAGTAGCCACCTCCTCGTGTTGTACATCCTGTGTATGGCTGGGGTACACCACACTGGATGCTTGGCATTGGTACAATGAACCACAGTTGGGTAAGTGAATGCCTGGTTCATGCAGTCCTGTAGGTACTGGTAGATGGCAAATGTGATTGATGCAGTGGCTGCAGTACTGTCGACCACTGGCTCAGGGTCCTTAAAGGAGACCACAGTAGTGTGCAGAATTGTGTAGTCTGCCTCTGAGCAAGCAATGTGTATGGTGACTGGCAACACTCACAGCAACGGATGCCAATAGCAGAAGCCAATGTCCAAATAACATAGATTAACGTCTGCATGATAATATGTCTTATCATACATGTATTGACACGTGTGTGCTAATTACAATTGCAAATGGCCGTTAAGACTGGCCTAAAGTTCCCGTGATGTACACAGTCTGGAGGTGTTGTTCCGATAATAAAGTGGCAATACCTCCCAATCGTGACCCCTGGGTATGAAAGTGGTTGTTAACCTGCAACATTGGATGTACACCATTGGGTTCTGGTGTCGGAAGACATGGTTCCTGTAGCACTACACAGTATGGGTAGTCAAGCAGACATCTGCGATTGCTGAACACACAGCATCAGTGAAACCCACTGCTCACAAGGACACAGTCCGACAAGCTCTACACTTTGCATATGCACAGTGGTGTCCATTGTAGGACCCAAAAATTGTGGAAAGAACAGAATGATGTCTTATTTCAATGCGTACCTGAACTCATTGTCGTCACAGGTACACATATGCACCGCAAGCATGTTTAATGTTGCTGATAGCTGTCCATGTAATGCAGCACAGATGCACAGAAATACCCAGGGTCCATAGAACTGCGTCCACATCACAGTCCCGCACACATGAAGGATGTGTAATGGGTACTGTCGATTGTTGCAGTCAAGGGATTCTGGGTATGTAGACTCTGGGCTCGGTGTTGTTTCAAGAGGCAATCCTTTGTCCCGCCCGTGGGAGGGATGTGCGTAGCACCTGCCTTACTCTCCGCTAATAATGCAAACCATCCACCGGAGAATGCTAAATGCAGGTGTGAAATGTGTACAGCCCTATACTAGTGTCCAGTAGGCAATTGTCATGGATGGACAACCGTATGGCCAAGATGGCACCCACAACTGCAAACCCGGGTAAATTACACAGCCGGTAAGGCATAACACAGGAAATACACATAGGGACTACAGTTGACATTCCACATACAAAGCCGGACCATCGTGCCAACACCGGCGTACACAGCACTCAATCTGCCAGCAACAGAATGAGGAGCACCCGCTACCAGACAGCGGAACAGATGTGTGACCTGTGGAACACATACTAATGGCACACACACAACGTCAAGTAGGATATGTAAACTATGGCATTCCCACCTATGAAGACAACATGGTTAAATGAAAACATAGGTAATCAACATGTTCCGGTGGTGTTATATTGGAAATACGGTGATGGATATGTCCCATTGGGATGTCTGAGGTTTATATGAAGCAGTTGCTAACCAGCATCTTTGGATGTATGTCATTTGTTCACAGTACTAAATCACCTGGTTATGTAGCACCATGTAGAATGGGTAGTGAAACAGACATCCGCGATTGGGGAACATACACCAGCAGTGAAAAGCACTGGGCAGGTGGACACAGTCCAGCAACATCTAACTTGACATATGCACATCGGTGTCCATTGTAGGTCCCAAAAATTCCATTCATGGAATGCCTGCTAGCTTCCTGCATTACTCACGTGATCTCATTGTCGTCACCACGTCACAGGTACGTGTTCAATGTTGATGATAGCTGTCCATGAAATGCAGCACACATGCACAGAAATACCCAGGGTGCCGGGTCCATAGAACTGCGTCCACATCACAGTCCCGCACACATGAAGGATGTGTAATGGGTACTGTCGACTGTTGCAGTCAAGGGAGTCTGGGTATGTAGAATCTGGCCTCGGTGTTGTTTCGCAGGCAATCCTTTGTCCCGCCCCGTGGGAGGGATGTGTGCATAGCACCTGCCTTACTCTCCGCTAATAATGCAAACCATCTACCGGAGACTGCAAAATGCAGGTGTGAAATGTGTACAGCCGTATACCAGTGTCCAGTAGGCAATTCACATGGATGGACAAGCGTATGACTAAGATGGCACCCATAACTGCAAACCCGGTGGAATTACACTGCCGTAGTAAGGCATTACACAAGTAATACACATAGGGACTACACTTGACATTCCCCATACAACAAACACAGACAACCAGCCGATGAAGTCCAAAGCAAAGACGAGGTACTGTAGACACCGTCAGTGACCACTCAGAGCACACCAGGAATTAAATGCAGTCACCATAGTTTATTGAAGCTCTTTACGTCTGCTTCATAAGCAGACTTATTCAGAATACATACAATGCAGTCCAACCTACTACATGTAAAACCCTTAATTGGTCAGTAAATTAGATGTGCTAGGTATTAATTACATGCCTTAAAGGCAAACAAGCAAACAAACTTTACTTGGGTTACAGATTCCACACAGTGAGGACATCAGACATTGCTTCGAAAGGTACATTCTTCATAGAGAAATAGAAATATATGTATATATATGAAAGATGAACCAACATAATGTTTTCCAAATGTGTAAGCTACATATATATGTTCTACGGATTGTGCCAATATATTAAAAGAACTGCAGACACCTAGTAATATAAATGAACCATAATATACACAGATAAACCGTATGATTATGACTAATGTAAAATAGACCAACGAAATGTAAAGATTCACAATGTGGTAATGTAAATATTCATTTAGAAGGTTACTTAAATAAATCAATTCAGACATCCATGTCAAAATACTAACACAAGGCCAGCGAGGTGCCTGCCCTCACATGTACTGAGATGTTGTTCCACAGCATAGTGAGTGTCTGGGTGATGAATCTGTCCCACCAACACGTTCTATTAATGACAGTGTCAAGGTGTACGTCACCTGCCCTTGTGGTTCTGAGGGATCTAACGTCTTTAGGTGAAGCATACTCATCAGATCTGGGTTCGACATGGCCTTGTATGCCAGGCACAGGTCACCTCTGGGCAAGTGGTATGCAACTGTATACATCTGGAATTCTTTCAGTTGGTCAGTATAACACATATTCCTGAGACCCTGCATCTGTTTGTCAATGAACTGTTGGTGCCTTTCCAGCTGCTGCAGGTGTCGGGTCAGATACATTCTGAACGGGGCATTGTACCCAATCATAGGTCTAATGAGTGATGAGTACAAGGGGACAATGACCTCCCCTGATCTAGATGTGAATCCCTTCATGATGATGTGGGCAATGTGGAAGGTCTACCTAAGCAACGTGTGTGTCTAACGAACGGTTAACAACAACCCGGGTCCCCAGATCCCTGGTAACTCCCTCTGTGCTCAGTGGATTGCCACCTATATGGTAGCTAGGGGTAACCTTGTTCTTCCTGAAGGGTATGACTATGCATTTCCTGGCATTTAGCTGTAGGCCATGTCTCTGGCACCACTTATCCACATCTGTGAGGCACTCCTGAAGGATATCTGTGTCAGATGTGTGTCTGACTATGGCACCCAGATGCAGTCATCTGCAAACATTGTCACCCATAACCCCCCTGTGTTTGCTTGTACTTTGGAAACGTAGATGCTGAAAAATAGTGGACCCAGGACTGAGTCCCATGGGACACCGCTTGTGACTGGCTGTGAGTATGACATGGCGCCAGCAACTATGACCATGTGTGTTCTGTGACTTAGCCAGTTTGCAACCCATATGGCGATGTATGGATATACGTTCAAGATGACGGGTTTATCACTGATACCCGAGGGGGGTATTGTGTCGAAGGCCTTTGCCAGGTTGAGGTAGGCTGTATGGACTGCTTTACCCTCATCAATGGCCTTGGTGACTGATCCTACAAAGTCAAACACGTGTAAAAGGCATGATCTGACTTTGACCAAGCTAAACTGGGTTGTATCCAAAGTATGCGAGTCCCCTGTCTTTATCTATGAGTTCCATTATGATCCCTCTCCATGGCTTTGCAGATAAGGCTTGTCAAGCTAATGGGATGGTAATAACCAGGGTCAGTGGAGGCACCATCTATGTGAAGTGTGACTACAGTCGCCTTGTGCTACTACTCGGCACGTATCCTGAGGTGAGGCTAAGATTAAACAGCTGTCCTAAGTGTGGGTTTAATTCCCCATAGAGTTCATGGAGTACACAGCTGGGACACCATCTGGTCCCATGGATGCTGTGTTGACTGCCTTGGAGACAGCATTTCCCACCTGTGCGTTACAGATGTTCCAGGATCTACAAGTCTCAGGTATAGATAACTCTCCATGTGGGGGGGGGGAAATGTTAGCACTGAACATGTCAGCCAGTATGCTGGCAATGTGTGTAGGTTCAGTCATCTTCACATCATTGTGAACCCGGTTTGAGCATATCTGGGAGTGTCCTCCCAGGTGTCCAACATAGCTAAAGAAGGACTTATGAATGTCTGTTGAGTCCTTGTTAATTTCTCTGTTGAATTTCCCCTGGATGATTTCATGACAGCTTGTAGTTCTTTACATATAATGAGCAAGGGTGTGTTACCTTACAAGTATTCCGCTCTAACTTGTAGTATCTACCTCCTGTCGTTGTAGAGCTTGTTCATGGCTGGGGTCCACCAGACTGCATGCTTGTCTGTGGTACAAAGAGTCTCAGTTTTGTATGGGATTGCCTGATCCATGCAGTCCTGTAGGTGCTGGTGGAAGGCATATGTACGTGATTCAGCGGTTTGAGTGATGTTCACCACTGGCTCAGGGGCCTTAAAGGAGACCACAGTAGTGTTCAGAAGTGTGAAATCGGCTTTTGAGAAAGGCATATGTATGGTAACCGGCACCACTGTACACACGGAACATCATGGCAATACACCACGGCTGGATGTGGGTAATGCTGGACATACCCACGGCAGACGTGGCGCTCCTCGAGTCCGATGCCCGAGGGACCACACACATAGCCGGCCTTAGGCATAGGCCAAGTAGGCAGCCGCCTAGGGCGTTGCTACACTCGGGCACCTTTCCAGACTTTGTTTGGTGTAGGTAGACCAGGAGGGGGGTAGCGGGTGATGTTGCGGTGGCAACTTCTGCCTAGGGCACCACTTAACCTAAGGCCACTCTTCCCGTGGGTAATACAGCAGTACCCACACCCAGACGCGGGTCATTGCTAGTATGGCATATCATCTATGGCAAGAAACCATATATTCCCAGACATAATGGCACAGCATAATGCCTGTCCGCCCAAACGCAGACATACGCCACCCGCGGTGCGGACGTACTGCGCAAGATGTCCGTTACCAATGTCGGCATTGTCTCGCTTTGTGAAACAAACTCCACATAGCGATTCAATACTAAACAGTGACGGAGAACCCGATGTCCCCGTGGCTGAGCTGTTCAACCTGTTCCGCCATGTTAAATGTGTGTAGCACAGCGGAACCGGCCCAAACCAAGCAACGTACATGTCTGTGGCTCAGTGAAAGCCGTCACGCAATGGTAAACCCATGTAATATTGCAACACAGGTCATACATACCGAGGGTTAGTAATGGAAATAGGTCCGTTCGACCAGACCGTGTGCAATTAGTATAACAAGATCTACAACGGGTACACCGGCCAATCGGCGCACACGGTTATGAATAATTGGGGGGGGGGTGACATGGTACCATAGACACGGACAAAATGTGCCCATGTGACTCATCTAAAATTCGTACACGGTCAGGGCAGTTCCGTACACTGGGCGGACAAGACCAAACCCAAAGCACCACAGCAACACCCTGACAATCGAAGGCCTGTATGCGTAGGGGATATAAGCACCTGTCATCTGAACATCCCTGCGGTCACGACATATGCATCCTGGGCCATGAGCGAGGGGGAATAAGGAATGTTTAACATGCAGTACCGCACCTTTCCCAGCAGGAGAATGGATGCCTGTGACGTGCGTGAGTGCGGGGGGGGATATATAAATGTACGTAAGTACCATGGGTATGCATATTAATGACACCGAACAGCTAACGTGTAGTGGTCACAGTAACTGGCAAACGTGAATGCAGTCACGTTTGAATTACGACTATGGAACATATCGATGTGTACGTAATGCGTCCATGCTGCAAAGACTGTTACATGTATAAAGTTGTAAGTGCGTTCTGCACACGTCCGTCAACCGGATCAGACATATGTTACCGGAATAGTCACAACTAACACAAAACACGTAACCACACAGACCCAGTAAACATATATAAACAGAATACGGATATGCATGTGCGCGTAACCCACAATTAGGAAATGCGAGTGTGCGTGTGTGTGATCCACTGGAAGCAGGGAAGGTTAAGGATGTGTCCTCCACTCATTTACATTCATAATTGTAAAATATATGCTTAAATAGTACTTACTGATTCCATGCTTTGGAATCGTAATGCTACAATTATACACATTGATATAAAATATCCTGATCAACACACTACATTCTAAGGTTTACTCACAACAATTATCAACTATGTTTCAAGATACTGATTGTAGTGACCAATATTGTATTTATATTAACACATTGTTGTCGTATTACTGTTTCCATGAAGTAATGTATGCAACACCGATTTGTATATGTCACGTTATAATCAAGACTTGTAGCACTGTCCACTTAACTATGAGCAGGTTTATTGATTATTTGACTTTAAACTGACTCTGAAGGAAGTGTATAAGGGACAACTATGTAATGCATTTCGTGCTCCGACGATGCCCCATGTTAGTAGGTGAAAGAGCTCAGTATCGTTTGACTGTGGAGTCTATCGTTTTTGTCATTGTCTGTTTTGGCCGATATATGTTCAATAATGTCGTTTATGAAGATGGGCAGGACGCAAGATTTGCTGTATTTCCTCTTACTGGCACGTGGATATAGATAGGCCAAGTAATACATAATATGGCTAGTCAAGCGGACATCCACGATTGGGGAACATACAGCGGCAGTCAAAACCACTGGCCAGATGGTGACAGTCCAACATGTTCTACACTTTACATATGCACATCGGTGTCCATTGTAGGACTCCAAAAATAGTTGCGTTTACACCTTCGTCTCGTTGTGATTGGCCAGACAGAGTGTCAGCCGTGACTACGGCACAGCTAGACATGCACCACCAGCGTGTTTAAGGTTGATGATACCTGACCATGAAATGCAGGACATATGAACAGAAATCCCCAGATTGTCGTGTCCATAGAAGTGCGTCCACATCCCAGTCCCGCACACATGAAGGATGTGTAATGCGTACCGTGGGGGTTTGCAGCCATGGGATCCTGGGTATGCAAAATGGGGCTCGGTGTTGTTTGGCAGATAATCCGTTGTCCCGCCCCGTGGGAGGGCTGTGGGTATAGCACGTGCCTTAGTCCCCACTAAGGATGCAAAGCATCCACTGGGTAATGCTAAAAGCAGGTGTAAAATGAGTTCAGCCCTACATCAGTGTCCAGTAGGCAATTCCCATGGATGGACAAGTGTACGACCAAGATGGCACCTATAACTGGAAACCTGGTGGAATTACACAGCTGCGGTAAGGCATAACACAGGAAATACATTAGGGACTACAGTAGACACTCCCCATACAAAGTCAGACCGCCCGTCGAATACCGCGCACACAGCACTCGATCTGCCAGCAACAACATGAGGATCACTCGCTTCCATACTGCGGAACAAATGGGCGACCTGTGGAACACATACTAATGGCATACTAACAACCTCAACTACGAAGGTCATACGATGTTTCAACACTAGCGTTCCCGCATATAACGAACATGCTTCAATGAATAAATAGTGTATGCATGTTCTGTCTGTTTTATATTGACAATACAGTGGCGTATATGTCCTACTGGGCCTTCTGAGGATTACTTAAAGCACTTGCCAACCTGCAGCATTACATCAATACCATTTGGGTTAATCGTAGTAGAACATGGGTTTCGTAGCACAACATAATATCTGTAGTCAAACAGACATCCGCGAGTGGGGAACATACAGCAGCGGTCACAACCACTGGCCAGATGGACACAGCCCAACATGTTCTACATTTTACATATGCACATTTGTGTCCATTGTAGGACCCAAAAATTTTTCCTTTTGCAACGCCAACTGGGTGCAAGCGGAAGACTAAGATGAACTACAGCCGTGACTACGGCACAGCTACATATATGCACCGCCAGCGTGTTCAAGGTTGATGACAACTGTCCATGAAATGCGGGACATATGCACAGAAATCCACAGATTGTCGAGTCCACAGATGTGCGTCCACATCCCATTCCAGCACACATGGAGGATTTGCTATGGGTACTGTCGAGTGTTGCAGCCATGGGATCGTAGGTATGCAGAAATGGGTGTTGGAGATGATTGGCAGATGATCCATTGTCCCGCCCCGTGGGAGGGATGTGGGTACAGAACATGCCTTACCACCAACCAATACTGACAACCATCCACCGGAGAATGCTACATGCAGCTGTGAAATGGGTACAGCCCTACACCAGTGTCCAGTAGGCATTTCCCAAGGATGGACAAACGTACGGACAAGATGGCACCCATAATAGCAAACCTGGTGCAATCACACAGCCGTAGTAAGGCATAACACAGGAAAAACAGATGGAAACAACAGTAGACACACCCCGTAGACATCCATCCTGCCATGCGAATCCCGGCGCACACAGCAGCCAAGGTGCTAGCAAGTATGTGGGGATCACCCGCTTCCACTCGGCGGAACATACGGGCGACCTGTGGAACACATATTAATGGCACACCAACAACCTCAACTAGGAAGGTCATACTATGGTTAAAATATGGCGTTCCCACACATAAATAACATACTGTCATGAATAAATAGGTTCTACATGTACCGGCTGTGTTATAATGACAATACAGTGGCGGATAGTTCACAATGGTACCTCTGAGGATTACTTAAAGCAGTTGCCAACCTGCAGTACTACAGTAACACCATATGGGTAAATTGTGGAAGGACACGGGTTCCGTAGCACTACATAATATGGGTAGGCAGACAGACATCCGGGACTGGGGAACATACGGCGGCAGTCAAACCCACTGGCCGAATGGACACAGTCAAACATGTTCTACACTTTACATATGCACATCGGTGTCCATTGCAGGACCCAAAACTTTCTCCTTAAGTAAGTGTGGGCAGCATAGTGTGAACCAGAAGAGGTGACAGCCGTGACTACGGCACAGGTAGATATATGCACCACAAGCGTCTTCAAGGGTGATGACAACCGTCCATGAAATGCAGGACATATGAATAGGACTCCCCAGGCTGCTGCGTCCAGACACGTGCGTTCACATCCCATTTCCACACACATGAAGGGTGTGCAAGGGGTACTGTCGAGGGTTGCAGACATGGGATCGTGGGTATGCAAAAATGGGTGTCGGTGTGGATTGGCAGATGATTCATTGTCCCGCCCCGTGTGCGGGACGTGGCCATGGCATATGCGTTACTCTGCAATAATAATGCCGATCATCCACCGGAAATGGAGAATGCAGCTGTGAAATGTTTACAGCCCTATACTAGTGTCCAGTAGGCAGTTCCCATGGATGGACAAAAGTACGGCCAAGATGGCACCCATAGCTGCAAACCTGGGGGAATCCCACAGCTGTTGCAAGGCATAACCCAGGAAATACAGATAGGGACTACAGTAGACACTCCCCATACAAAGCCAGACCGCTGGGCAGATACCGGCGTACACAGCACTCAATCTGCCAGCACATCAATGGGGATCACACGCTACCATACAGTGGAACAGATGGGTGACCTGTGTAAACATACCAATGGCACAATCTCAACGTCTGCTGGGAATGACATACGATGGTCAAACTATGGTGTTCCCACCAATGAAAGACATCCTTCGGTGAATTAATAGGATTGATGTCAATAGACCATGGCAAACACCCAATGAACAGGAAAGACTTGCTGGCACCCTATGGCCACAAACCATGTCACACATAGGTAGATGGAACAGTCAACTTAAACATTTCGTCCACGACACGTCGCATATGGTATCCAAAGGTACTTCATAGACATGTATGCTCTATCACCCGTAGGCCCCATGAGATTTACACATAACATGGAAGTATCCAAGCATTAAATGTCCACCCTTACACTTCCATTTGTCACTTTCTATGCGAACAATGAACATGTAGCCACAGCATAGAAAGCACAGACGCACTGCTAACGAAACACACACATGTTAACATCACAGAAAGCATACTATGAACACACGTATTACATGATATTGTACTATGAAACACAAACAAACCAGCAACCTGCGGCAAGAATAGTCCCCGTAGTTCGACACAACAAAAGTCTTCGTAACATTTAAACAGTTTATTAAAACATGCAACGTTTTCGTTGTTTCCACGTCTGCAGAAAAAAGCAAAGTCTAAGAATGTTCACAATCAACAATGTGAGTCTTAACAAGATTTTAAATATCACATTGTTGATTGTGAACAGTTTAAGAATTTGCTTTTTCAGAAGAAGTTGTGAAAGCAACGGAAACACACACACACACGGAAGGGACGGGAGACGAACCTACGCCTATCTACATGAACTCACTACAGTATGAAGCATTTACAGAACGCGCTACCGAGTTTACTGAAGAGAGCGATGTCAGAGGCATACTTGTAGGCTGGCGACGTCACCCGCCAGACAATAGTTGGCCGTAGCCAAGGTATGTGTTGCGGAGCGTCTAAAAGCATGTTCATTCGCAGAGGCAGCTGGAAACACACACACACACACGGAAGGGACGGGAGACGAGCCTACGCCTATCTACATGAACATACTACAGTATGAAGCATTTACAGAACGCGCTACCGAGTTTACTGAAGAGAGCGATGTCAGAGGCATACTTGTAGGCTGGTGACGTCACCAAAGACAATAGTTGGCAATAGCCAAGGTATGTGTTGCGAGCCTAAAAGCATGTTCATTCGCAGAGGCAGCTGGAAACACACACACACACACGGAAGGGACGGGAGACGAACCTACGCCTATCTACATGAACTTACTACAGTATGAAGCATTTACAGAATGCGCTACTGAGTTTACTGAAGAGAGCAATGTCAGAGGCATACTTGTAGGCTGGTGACGCCACCCGCAAGACAATAGTTGGCAATAGCCAAGGTATGTGTTGCGGAGCGTCTAAACACACACACACACACACACACACACACACACACACACACACACACACACGGAAGGGACAGGAGACGAACCTACGCCTATCTACATGAACTTACTACAGTATGAAGCATTTACAGAACGCGCTACCGAGTTTACTGAAGAGAGCGATGACAGAGGCATACTTGTAGGCTGGTGACGTCACCCACAAGGCAATAGTTGGCAATAGCCAAGGTATGTGTTGCGGAGCGTCTAAAAGCATGTTTATTCGCAGAGGCAGCTGGAAACACACACACACACACACACACGGAAGGGACGGGAGACGAACCTACGCCTATCTACATGAACTTACTACAGTATGAAGCATTTACAGAATGCGCTACCGAGTTTACTGAAGAGAACGATGTCAGAGGCATACTTGTAGGCTGGTGACGTCACCCGCAAGACAATAGTTGGCAATAGCCAAGGTATGTGTTGCGGAGCGTCTAAAAGCATGTTCATTCGCAGAGGCAGCTGGAAACACACACACACACACACACAAGGGACGGGAGACGAACCTACGCCTATCTACATGAACTTACTACAGTATGAAGCATTTACAGAACGCGCTACCGAGTTTACTGAGTTTACTGAAGAGAGCGATGTCAGAGGCATACTTGTAGGCTGGTGACGTCACCCGCCAGACAATATTTGGCAATAGCCAAGGTATGTGTTGCGGAGCGTCTAAAAGCATGTTCATTCGCAGAGGCAGCTGGAAACACACACACACACACACACACACGGAAGGGACGGGAGACGAACCTACGCCTATCTACATGAACTTACTACAGTATGAAGCATTTACAGAACGCGCTACCGAGTTTACTGAAGAGAGCGATGTCAGAGGCATACTTGTAGGCTGGTGACGTCACCCGCAAGACAATAGTTGGCAATAGCCAAGGTATGTGTTGCGGAGCGTCTAAAAGCATGTTCATTCGCAGAGGCAGCTGGAAACACACACACACACACACACACACACACACACACGGAAGGGACGGGAGACGAACCTACGCCTATCTACATGAACTTACTACAGTATGAAGCATTTACAGAACGCGCTACCGAGTTTACTGAAGTGAGCGCTGTCAGAGGCATACTTGTAGGCTGGTGACATCACCCGCAAGACAATAGTTGGCAATAGCCAAGATTTGTGTTGCGGAGCGCCTAAAAGCATGTTAATTCGCAGAGGCAGCTGGAAACACACACACACAGAGACACACACACACACACACACGGAAGGGACGGGAGACGAACCTATGCCTATCTACATGAACTTACTACAGTATGAAGCATTTACAGAACGCGCTACCGAGTTTACTGAAGTGAGCGCTGTCAGAGGCATACTTGTAGGCTGGTGACATCACCCGCAAGACAATAGTTGGCAATAGCCAAGATTTGTGTTGCGGAGCGCCTAAAAGCATGTTAATTCGCAGAGGCAGCTGGAAACACACACACACAGAGACACACACACACACACACACACGGAAGGGACGGGAGACGAACCTACGCCTATCTACATGAACACACTACAGTATGAAGCATTTACAGAATGCGCTACCGAGTTTACTGAGCAGAGCGCTGTCAGGAGGCATACCCCTACGTGGGTGGTATCATTTGCAGAGGCAATGCGCCCGATCGGGAGTTAGGTCAGAGTGCGCAGTCACACAGCCTGTTACCATCCCAAGGTCGCCGTACAGTAACACGTTAGTGCTGCAGTCGGGAATACCAAGTAACTACTGATCAGTACATCACTGCCTACTGGGCATGCTCAGACACTTAGACTCGGCACAGAGCAGACATGCATACACATGGTGCGACGGCATGGGTGGCGGAATGTGGACCGTCGTGTGTCCAGCCACACAACAGAAACCTGGCCATGCCACAGACGTGGCCGTTGCGAAGGGGATACAGGCATGCACCCGGGGTATAACTGCAGTCGGCCGCGGTGTGCACTGTGCTGTGTGTCTATCTACACAGCTGCCTACTGGGCATGCTCAGACACTTAGAGTCGGCACAGAGCAGACATGCATACACATGGTGCGACGGCATGGGTGGCGGAATGTGGACCGTCATGTGTGTCCAGCCACACAACAGCAACCCGGCCATGCCACAGACATGGCCGTTGCAGCGGGGAATATCTAGGTGCAATTAACCATGTGTAGGACTGGCCTACAGTTTGTTGCATGCTACAGACAACCCTCCCAAACACAGGCTACCTGCACAGATGTCCTGAGGACACTGGTGAGTGGGCATGCTCTCACAACAGCACCATATTGGGTGACATGAACCACCCATACATAGACTGGGAACATCAGCCATGGCACAACACACTACGCCACCGGTCACAGGTGTTCTCACACCTGGCCACTGTTAAACAGCCATGCACCATACATACTAGGGGGGGATGTCTGACAGTTCTGCCCATCACACATGGTGAGGATATGCCCCACACAGGATGTACAGCCCTCAATGGTGATGCCAGACCGTATAGTGGATCCACTGGTCATCCACATCCTGTAACCAAGCATGGGGGACCTAAGTGATGACCTCTCCACAACAAACCACACACATCATACGACCAGTGTGGTACCCTACAAGTCCTCCATGCCAGTGTTGAACCCAGGCCAGACCGGCAACCGCCTAACGAATGCATTCTCTGAGCACCCACATGCATGTCTGCAACAGGCAAACATGATAACATCAGGACCTTGTCCACCAGAGGTAGGCACATGGTGTGGTGGACCCCAGCCACTGACTAGCTGTACATCAACAGTTGGAGCTAATACATGACAGAGGAATGTCAATACCAGGGAAACCATCTCCCATTCATACCGGCGTCACCATACGGCCACACATACAATCATCCATGGCCGCTTGTGGGAGTGGTACTGCAGAGGGCACATGAGACAACCATAGGGCCTTCCTTAACTGTGGTAAGGACATGGTTGGGGGCGCACAGACTTGGCTGGAAATGGTCCAGAATAGTACAACGGTCACTGCACCCACAGACATTGTCTGCAAACCAGCGGACATGTTCCATGCATACATCCCACCCCCCCCCAAGAGGGGACATATCCATCCCACCAGAGTGTAGCCTCCCAAACATCTCATATGGCCTGGAGTGATCCCATATCTCTATGGCGGTTGACACAGTACCAATGGGCACCGATGGTGTCCCTGGCTGTGTGCTACCCATCCTCAATGAGGGCCTCGGCCCACACATGCGGCCACTGTGTCATGTTAGCCTTACTATGGGCTATGTCCCCAATGGATGGCATATGGCATCTGTGGTCCCACTATGCCAGGGTAGTGCTCTTATGGACTGTAGACAGCCACACCCTATCCGCTTGACAAGCCTTGTCTGCAAAGCTGTGGGGAGGTCCATACGGGTGCCCATGGATACAGACAGCGGTGTACAGCCAATACCGGAACATACCCACAACAACATAGTCAAGGGCGGATCCTGCCTCCCGAACCTGCTCGTCCTGTCTGGAGTGGTCACCAAGGCCATTGATGGGGATACGTGGGTTTGCACACAGTACCATGACCTGGTGGGAGCGTTCAGAGCACACTACACATGGGACTCATGGAAAGGCTCGCCAGCATACATGTGTGGACATATGTCACCCGATGCTTCTCAGAAAGGTTGGAGGTCACACCACACAGGGTTGGTGTTCCTGGTGCCTTGTCACACTCATATCTGGTCTCCAGTGGAGGCCCACAGGGCTCAGTCCTGGGCCCCCTGCCATATGGCATTCGACCTTCCAATGTGCATGCAATCATAGGGGGATTGTGGCAGACAAGGTATGCAGATGACTACGCACCAGCCACCATACCCAACACCCCATGTGACACGGACATCCACCTAGGGCGTCATAGACATGGATAACTGGTGCCAGAGCCATGGCCTGCTACTACATGCCAGAGAAGGTGCAGACCTACCCAGTGTGAAGGACATGTTCGGCCCAATGTCACATGTAGGTGGTAAGCCATTCCAGATGGTGGACATGTTCATGGAAATGGCTACGACACCTGTCGTTAACATCTGTCAACACACACAATGGCAATGTGGGTGTGAAGACATTCCACTGTGGCCTCCTGGTCTGGAAGGAATCGCATCGACATCAGGGGTGTTCATTGTACCCCTGTACACATCACACACCAGAGCAATGACTGCGTACATTGGCACATCTGGCCTGTAGCTAACCTGACGCCTGCAGCACTAGGAAGGACCGCAAACATTACATAAGTCGGGGATGACGGTGCTAGGACATGTGTCACAAGCTGCTCGACCAAGGGGACTCCGGCTGTAAACCTTCACAGCACATCTGCTCTGTGGTGATCTGTGCCTGGCATACACGGCCATGTCTGACCTGGGTGACATGGGCATATTCCACTTCCTAGGCTCCAGGCAAACACGGGCACAGAAGCGACTGTCACACACATCACCACAAAGATGAGTGTGATGTGCTGGGGGAACAGGGTCAACGGCCGGAGACCCCCTACAACACGTAGAGGAGTGCCAGCCCATGTGAAGGAAAGGCACTGACTGCCTTCGTCCAGGAGTAATAATGACGTGTGGATGTGTGGATATAGTTATGCGCCAGGCATCATCTGTGTGTCAGTGCTGGACGAGGGACTGGGGACTGATGGATGTGGCATCCCCATCCTGAGGGGTGTTAGCAGCCACACACAGTCATGCTAGGTCCACACATGTCGTAGGGCACATACCCTGTTATGTACATGTGCGCCTATGTTCCTATGTAGGGGTCCATGCCGAGTGCGGGTACCTGTGCTATGCTGATGTTGCCAGACATGCCTGTGGGTACCCCACGACTATGCGTGGGGAACTAATTACAGTGCTCCCAGTAGGCACATGCAAGTACACCATCATTGTCATACGGGTTAACTGAACCAACATGGTGCTACACATGTAACCACCACACATACTGTGTACACAGATCAATGAATGCTGCACCTGTCCTGCATGGTATGTCTGCTGCATGATGTCAGTGCACAACCCACATCACATACACACCTGTCACCAGCCATACACACACACCACAACATACACATCATGTACTATGCGGACACAGGTATCACATACACCTCTCACTATCCTGTCCACCCTGTGCATCAGAATATGTTTGCATAACCATGCACTGATGGTGTAGCTAACAGTTATGCGGCAGAGACTTCATCATATGCACAGGGTGATATGTGCCACAGGCATAGGCTGTACCAATGGATGACATCATGTGTGTGTGTAAGGGCCTGTGCATTGACTGGGCATGACTGTGTACATTGCATGTGGGTGTGGTGGAGCCCTACAGTCGTGTTTGCTGTGTGTGGGTTTGTGTGTACACAGTTCAGTCATCTGTGATGCCTACACGGGGTATGCTTGGCAGCCCCAGACTGTACAGTGCAGGTGTTACGGCTCACTGTGTCCGCCTGCCGCGACATGACCCGTGCCTGCCTGGGGTCGCACGGGCACGACCGGGTGTAGGTACAGACAGTCCACTCTCTGATGTCACATGTCCACTGGAAACGTGCCCACGCCGGGGCCGTCCAGGGCCACGTCCACGTGGCCTGCTCTGTCCTGGTGTGGTCGGTGTAGTAGCAGCTGCACTGCTGCTGCTACCAGCACTGGGTGGGTGGGCATGGGAGGTGGCACGCACACGCTGACCTGCACCAAGTGGTGTTACTGGCCTATGCCCATGTGCCCTATGCCTCACCCCTACCTGGTGTTCCTGCACGGACAGCCCACGCTCAAGGATGGCCATGCCTCGGTCGAGGATACCAGCCATCTCACCCAATCTCCTATCCAGAACATCGGCAAGATGCTGTTGGGCATTCGCCAATGCCTGGATGTTGTCATTCAAGGAACGGATTGCAGACCTCTGCAGCCTCTGCCCTTCCTGGTTCTGCCGTTCGGCACGTGCCTGCGCCGCCATTACAGTCTGGAACATGCATCTGGTTATACCAGCTGCTGCACCCTGTATGGCAGGTGTATGTCTAGCGATGCTCCCCCTACGAGCAGCACCTGCCACATGCCTGCGTGGCACTGCACCAGTCATTACACTGGCAACATCGTGTGTACCCACACCTTCTGCAGCCACCACACATTCCTGCTCGGTGCCAACAGACGCTGACTGACCGTCATCTATAGGCAACGGTGTTGGGGTATGTGTCGGCATCCGAACCATGTTCAGGGATGAAGGGGTCGTAAGTGTGATGTTCTCCAATGGCAGAGTGTCTGCCTGTGACGACCCTGCCTGTGCTTCATGCACATGGTCATTACCACTAGTATCTGTGGGGACACTAGCATCAGCTGGACCGCAGGAGGGGAACTCACCTACAGCACCTGTCAATACAAAGGCATACCGTCAGTTACAATACAGACACACACACACACACACACACACACACACACACACACACACACACACACACACACACACAGACATCATGCATGTGATATTGCAGGTGGCATGCAGCATTCACACACCACAGACCAGTGAATGTAGACCAGACATTCCTAGTGGCAGTATGCACACTGCCCTGGTGGGAACAGTACAACAGGCAGGTGTCTTTTAGTAGGCATGCAGTACACACATTCATGGTAGTTTGCATGCATTACCGTGATACACCGTGTGGCCACGGGCGAGTTGACAGTACACATGTCTGCCGACACTATGTCATGTACACCGCAAACATGTGTGGTATCATGTGGACATGTGATGATGGTGTCCCACCGCATGCACCACATCACAATGGCTGTCATGGTGCAGTGTTATGTGTACAGTCTACAGATACAATGTATGGGTAACAGGGATGTCTGTGCAGGTGCGGTTGGTGTGAGCTGTGTACATAGCTGTACAGTGTGGAGTGCGGGCACTGTGCCACTGCACAGTAGCAGGACACAGTTATGTTTCTGTGTGATGCGTGACCTGGACGCATTACATTGCCATGTCTGTATGTCAGTTCAGCCGCTCAGCAGCACGTATGTGGTGGATATTGGAGGCACCTGTAGTAGCTGTGGAGAGGCATTCCATGTCAGTGGTGTACTACATCGGATGTCCAGGGGGGCCACTACAGTGATGAGCCCACTATGTGTGTACAGGGTGCAACGGTGACTACCCACTGTGGATGTACTGTGTGGCAACATGCCTGTAGGTATCGACTATGGCCTTGTCTGTCTGGGTCATTGACAATTGTGTGTGGTGGACATCGTGCACATGGCCCTGTGGTGGCCCATGTGACATACAACCATACTAGTGTAAGGTGTCACATTCCCTACAGATATGCAGACAGTGTGGATGTCTGCTATGTCGCATAGGTCATGTCATGGTGTGACAATGTTGCAGCCAGAGATGCACGTGCATGGGACATTGCATGTGCCATGTCACAACGTGCACCGATGCAGGGGCATAGGTCACATTGGTAACACCTGTGCTCTGGCAAGATCACAGCTCACTATGTGGTACTGTGTGCATACTGTAGAGGCATACCGATGCATACTACACATGCAGCCATTGTGGAACACCTACACCATTGTATGCATAGCTGAATGCACGTAACACACCAATAGGTTGTGTGGTG
>NC_056727.1:1043221673-1043254773 GCF_019279795.1 Protopterus annectens | reverse complement strand
AGTACATTTCTGACTATTTTTGTTATTGTGTTACTTCAGAATATATGCTCCGTTTCATTCCATTTTACAAAAGGGAATACATTTACATGTGTACAATACTGTCAGGGGCTTTTTAGTGCTTATTTACAAAAAAAAAAAAAAAAAAAGATTGTTGTGGGGGCTCAAACCCTGCCTGCCTACTCTTAGGCCTGCAACTCTACTGCTAAGCTATTACTTCTTGGCTTACTTTGCATATTTAGTTCTTATATCCTTTTCCACTGATTGCTAACTGTGATTACGCTAGTAGCACACCCGCGCACACGGGCGCACACAGTAGCAAACATTTACGGGGTTTTAAAAAAAAAAAGGTTTTAATTTAATTTTATTACATCTCTTCACTTTATACAGTGATGGTCTATCGGGGCATGTGTTGTGTAGTGTGTTTATGCACATTTCCATGGCCTCTCTCGTGGCTGTTTACTTTCAGCCATTCTAGTCTTCCGGGGGCGTGTCCGCTTGCAGGGCTTAGCCTACAGACACGCCCCCTACTCTCTTACACGGACCGTGTAAGAGTTACTAGTGTGATTCAGCATGCCTTATGCACCTCATGCATATGCATGACATGCTGACATCACACAGTTTCACTGTAGCCTCCGTGTAAGAGTTATAACTCTTACACGGAGGCTTCCTGAATCTGGCCCAATGTTTCTACCCATGAAGGCTTTTTTCAGTGCAGGGTAATCTTTCTGTTGCATAGTGTTCTTTTAGAATGTCAGCAGCTTATCTATCAGGTTTTAAAACCTTATTGTTGGTAAGCTGCTGCAACTGTTTGTTTGGTGTGTGTTGCATTCATTTTGAAGACTGGGATGCCAGTCTGTCTAACATGCAGCCTGTCTTAGATGCACTGAATTTAGCTGTTAATACTCTTTAAAGGTAATAGGGAATGACTGAGTTTGAGGTCCTTTGGGTATGTGATAAGTCAGGGAAGGGTTATACTATAAAAGTAGAATCTAGAAACTAAGAGAAGCTGACCCATTCCAGGTATAAAAAAATGCTGCTTGAGCTGTGAGTTAAGCAAGGGTGAGGTGAAATGCTCAACAACTACTAGAGTTTTAACAGTAAAATTGATTCTGTCTTTCCTTAAATACAAGACACTTGGTAGTGACGTAGTGAGCCCAAACTGGTAATTGATTTTGTATACCCTTCATGTAGCTGCACAATCCACACAACGGTAGTCCTGGTGTATTTTTTAACCTTTTTTAGTAGTACTAAGTAATACATCTGCATAATATAGTGATGGTTATATTAAGAAAATATGCCCCTGGATTTATAAATGAGTAGCAATGACAAAAAACATGCAACAAGATTATTTTTTAAAATATTCCTCATTTTACAGATGAACACACAAACTAAATGATATTGCCTCCAAATGCAATAACATTTATTTTAAACTAATGGGTAGCCAAATCACCTCCATGATATGAAGCACTGAAAGTTAAAGAAACACCCAATTTTTCTGCATAGTGCTTCAGCAATGCTGCCTATGGTTAGTCTTATACTTTAGCTAGAATTTTAGTTATTTTAATGTTAACTAGTGTAGGCTTTTAAATTTGGGTCTATTTTTCTAGTTAATTCTAATTTATGATTGGATAGTTTTGGTCTGTGAAACAGTTTATTTTTATAGTAAGCTGCTCCTATATTATCATAGTAGATATTTATATCCCCCTCCCTCATATAGTATTACCCTTAGGGATACACTGCCAGAAATATCCCCCAAAGATTGTATAATAACACATCATATTAGGAAACCTAAACTTTAATGTACTGGAACTAAATAAAAAATTAACAAAATGCCGAAACAGTCTATCCTGGAACAATTAGTTCAACAATCAACAAGACCTAACATATACCAATTGGTGATTACTCAACTCCTGACCTCATTATCTCAAATATAGCATACCCTTGTATTAATTCTAGCTTGCTGCTCAACAGTTTCAGTTGTCACTGCCTCATTATTTCCTTTTGATCCTTTAAAGCAATAATATTTACAAACCAGATTATTACAGGTCATCCATTTCCAGAACAGAAGCAAACATCACTAGATCAAGAGCTAAATAAAGTTGATTTGTCACCACTGTACCTTTTTAATGACCCACCAGCAGCTCTAACACTAATATATTAGCTACAATGCAGGCAGTCCCATCCCTCAGTACAAGAAGAAGAGATAGAGGGCAGATATCTCATTGGCTACAAAAAATCTCATGAAGCAGAGAAACAACACATGGTCTTTATGGAAGCAAAACCAGTAAGATGAAAATTTAAAATGCAGCTATACCTGGCTGGGAAAACAAACTAGAATGAAAAATAATTTGGCTATATAGTAGTTACATATAACCTCAACTATACCCCTTGGCTAAATATGCAGCCATTTTCCACTTTAAAGAGATCTCTATAAACAAATCAATACTTTTATCAAATATCTTAAGAACACCACCACAAAATTCTCAATACTACATCCAATCTTCTTATTAAAAGCTGAACAAACAATTTCAAAACATTTAACTTACATTTTCAATACATCACTTCCTACAGGTATTGTAGCCCCACCTGGAATCATTCCACTATTATCCCCCTACCCAAAGTTATTAAATCCAAACACCTTAAAGACTTTAGACTAATTTCTACTTTATGCCCACTCTCATTTTTTTTAAAGAATTCTGTAAAAATATCTCATTGAACTTATAAATTACTATGGAATCCTCTAAGACAAAAAAACATGTTTTCAGAAATGCCTTCTGTACCAATATAACATTACTGTCAGTTACCACCTCAATACATAGTAACATGAATTATGGTCTCTTTACTGCTGGAGTTCTTGTAAGTAAAGAGCTTTCAAAGCTGTCAATCACAGCCTAGTTTTATCCAAATTTGCACTTGAACTCCAGTGAAAATATTATCATTTGGTTCCAAAACTACCTGTAAAACAAGACATTTCAGGTTTTGGCTAATAACCAGCTTTCACATAAAGGAAGCCTCATTATAGGTTTACCACAAAGATCAGTATTAGGTCCCCCACTCTTCTCTTCTCTTAATGAATTACTTCACAGAGAAGCTGTAATCTCTTGGTGTCATCCTATATCCAGATAAGATTCTTCTTCCTGAGGTAGCTAAATCTTTCTGAGGTTCCAACCCAATTGCAGTTATTCATCTCTAAGTTATGGTAACATGCCTCAAATAATAAACTAATGATAAATGCCAATAAAACTAGTATTATTTTATTTGCATCCCATCCTAAGTTCTGGTAACTAGCATCAAAACTTATGACAACAAAACCAACATAATACCCACAGTAAGTGAATGCAAGTACCTTGGACTAACCCTTAATAATTGTATAAGCTTCAATACACACACTGACATAATAGTTAATCTTGTCCTCTCTCAGTTAACTCTGTTAAAAACTCTCTCATCTACTTTCTTCCACAACACACACAGTCATAGTCAAGAATATTAATTTGTCTAAACGTCTTACATTCTACTCTGCCTACAATACATAACTTCTACAGGGTGCAGTAAACAAAATATGCAGATTTGATTTACTAGCTGAAAAATGTAGCCATCAAGTGGTATAGCTACCTACATCTGAAAGAACCACACTACTTCTGAGAAGCCTGATATTCACAGTGTTAAAATTAGACTTTGAGAAGAAAACTTCTCCTGAGAGAACCAGGACATACCATAGGAAACACAAAAGACAGCACCATCATGCTATGCAGACCACCCTTTAAGACTGTAGTAGGGGAACAGGCATTCTCCAGAATAGGTCCAGCACTGTGGAACAAGCTGCTGCCAGGGGTGGTATTGGCATAATAGTTAAGGGGTTCTCTTCATGAATACTAGACACAGGGTTTGATTCTAATCTCAGGTTGTTGGCTAGGCTTAGAATGGCCCTTCAGGGCAGCAAATCTAGTATTCAGTCATGAATTCCTCAGCTTTTTAGATTAGTGTGTCTAGCTCTGCTTAATTTATCTATTTTTCTATTGTAGACCGAGCATTGCTGACTAGAAAGTATTATTGTTTTCCTTTTTGCATCTTAAATCAATATCAGTCACCAGCCCATCAACTTTCTCCTGATTCTAGGTTTTGAAAAAAGTTCATGTTATGAGCTTGGTGTACTGTGTAATGTATCAATACTTGAAGTCAATTCTAGGAAAGTTATAAATTTTAGAAAGTGTTTTTCTTAAAATTTGACTTTGTGAGAAACAGAATTATTGGTTATTTTTTGCAGCTTTCCTTGGTTCATCTGTAGTATGACTGCATCCCAGTAAAACTGTTTCAGCTGTTCCAGATATACTCATGAACAGTCACTCTGATTTTTAATTCAGTGAGAGTTAAACTGTGTTAATTTCCACCAGATTTGCTTCTAAGGTGAAATCCCACAAAAGACAGTGGTTATACTAGGGGCATGTGTTCTACTCACAGTGTCAAAGCGTTCATTTTCCATAACAGAAGCCTGCATGTGTATAAACAGGTATAGGGGTCCTGAAGGTGACACAGGTCTCATGTGCCTGCCTAATGGAGGAATTTGGGACTTAAGAAAAATGTGAATATGTGATTATTTACAAGATGATGGCAATGACAGAAGCCACCCCTATGTTTAACTGAATGACGGCCCCTCCAGATAGCTCTTGCAATGTAGGGGGTGGGAATACCAGCACAATTGAGTGAATGGGTCAAGTCTGATTATGGTAGATTTTAAGGTCAACAGGAACAGAGGAAAGGCAGATCCAAAGACAAATTGCTGTCAGTTTGCCATCTTGAATGGTGCTTTCATTATATATCCTTTACTGCAATGTGAACCTGTTTCTTGTACTGATCAGATAAGCTGTTATAGCACAAGGACAGCATGAATCATAGCAGTATGATCTGTGGAACTTCAAGCAGTAACATGGTACATCAAATCAGTTTTACAGTTGCTGTGTATGCCACAATGAAATGACAACCCTTAGCACCTGACTTTGTAGTACACCGCAGGGGAATATATTTAATTGCAATATTATCAGGCAATATTTATTTTCCCTGTAATGCACATATTCCTTGTACATTAGCACTATAATGTACATATTGCAGGACTTTGTTGATTTTTCTACAATAACTATAATACATAACTAAAATCAGTGATCACTACATAATGTAAAGTACTCTTTATACAATGTATTATCTTGCATTTCATGATCTGTTCAGAAAAGTTCATAACTCATAACACCTCTACACCTTTAGCTTTGCTTTTGCATAGCAAGGAAACACAGAAGTATAGTAAAATATATTTTCATTTTACATTAATGAATACAAGATATCTATCAGATAAGACAATGGCAATATGAGGAACGGATGGCTGTGGCAGAAAAATAAAATAAAATATATGGCAGGAAGGCCAGAGACAAGGTTTGTACTTCTATGGAAATGTTACTAAGTACTCCCTTTAATACAAATAAATGGCCATAATCTTTTCTTAAACAAAAATAAAAGGAATAACCACCAACAAACAGCTGTGAATGAAACAAACTTTTTTCAATGCACATGTAAGTACTTTAATGTCCCAAGTTCCTTCATCAGACCATCCAACCAAAAAAAAAAAAAATCACACACACAGTCCTCTGTAAAAACAGTCACATTACATCAGCTCATTCTACTGGTAATAGCAAGGACTTAGTAAAGGCCCACCCCTTTAGCTTCTGCATATTGAATTATCTCATTATCTTCTGTCTCTTCACTTTCTACCAAAAATAAAAAAGCTGTTTCCTGCCTTTCCTGGATCTAGTGTAGTCTAGATACAGATTTGCTGTATCCAGGACTTTTTGTAAGCTTCTGAGCAGTGCTCTTCAATTTTGTCCCTTAGATCTGCTAGTTCTCTGCTCTCCTGCACCACTTTTATTAGCTTATTAGTCTAGCACTTTAGCAGACTTCTTGTTGCAATTATTGTAGCACACAACAGTGCTACCACCACTAAACGTTCTACAAGGAAACAGCTCCGGTACTTATTATTAATGCCCACCTCTCCAGGCATGTCTAAAGGTCAGTTCCCTGAGCTTTCTCCTACTATCCTGGTGAGCTTGGGCATCCTGAGGCAATGTAGCAACTGCCTCATGTACACTGACAACCCTCTCCTCTTACCTCCTAACACTCAGACTTGTGAGAGATACACTTATATATCCAAACTGGAAGCCATGTACTCTGCAGCCAAGACCAGAATAGCTGGTTAAGAGGAGCAGGTCAACACTTGCACCACAACACATGGAACACATTGCCCTCCAGAACACACACCAGCACTGCTTTCACATAAAAACACAAACCACACACCCACCTTCGCTGAGGCTCTCAATAAAAATCTACACAAACAGCAGAGACCTCCAAGGCAGAAATGCACTCGACCACCACAACACAACACTAATCATGAGACACTTAACTCTCCTAAACTGTGTGGCACTCAACCAAAGCCCCTAAGGCAAACATGCCCAACACACTACTCATAGGTGACTCGATAGTGAGGCACACCGATGTCCCACTCACTAGGCTGAATAAGGAGAAAGTAAGTCAGCTGCCTGTCAGGTGCCAGGATCCACCACATAACACACGCACTCAGGTCCCTTAACAACAGGTACACATATGACTCTGTCATTGTACATGTGGGTGCGAATGACCTGAGATGTATCTACCTGGACTACATGAAAAGAGACATGGAGGATCTCTCGGATTATATAGCCCAGATGGGTATGACCCTAACCCTGAGCAGCCTTCTACCATCACTCAGAATGATACCACAATACAAACAGAAAATGACTGATTTCAACAATTGGCTAAGTTGCTGGTGTCATTCTAAGGGGATCCAGTATCTGTCTGCCTGGGATGACATGATTGACAGACCTAGATACTTTGCCAGAGATGGCCTGCATCTGTCACCTCTGGGCTTCTGGATACTGGCCATCCCTATAATGCCTTTTTTAGGTGGTGTTCCAAAGACCAAATTACCACTGTAACAGCTACAAACAAATGCAATCTGAGGGTCATACTGCTCAATTCTAGAAGTTTAAATCTCAAAATGCACTTGCTCGAAGCACTCCTTAAAATGGAGAACATCGACATTTGTGCAGTAAAAGAGACCTGGTTCAAGGCAGCAGATAGCACCCCCACACTACCAGGCTATAACTCATTCCATACCTTTCAGCCCCAGAACTTGGACCGAAGCTTCAAAGGCGGTGGTGTTTCCATATTCATAAAGGATGCGCACACCTCCAGACTGGTAGCCCAACATGACGCATCAGGGATACTTCAAGTGCAGCTAACATTGGGTAAGACAGTGATTCAGGTCATAGCCTGATATAGGTCCCCAACCATGACCCAAGACTCACACTCCACTTTCCTAAGCACCCTGGAGTATATTAGGTTCCAACCCAACACTGTCATACTGGGCGACTTCAACTACCACTACATTAACTGGGAAAACTACTCATGTACCAAAACACTTGCCCAATGTTTCCCTGAATTCATTAATTCCAGTGCCCTGGATAAGCTCATTCTTACCCCCACTAGAGGTAGCAACATCCTTGACCTGCTCATTACTAACAATGAGTGACCATTGCTCTGTACCAATAGTCAACTCCTTCCTGGTTAGATCCGACCACAAACAAATCACCTTGGAAATCCACAACCCCCACCCCCACAAAGGTAACCACCATGAAAAATTTCTCCAAAGCTAACTTTGGGCTCCTAAAAACAGAGGTGGCTAACTTCACGGCACCCATGCAATAGGAGAACAGCTGCATGACTGTCAAATCATACACTAATGCCCTGTACGAACACATACACAAATGCATCGATCTCGCCATACCCAATAGAAACAAGATGCTCTCCTTCAAAAAAAGGAAGCCAATCTGGTGGTCCTCTGCCATAAACAAACTCTACAACAGAAAGAAGAGACTGATGAGAAATAAGGTGAAGTCCCTAGACTGGAAAAACTCCCTTATCAGCCCCAACAAAAAGCTGAGATTCCTTATCAGATCTTCTAAAATCTAACTATGAAAACAGAATTGCAGAAGATAGTAAAGACAACCACAAGGCCTTCTATAGTTATGTAAAGAACCTCCACAGCAATACCCAGATTTGCTCGGAGCTATTGCATAATGGCACCTCCTATACTGAGCCAACAGATATTGCCAATATACTTGTAGACAGATTCAGTGCCAACTTTGCCCCTCTCTCCTCCACCAAAGGACCAATCACAATATCAGTAGATTGCCAGGCACCCAGTATTACTGCTGCACAGGTTAAAGCAGCACAGTCCAAGGCCAAGAATTCAGCTTCTATGGGACCTGACAATATCCCTGGCTGTGTTCTACATGAACTACAGAATGAGTTGGCACCTCAACTGTGTATCCTCTTCAATCACAGCCTCACCTCAGGTTATGTCCCTACTGAATGGTGCACTGCTACAGTCATCCCTCTCCACAAAGGAGGAGTGACTACAGACCCTGGGAACTATTGCCCCATTAGCCTGAAAAGTCTGATATGCAAAGCTATGGAATGCATCATCATGGACCTAATAAACAAAGATATAGGGAACCTACAAACTCTGGATCCCACACAGTTTGGTTTTGTGAAGGGTAGATCATGCCTGCTCAACCTGGTTTACTTCTTTGAGTCAGTCACCAGAGCTGTGGATGAAGGCAAGGTGGTTCATAGAGCCTACCTGGATCTGGCCAAAGCCTTTGATACCAATCTCCACTCAGGAATCATAGAAAAACTCACTAAGCTAGGCATCAGCCCCTATATCACTAGGTGGGTTGCAAATTGGCTCACAGACAGAACCCACAGTGTGAAAGTAGCTGACTCCAAGTCAGACTGCCAACCAGTCATGAGTGGAGTCACACAGGGTTCAGTCCTGGGTCCTCTCTTGTCTGGCATCTACTTCTCTGAAGTCCAGGCCAACACAAAGGGACTCTGGCTGACAAAGTTTGCAGATTATTGCAAGTTGGGAGCCATAATTAACTCCCCAAGTGATGTTCACATCCTACAGAAAGGCCTCACTGAAACCAGTGACTGCTGCCAGAGCCATAGTCTTAAGCTCAATTCCAAAAATGTGTCATCATCCCCTATGGGAAAAACCCAGTTTCCATGAATTACCACATCGATGGTAGTCCACTGAACACAGAAGGCATCATAAGAGATCTGGAACACAGGTTGACAGCAATTTCTCTTTTGACTACCACATTGCCACTGTGGTCAGAAAGTCCTTCTATGTGGCACATCTCATTACTAAGGGTTTTGCATCCAGGAAGAAAGAGGTCATTGTCTCCCTCTACTCTTCCCTCATTAGGCCATTAATCGAATACAATGCCCCATTTGGCATGTACCTCAATAGACACCTACAACAACTGGACAGCCCACAAAAATACCTCACAAAGAGGATCTTAGGCCTTAAACACTTGTCCTATATGGACAGACTCAAAAAACTCCAACTATTCTCTGTCTCATAGCATCTACTTAGACACAGTCTCTGCTTGACTTACAAACCCATGTCAGACCCAGCTCTGTCAGGAAATGCTACATCTAAAGAAATCCCAATTCCTCTGCACTATACGCTCCAGAGACCTCAACCTCATTACCATAAACAAAAGAACAAGCTGGAGGGACAGCTTCATAACATACAGACTGCCCATGCTATGGAATAGACTTCCCATATATGTCAAGTGGAGCGCCTCATTGGCCCTCTTCAAGAGAAATATTGATGTGTGGATGGGAAATAGAAAATTCACTCTGGGGATCACTGCAGTGGCTCTACTTGACATAGGCATTGCGAACTAAGGTCAGGTGGCACGATGCCAAGGTAATCCTATGGGCTAGGCTTGTAAAGGCTCCAGGGCCATTAGCCTAGTGTGTGTGTGTGTGTGTGTGTGTGTGTGTGTGTGTGTGTGTGTGTGTGTGTGTATATATATATATATATATATATATATGTGTGTGTGTGTGTGTGTGTGTGTGTGTGTGTGTGTGTGTGTGTGTGTGTGTGTATATGGATCTCTTTCAGATGATCAAAGTTTTAAAACTTCGAATTTCATACAGCCGAGACCATATGATCGAAGTTTCAAAACATCAAACACGTGAAAGAAAAACGAAAACACAACAAAAAAAATTTTCTGGACATTTTTGCAGGGGGGAAAGCCCCCCTGCACCTCCCACACCCCCTGCTATTTCAATATACCAACTCCGAGATTACATTACAACAATGAAATGGAATAATTTCCCATTCTGTGATGCATGGAATATTATTTTGGGGGAGCATAGTGATATAATGCAAATATGAATTCCTCAAGCATTTCTTCCTATATAATGATGTATTTAAACCATTATCATCCCCATAGACAGTAACATCTAAAAAAATCAATAGATTCAGTTGAGTACTTTTAAGTAAACTGAGGAATTTTGTTGTACTGTCAGTACAGTACAAAATCTGTTAGAATTTGGGCATTCTTTGTCCAAAGAAGACATCCTCTGCAAAAAATGCAAAGTACTGTACATAATTAACATATTCATGTCCTCACAAAAATAATGATATCTAGATATATATTTATATATATATAATTACATCCATATTTTATTTAAATCAACTTCTGTGTTGTTAATACACCTTGAATGACATATACAGATACTGCCAGATGTAAGAGTTCAGTATTCCCCAGAATGACAGGATATGCCCCTACCCTGGAGATTGTAACTAGCAGGTGTTGTGAAGGGCACAACTTCTCACATGGGGGTGCAGAGGGTCTTACACCTCTGCACAAAAAAAAAAAAAAACACTATTTTATTTTCCATTTTCTGAGGATTAGCCTTGAAGCATACTCAGTAGTGAGTCAATGAAGTTTTGTCATTGTAAGTCGATCAACGTTAAACATGTCAACATTTGCTTGGATCAGCTAGCAATAATAGATCCATATATATCTATATCTACATATCTACATCTATATATCTATAGCTATCTATATATATATATATAAGTTTACTATCATTTCCTGCACTTCCAAGTAGGGGTCTTTCCCCCCATACCCTCTTAACTATACATATTAACTTGACACCTACACAACCACTTGAGAAAACAAAAACATACCATACACTGTGACTCGGTGCTTGTGCGTTTATGTGCCCCTCAAAAATAATCTCGCTGTATGCCAGACAACATTGCCTAATACTATGTATACCCATATACACCAGTGGTCCCCTGCATTTGTCACTATCATCATTGAACAATAATTATGTAAAATGTGGATATAATCCCATATGGGAACACATACCTTACTTAGGCAACAACATACATTTTATCATCTCATGCCCTCAGTCCTGAGGAGTCATCTCACTAAAACTGGTATAGAAGGACAATCTATTCAAATGATAGCATCAGTCTTTAATACAGCCTTTCAAAAGGAAATTTAGAATAAACTCTTGTAAGAGGAAACATCTGCACATGACAGTAGCACATGTGGGTAACAATACTCTCAACAACATGTACATTGATTATAAATAATAATGTTGGGATTTGAACTATATATCTAACATCACAAACTAGGCAGCCACAGTGGTGCAGTGGTTAGCATTGCCGCCTTACAGCAAGAGGTTCTCCGGTTCGATCCTCAGCTGAGGTGCCTTCTGTGCAGAGTCTACATGTCCTCCCTGTGGTTGTGTGAGTTTCCTCCGGGTGCTCCGGTTTCCTCCCACATCCTAAAGACATGCTGTAGGTGGATTGGACACTTTAAATTGGCCCTAGGTGTGAGTGTGTGCCTTCTGTGGAAGGTTGGGCACTGGGCTGGCAATTCGACACTGTAAAACTCCACTGCCAATCATGAGCGGACAGGTGATCCGCTGTGGTGACCCCCCAACTGGGAAAAGCTGAAAAAAGAGGAAGATCACAAACTAATAAAGACATGCTGAAACACAAGCACCTTGAGACTTATTTTACAACCGTGACACAACACATTTCAATGGATGACATCACCATTCTGTACTGCTTTGATGTTTTCACTAAAAAGGGTTGAATGGCACAAACACACTCTATAGATATACATCATATATGTACTGCAGCCTGTTCTGCACAGTGAAAGGAAGAAACATACATTCACTGAAGGCAGTCAGTTCTGTATTTGAACTCCCTGCCTGTCTACTGATGCAGTCTATACACAAGTGTATTCTAGCCATGCACAACAGAACTCTGAATGCATGTGCACCACACTGCATCTTTGAAGGGATGATATTAGTTGTGTCATGCAAAGGAGATGTATTGTGCAAAACTGACTTCTACAGCCATGTGGGATTCTAAATGCTGTCAATACTAAGAGATGTGAGACACTTCTGCATCCATTTAAATTCACACACAGTCATTAGTTTTCATTGCTGTATTGGAACTCCTTACCTATCAACTGACACCATCTACATAAAAGTGTATTATAGACATGTGCCACAGAAGAGGTCTGGCTTTAGTGCTATGAGGCTACATTTTTGAAAGGATGACCTCATTCTTACATTGACAGTATGTGTTTGTAGACAGAGTGAATAGGGGATGGAGGATTGAACCGATCATGTAAATATTTCTCACAAGTCGGAGTCAAATGAGTACAGCTGTTAAATTAAATCCCCAGTGATGCTATGGACGCTCCCTCAAACACACAAGTTGACTGCCATGAGATTATAACCCCATACCTATCTAGTTACACAATTTAGAAAACACAGTACTTAATGTAAGCACCATTTCAAAAATCTGACCTCTATATTGTGAGATATAGAGGATAACATCAGCATTGTGTTCCACAGAAGATGATATTGGGATAAGAGTCTGACACTGATTTGTACTCATCTTGTAGTGTAAATGGTTCTCCATCCTGCTATTTCATTGAGGCCAGCAGTACGTAAGGTCATATCTACATGACTCTGTACCCACCCACATATGTATGCAAATGTTGACTGCTGTGAGTTTAGACCCCCTACCTTTCTAGTTACACAATCTAAAAGACACAGCACTACATGTAAATGCCACCATAGAGGTCTGAGCTCTACATTGTGAGAGTGTACCATGTAGTGGATGACATCAGCATCGTGCTGCTCAGAAGATGATGTTTTGAGAAGGTCTGACATTGATGTAGAGTCACCCTGCAGTATAAAAGTTTCTCCAGACTATTTCAGTATGGCCAGCAGTACATAAGGCACACACACTCTCACACAATTTGTCTGCAGTAAGATTAGAAATCCCTTCTATTTAGTTAGAGGACACAATACTTAATGCAGGTTTCACACAGACGTCTGACTTCTACAGTGTGAGGGCTTGACAGTGATGTGGCCTCACTTTACATTGTAAAAGTTTCTCCAGACTACTATTTCAGTGAGACCAGCAGTACATAAGGTGATATTTACAAGACTCTATACAAAACATATAGACACACACAAGACTCTATGCAAAACACATAGACACACACACACACATACACGCACACACACACACACACACACACACACACACACACACACACACACACACACACGCACACACACACACACACACACACAAGCATGTGCATGTGCACACACACGTTAACTGCTGTGCGATTAGAAACACTTTCCTTTCTAGTTATACAAGCTAGACAATACAGTACTTAATGGAAGTGCCACCAAAGAAGTCTGCCTTCTACAGTGTGACAGCACAGTGTAGATAGTGTTAGTTTCTCATTTTCTCTTGGAGAAGATATTGTGATTTTAAATTTATTGGGCAAAGACATATTTGCTGATATGAAACAGTAAATGGAATCTTAGGATCATTAATAAATACACTCGGTTGACTTAGGTCTGCTATGCTGTCATTAGTGTATATTGCAGAACTGACACTGACATGTACCCGTTTTACATGATGTTGTGTACATGAAACACACACACTTGTGAATCACAGGATGGACAATTAAGCATCCGTGGCACATGAGTTTAGGATGATGGCATGTAAACCATAATGAATGGTACTGATATTAGAAATGGTATCTGCTCATGCATGGGCAATGTGGACTGGCAGTGTAAAAGTCCTTACTGTTCCACTGTAGTAGGGATAAGTAATGATGAGGTATGTGTGCCAAGGCTCTGTGTGGTTGTGTATTATTAGGGCTAAGTAATTATGAGTATGTGTGCCAAGGCTCTATGTAGTTGTATATCATTAGGGCTAAGTAATGATGAAGTATGTGTGCCAAGGCTCTATGTGGGTGTATATCATTAGGGGTAAGTAATGATGACGTATGTGTACCAAGGCTCTATGCAGTTGTATATCATTTGTAGGTGTCAGTGCTGCAGTGCAGACCTAACTGTCCAGAATGAAATGTTCAGTTAACCACACTGTTGACAGCAATTCACTTGTGTCCATTATGCAATTTCCATGTAATGAAGTAATACAATCTCACAACAATACTTACCTTTCAGCAACAACAAGACCAAGAACCTTTTCGGAATCCAACGGACACTATGCCAACTCTGGGAAAAGGGGATGGACCAACTCAGAATGCCATAGAGACTCGGGCGATGGACAATATAAGAAAGGTAGATGAACATAATTTACATAGTGATATTTCTACTAATAGCTATGTGGTTAACCTGTCGAGTTATAAACTTGATAGTATTGAACTATCTATTTTGGAAAAAGGCCTTAAATTTGTACCTACCTGTTTTCCCAAAAAAACATGAGTTAAAGGTTGAATTATTTCAGCTATGTCGGAAAATGCATTTAAGGGAACACTTTTTTAGATTGAATAACAGCTCTAGTAATGATGTTAATTGTTATGCTACCTTATTATCTGATAGTGATATAGAAAGTGATGAGAGTTTCTATTCATGTTTGTCGGATGATGAAAGTGTAAGTAATGCTTACGGTTTATTGGATACACATATGCTGAAAGCCAGCAGCTGTTTTTTACCTCCCTGTAAAAATCCCAATATACAGAAATTTGAGTCTTTGTTAAATATAATGCTGGATAAAGAATTGGAAGAATTCATGAGTCAAAAGCACTATTATAACTTAACAAAAATGGAATGGGATAAATTACAGCTATTAAGTAAGAATAATGACATAGTTTTCAAACCATCAGATAAAGGGGGAAAACTTGTTATATTAAACTCTTGTGACTATTATAGTATGTGCATGAAACATCTTGACAATAAAACTGTATATTGTGAAACAAACATAGCATATTTAAAGAAGGCCAAAGCCGATTTTAATGCTTTATTACAGAAAGGCATTAGGTTACACTACTTTACTAAGACAGATGTTGATCGTAAAATAAGTATAAAAAATAATAAAGTGGCAAAATTTTTTTGCTTGCCAAAAATTCACAAAAATCTGGATAGGCCACCTGGCCGTCCTATTGTTTCAGCTTATGGCTATTTCACTTATAATCTTTGTACTTTGTTACATGAAATCTTACTCAAAAAGGTTTTGTTGTTACCTTCGTATATTCAAGACTCCTACGATTTCCTTCAAAAAATTAAAGGTATATATCGGACAGAGGGAATGTACTTTATTACTGCTGACGTAGTGAGTCTTTATATTAATATTTCCCATATTTTGGGTTTAGAAGCCATAAAATTTTTTCTAGGTGATAGTCCCAAAACTTATTATAAATTGGAATTAGTTGAATTTTGTTTAACTAACAATAATTTTGAATTTAATGGCGTTTTGTATAAACAAGTGATGGACACAGCCATGGGAGCTGCTTTTGCGCCAGCTTATGCGAACTTATTCATGGGAATGTTTGAAAATGAATTTTTGTATAGACAACAATTCTTTAAGAATAATGTTATAAAGTATTTTAGATTTATAGACGATCTTATTTTCATCTGTAAAGGTGACTTTAATTCATCTGCACAGTTCATTCATGAATTAAATAATAATAAATTTGGTATTGGTTTTAGTGATATACAATTGGGCTGTCAGGTAAACTTTCTAGATATCCCTCTTGAAGGTATTAATGGCCATTTGATACATACTGGTATCTATAGAAAATTTGATTAAATTAGTTGGAAGATGTGGGGCAATAGTTGCCACCCTTCTCATACTTTAACAGCTATTCCTTATGGAGAATTCATTAGAATAAAAAGATTAAATACTGATATTAAATTAGCTTATGATGAAGCTCTCAAAGTAGCTGAAGTGTTTATAAATAGAGGATATGATCCAGTAAATGTTAAGAACAGTTTTAACAAGGTATTTAAAAACAATAATGTTGTAAATACATTTAATAATTGTTACTATTATAACAGTTATAACACCCATAAATCAAATGAGGAGAAGATGTTTTTTGTTACCAAACATACACATTTTTCATATATTATTAATAAATTAATTATAAAGTATTGGAATTTCATTAAGAAAGATATTATTTCATTAAAAGATACAAAACTAGTTATATCATATAAAAAAGGTAAAAGTATTCAAGATTTTCTAGTACATAGTATTTATAAGAAGCCTAAGACCAGTATATTTAACAATATGAAAGTTGTAGGAACTTTTCCCTGTGGAAATTGTTCCGTGTGTAAGTATATAGTGTCTGAGGTGGTTAAGCTAAACGGAAGAAATTTCACCACTAGAGCAAGATACACTTGTATGAGCAAAGGTATAATTTATGCTATCTTTTGTACTTGTAATAAATATTATATTGGTGAAACCAAGAGAATGTTGGCAGATAGAATCAAAGAGCATGTTAGAGATGTAAAAAATAATAAATTTAGTAGCCCTATTGCTGAACATTTTAATTCTGTACATAATGGCAATATTGATTGTATAAAAGTTACCATACTGGAACATGTACCTCTTTATTATAACAATTTGGAATGGCAAAAGAATATATTGAGACAGAAAGAATCCATTTTAATTATGAAATATGGCACTTTACATCCTTATGGTTTGAATAGAGAATGTAATTGGCAAAGTCTTATTTAGAATTGTGACTTTAAATGTGTATTATACTTTTTTAATTGGTTGATTGTATAATTGATTTATTGTTTCATGCTGTATATATTCTGAATTTTTATAAGGCTTCATTGTTTTACTCTACAAAGGCTGTTGGCCGAGGCGCTAGAGAGATTCGTTTGAGCTGAATAAATTTTATTATTTTGGAAGGTAGAGCTGGGACTCACTGCTTGTTCTTGTTGTTGCTGATAAATACTTACCTTTGTTCAAAATTTCTTCCTAAAGCACAGTGCTAAGAATGGATATTGCAAAGTATTAACACATGCATGATTATTTTTTGAGGTGTTAAACATGGAATGTGAAGTAGCAGTGTTTGATGTTATTCATTGGTGCTCCCTTCAAACCTTTGTTCAAATAAGGAGCAAAGAGGAACTATTGTGAGATATGATTTAGGTTACCATGTTGCAGATACACACTTTGCATGTTGGACTCTACCTTTGACATGTTAGGGCCAAAGCTGAATTCAAAAATAAATAGTTGTGCTTGCTTTCCTGTTGAGATGACATTAGGGGAGCACACAGGGGTCACTGCTGAAGGAAAACAGTAAAAATTTTAATTTGGTTAGCCTTTTGCAATGCAAACAGGCTTAGTAGCAATGCTCAACCGTCAGCACTCTGGACAGTACTGAGTGGAGAAAATCCACCTGTCACCTAACTTTGTTCTGTGGCACAAGGTGTAACCTCAGTGATCTAAAAAAAAAAAAAAAAACAAAACAAAACAAAAAAAAAAAAAACAAATAAAAAAACAAACAAAAAAAAAACAACAGAGTTGAAGCAGGGATTGAGTCCAATATACAGATAATTTTACAAAAAGTGTCAGAAAGTGATTGTCATAAGTAATTTTGATAATAAATGAAAGACTGCGTAGGAATGACTATCCTAAATATGTTAATTGTCCAAATTGTGTCAGTAACATATACTGAAATAATATATGCCTACTATATATCAGCCATGCTTCAAGGGAAATCAATAGTTATTTGGGTGTATAATTTGTTAAACATGACAAGGATGTTATGTATTTTGAAATACTTATTATGACTCAGCATGCGTCCTAAGTGTGCAGGGAAGGATGTCTTGTGAAGTGTGGGCATTATGCTTTCTCACAGTTAAGTGCAGTAATTAAATGATATAAGATAAACATTTCATCCAGCAGCCTACTTGATGACCCAGAAGAGATGATGAGGGACACAGAAATGGAGAGACACATTTGTGTTATGACACATTTCTGAGCTCCTCTATGGTGTGTTTGTATTACTTGTTTCCTCATTCAGAATGTGTCCTGCTATGCAGGATTAAGTGATTGATATAGGGATAGAAAAGCTGTGGGAGTGACAATAACCAATACATACATCTTGTTGAAGAAGGTGTGGGTATTGGAAACATGACGTTGACATGAGGATGGTGTTTTGTTCATAACAAATGTAGCACACACACAAGTAATGTTAATATGGAGAAAACGTACATTACTGTATAAAATTCATAAGGATTTGAGCATTTGTCAGTAGAAATAAAACTTTATAGACAGGTTGATTATCTTAGCTTATGACAGAAAAGCTCATGCTGTACTAACTTTCACATTGTAAGAGATCCCCATAACATAGTCACAAAAGCATTAGGTAGGCAGCAGTATTCATTACACTTATATCAACTATAGCCTTCTGTATAGCTTACATGATATCTAGCAGCAGAATACATTTGGATGAGTAATTGTATCACAGTGTCTTACCCTAACTCTGTTTTACTACAGAGCAGTGGACATATTACTATTTGCATTAAGCTAACAGTGGAAATGCGATCAAAGGCAAAAACTCACAACATTTTGCAATGCAATTTACCATAGTACATTTGCTTAATGACAGACTTCGCAGAAATGCTAAGGACTTCAACTGATAAAACAGAAGGGGTAGACAGATGCATAGGTAACACATACACATGATAGAGACTTATAAAACAGGCAATAAGGTTTCACCTAATGCTGGATTCTGACTGTTGTAATGATGCAAAATTAACTTTATAGACTTGACCATTAGCTCAACACATCACGAAGGAAACCCTTCCCTATACATATCAAAACCACAACATTGAAGGGACAGAGATAACCTATTAAGCCAATGGAAAATGTAGGTATTAGCCTTCAGCAAAGAAATGACAGTATGAAACTGCCATATGATGAATTGTACATCACTCAGCCTAACAAATAGTCAACAGTACAAAAGGGAGAGAGAGAAAGCATGAAGCTACAGGCAGATGGACACAATTGGTGTTATGGGTCATTAATGCACATCTTTATGGTGTGTCTTTATTATTCATCCATCATGCTCTGTATCATTTACTAATGTCTCTGGGGATCAAAAAGATGTAGGAGAGGCAAAACCTGATTAAGGCATGCATAGAAAAAGGGTGGATTACTAATTCTTCCTTATGGGCATGGATAGTTTGCAAATTGTTTTTGCAACAGCATTCAAATTTTGATCATTGAAGATTGTAAATGGATAAAAATTAAGATGTATGTCATGAAACGTAAAATAGAAGTATAACATCACAGTAAGAAATAATCTAACATGCAGCTGGAATCAAACCCTTTATGCTACAGCCAAATATCAATCTTCAGACAACTGATTTATGTCAGCAATCCCTAGAAGACACTGCACTTTCTTACATCCAGCAGTCAAAAAAATGGTTGGAGTAACCATTGCCAACATCCAGCAGTCAAAACAACTGTTGGAGTAACCGTTGCCAAGTATTGCCTTTATTCTGTCTTTGCTCTGTAGTGTGATAGTACAGCATGTTTAAACATCTTTGAGTGAGGATAACCAGACTACAGCAGGTGATGGCAACAACTGATCAAGTTTTGCCATATGATATGAACAGCAGTTCACTGTCACTTAGCATTGCTACACAATACCAAACTCCATGCAGAAGCTGAGGACAAAAAGTGAAGGGTTTTTCATGGGCCTTTTCTGGATATGTATGTTGTGTGTGAATTTATTTTTCAACCAGATTAAGCATGTGAAAAAGGGGATTGATAAAAATGTGGTGAAATGGGGGAGGCAAGCAGAGGGAAGAACACAGGGAAAAGAATAGAGGGATTTGCAGGAAGGTACTGTGAGAGAACCATAGCTATTCACTCCTTCATAGCATAAATGTAGAAGTCTAGACAGAATTTGCCGATTTTGGATCATCACTACACTGATGGTAGATAACAACAAGAGAATAATGTTATACAGCCAATTGCACCAAATCAAATGTGTCAAGATGGCATGCAGATGAAGTGGAGAGCTATATATGAGTCGATTTTCTTTAGTGGGAGAGGTATCAATTTTTTTTTAATTTCAAAGAGAGAGGAATGTTGGATGATGATCTTAGGAATGTGATAGTCAGGTATGCAGGGTAGATGAAGAAGCAGGTGCAGACACATAGGACATACAAGACAGATAAGGATGGTATAATTTAGTCTATACCTTCACAACTTTCATCACTGTCTCCTGTCTTAGTTTCCTGTGTCAGTGCTCAACATAGCATCATCTTAGCAATATGATGAAGTACATTTTCTACACATCCACTTCAGGCACTGAGGCTCCTTTCCATGATATCATCCTCCAGCCATGTCAGCATTTGTTGGGTGACAAAATCATCAACTTCACTGCTACTACTCCTGGAGGGTACCAGTGCACCAGCTGCTTGGGCAGAGCTACCTTGTACAGAAGGAGAAGGTAGGGCAGGGGGTTTTGAGGCAGCACTGACAGGCTGGGACACCAATGTACTGGGTATCAGTGCTTCAACTTATGGAGGCATAGTGGGCCAATCTGCAGTGGCTGGTGTACTCTCTCTGCCTAATGTCATTTTTTTGTAAGTAGAAATGTATGACAACAGATCATTTTAAGCCATGTAAAATATTCAAAAGAGAGAGAGAGAGAGAAAAGGGGTGAGGTGAGAAAAAGACAGAGAGAGAGAATTAGAGTCATGGCATGTCACAAGACTATATTTTTTCATTACATATGTATTTATAATTATCCAGTCTAAACATCTGCGTCACATCCAGGTGTGATGGGAAGATCTTATTCTGTTGTACCATTAATCAGTTGCCTTGCTATTATATCATAAATACAACTATTTATTTCAGTATTACTATACTGCATATAATTACAATAGGTATATGGCTTAAGGTAAGACTTCGTGCATACATACCCCATGTATCTTAGAGGTGATAAAACCTCTCCTGGTGCACCTCCCTATTTGCTGCAATGTCTTCAGTACCAGTACAATAGAGAAGAAGAGAAAAAGAGGTAGGAAAGCATAATTAATCCCAGTCTTGGCTGTGTATTGCATTCATTATAACTGAATGCAGATGGACACAACTAAAGGGATGTCAGTAGTTCTAAGCTCATCCTCCCATTGGCTAAGGAGGTCCTTCTTGTGCCATTTCAGGTCACCATAGTTGTGACAACTATTCTTTCCAGTGTAAAATTCCAAGATTAAGTCTTATAATGATAGCCAGTATAGTCCCCCTTGTAACAGCCTACAGCTGTAGTGCTTCTTTAGGAGTGTCACAAAAGTTCTGGACTCCTCACACCCTGCCTCTGTGCTCTAAATTTAGCACCATTGTCTCCCAAGCTGGCTATGTTTTCAAAAGTCAAGCAACAGCTCTATGTCTGAACTGGCACCAAATTTCAACTTCACATTTAACAGCCAGTGTGCAAAGACACACAGCTATGCCAATTACATTTGCATGATGGACATCAAAGGGATCTGTTCTCAGACAACGAGGCAGGGATTTCAACAAACAGCAATGAAGTTGTGAAGAATGACACTGAAAATTACCATGTGTGATGTTCATCCTACTCACACCTTTTCCAATGATCAACACTGACATGCTTAATGTCTTGCTTTGTAAGCTTTGGTCTTTGAAAGGCTAAATAGGATGACGGTGGACATAACTTTTTGGTAGTTGCACACTGTAAAAAAGTTAGTTTTACAAAGTGGGAAGCAAACCTATGGAACAAAGGATGCATAAACTGTAAGTGAGGTTATTGTTTCTCTGTGCTATAGGAGAACTCCACTTCAGCATTGGTCATTATATGTATAATGCATTCAGTATGAATGGAGATATACTTCAGATAGGACTATATGTTTGTTCAAAGATTCATAGGTAGGTACTAGGCTATTGGCCATAGGGCCTATATAAGCCTAGCCAAAAAGGTACCCTGGCTTTCGCCACCCAAGAAAATTATTTTCCTGTGCCCTTGTCAAGCAGAACCACAGAAGTGATCACTGGGGTGAATTTCCTATTTCCTATCCAATCATCAAGATTTTTCTTGAAGAGTGCTAACGAGGAGCTCTGTTTGACATAAATAGCTAGTCTGTTCTAGTGTATGGGAAGTCCCTGGGACAGGAATCTATCCCTCCCTCCAGCATGTTCTGTTTATTGTGGTGACAAGGTTTAGGTCCCTAGAGCATGTAGCTCAGAGGGATTGGGATTTCTTTAAATGGGGCATGTCCAACAGCTCTGGGTTTGACATAGCTTTGTATGCTAGGCAGAGATCGCCTCTGAGTAGGCGATATGTGACGGAGTAAAGCTAGAGTTTTTTGAGATGGTCTGCGTAGGGCATCTGTTTGAGGCCAGTAATCCTCTTTGTGACGTATTTCTGTGGCCTTTCCAGTTGTTGTAGGTGTCTTGTGAGGTACATACCAAAAGGGGCATTGTACTCTATAATGGGTCTAATGAATAATGAGTAGAGGGGAACTATGACCTCTTTTTTTCTGGATGAGAAACCTTTTGTGATGAGGTGTGCCACATAGAAGGATTTCCTGACCACTGTGGTGATGTGATTATCAAAAGAGAGACTACTGTCCATCTGTGTCCCAAAGTCTCTTATCACACTTTAGGTGTTAAGTAGACTGACGCATATATGGTAGTTCATGGGTTTTACCAAAGGGGATGACAATGCACTTTTTGTCACTGAGCTTGAGGCCATGGCTTTGACACCAGACATCTGTCTCAGTGAGGCCCTTTTGTAGGATGTCCACATTGTTAAAAGTTTCGATTATGGCTCCTAGTTTGCAGTCATCTGCAAGCTTAGTTAGACAAAGACCTTCTGTGTTAGCCTGTACTTCAGAGAAGTAGCTACCAAACAGGAGAGGACCCAGTACTAAACCCTGTGGTGCTCCACTTTTCACTGGTCTGAAGTCTGATTTGGAGTCTGCTACTTTTACAGTGTGGGCTCTGTCAGTAAGCCATTTGGCAACCCATCTTGTGACATAGGGATTTATACCTAGTTTAGTGAGTTTATCTATAATTCCAGAGTGGGGCATGGTGTCGAATGCCTTGGCAAGATCTAGATAGGCTGTGTGAACCACCTTACCCTTGTCTATAGCTTTGGTGACTGCTTCAAAGTAGACTATCAGGTTTAGGAGACATGATCTGCCTTTTACAAACCCAAACTGTGTGGGGTCCAGAGTTTGGAGATCTCCAATGTCTTTGTTTATGAGTTCCATGATGGTACATTCCATGGCCTTGCAGACCAGGCTCGTCAAGCTAATGGGGTGCTAGTTCCCGGGGTCTGTCATGGCTCCCCCCTTTGTGGAGTGGGATAACCATTGTGGTGCACCATTCAATGGGCACAAAGCCTGAGGTGAGGTTATGACTGAACATGGTACTTAGGTTTGTGACTTTCAGAACTCCTGGGGGCTGCATTCCCATGTAAGAAGCAGTATTACTGTTTGTAAATATACTTCAAATGGATAGGTTTTCATGAGCTGAGTAATATAGGTTGGGGTATGGTGCAAACATACTTCACAACACATACTGTCTTAAACACATAGTTGGGCTATATGAAGAGTCAGGATGATTTTAACTAAACTACATGACTGTGCCCATCACAGATATGCAAGTGGATTTTTCACTAATTATTTTAACTGTCATGCTTAAAAAATTAAAAACAATCAAATGGGTTTCATAATTGTCATTAATGAGGTATGCTACCTGAAAAACTATATTTATAAAAGCATTACTGATATATTTCTTGTAATCAACCTATGTATACCCATTTGTGTATGTTACCTTCCTAATCAAAGTGTTGATAGACGTTGCATTCTGACAGCCATTGTAAAAATAAGTGTTATTGAGATTCAAAACTTTAAATCACGTGTTCAATCTCTCAAGTCACTGTACTTATACCTTTACCACAGAGATGGTTATACAGTAGGTGGATGTTCACCATTCAGTACTGTCCAGAGTGCTGACATCCATGTATTGCCACTAAGCCTGTTTGCATGACAGAAGGCTGCCCACATTTTTTTTTCTCTTTTTACCTTAAGTAGATAAGCTTGATTGTGCTGCTCAGCAGCAAATAACTACAGACAGACAGAAACCGAAAAGAACAGTGTTTGGAATAGTGATGAAAGTAAGTCATAAATCTGGAGTAATCATTTTCACATTCTTTTCACACAACCAACGTTGAACCCCCCCCCCCCGAGAACCTCTGTTACAGTTTCAAAGTCCATGCATTTACAGCTTGTGCCACAGAAAGATGTACACAATGGGTGCACATCACTCACTTATTACAAACACCTTGCAACTGTGTCAAGAGTGTTGGCACTAATGTATAGCATGGGAATGATTTTCACCTTTTCCTTCAGCTGTGAGACCTGTTAGCAATCTGCCAATCAGTGACCAAATTGCAAAGGCAAAAATAAATTAATAAATAAATAAACACATAAATAAATAAATGCATAAATAAATAAATAAATAAATAACAAAAAAATATTCCACACCTCAAAGCACAAGGACAAACATGGCTTGCATTTCCATTCATCAACAGCTATTCTATTAGAAAGACTTATGCTGCATTATTGTATCTGCTGCAGACATTACAAGCAGCATGTGGTCTACACATCATCAGCATGTCATGTAGTGTCAATGGCTCAGAAAAGTGCCATACAGACAATGACATCCAGTCATGCTTGGCAGACTATATTCAGTTAGTCAGGGCACAAAGTATCCCATGAATAAGTACTTCTTACTGTGAAGAGGTATGATTGTGAGAGTTTATACATCATGTCACACATCTGTCCACTGTACGTTAATCTTTTCATGATGTAGTACTGTACATCCTGTTATATTATGAAACATCCCTTACTAATAATATTAATGAGGACAACAAATGAGCAGGCAACAGCAACACCTTTGCAACCTCAACTCACCTGAACTACAGGTAAGATATGGAACATTTATCACATACTTTAGCATATGCCTTTCATGTACAACATCTTATTCTTCTGTAGTTTTTGTATATCCAGTTAAAATAAAAATATCTATGAGCTGGATTCAAACCCTGCATCATCTGTCCTGTTTCTTTAAACTTATTTCATTAGGTGAGATGTACACTTTCTTTTCTTAACTGCTGTTCAGAGTGCTGTAGTAAAGCACCTCTGTGCCATTCTAAAAATACACTAATGATGGCATTCCAAATTAAATTTCTGTTTCTGCCTTGAGCAACACGCTCTCATTTAGTGCTAAGAAATACTTCCAGTCCAAAATGTGTGCAAATGATGAACCCAATAAAAGAAAAAAATGTCAGTAATAGCACATACCAGGGACTAATACTAAACATGCAGGATTTTGTGGTTTCCTTACTGTGTGTGTGTGTTATAACCTGATCATATGCTCAAGAATATGCATTAACTCTCTTAAATAGCACACTATCTGGATTTGACTCCTCAATACAGTGCAATAACAACATACAATCATTTATGTTTCTTGTCCCCCTTTGTCAACAACTCAGGCTTAGAATAATAATCAGAAAATGTTTATACCATACAGATCTGGCTTATAAGACCATCAAATTACAGTTCCACCAGAAGAAAGATCAGATAGTGTTCCTTTCTCATTTCCTTGAACACATCTAAATGAATATGATATCAACAACAAATTTAGTCTAACAATAGCCCTCACCATATTAATGTAAGGTTGCCAATACCGCCAGCTATTTCTTCTCTTTATTTTCTAAGCATCTTCCCCTTCTTTCAGTGTAACTAACAGAAATGGAATGTCACAAGCATTGCTTTGTATCTTTGTTTCCATGTGTAATATAGCTAATTATACAACGACCCCCTCATTAATATTCCAAAACATTCATGCTAATTGGTCAGCGTGCACATTTTTAATCAGACTTATACTAATGGAAAATGGTCCAGTTGCCCGGACTTTTTCCATTGGTATAAGTCTTTTTTTTTTTTTGTTACAGCAACGGAAAACACAAGATCTCCGTTGCTTTTTAGAAAGTGTCTCGCTATGTTAAAGGAGTTTAACATAGCGAGACAGCTTAAAAAAAGCAACAGAAAAAGGAAGATATCTGTTGCTTTTTTAAGCTGTCTTGCTATGTTAAACTTCTTTAACATAGCGAGACACTTTCTAAAAAGCAACAGAGATCTTGCTTTCTCAGTTGCTTCCACACACAGTTCTGATGTATTGCGTAAGCATACGCATGTGCAGTACATCAGAACTGTCAAAGAATACCAGACAGCTGTGGAAGGGCAGCAGGGAGGCATTATACAATGCCATTATTAAAGAAAAGTTACGTTTTTTTTCTTAAATAATGTCATTGTATAATAGCAATAACCCACTTCTGGGTGAGGGTAATGCTAGATTTACCCACTGTTGTCTTTGTTTGGCCACTTGGGCTTCGCCCTCATGACCAAACCACACCAACCATGGGTAAATTCAGCATTACCCACACCCAGGCGTGGGTTATTGCTTAAATAGTATAGCAGAACAATTGTTAAGCAGAGGACAGACAGTGTGCTATTATTAAAAGAATATCACTGTTGTTAAAGTTATCCTTACCAGCATTACCCACACTCAGGCATGGGTTATTGCTTAAATAGTATTGCAGAACAATTGTTAAGCAGAGGACAGACAGTGTGCTATTATTAAAAGAATATCACTGTTGTTAAAGTTATCCTTATAGCTCCCAAGGTGTTTCCACTTTTTATCTTAAGTCTACTCTGCATAATACACATACTTCAGAAAGAAGAGTCTCTTCAGTATTGCTTGTCGCTGTACTCAGAATAATCATTAACAAGCCGTTTGCAGCTAATCATTTTCATTGCTCCTCCCTGCAGTCCTAGGGCGTGTGCATGCAATCATGTAGCTACTTACACAACATTTACCTCCCCTACACCAAATGAGATATTTGGTATTTAGGAATGACAAAACACCTCATTTGTATCTTCACAGTGCTGGTGAAGCTGAATCTACACTACAGAAAGGTAATGGTGTAGCTATGGAAGTGGAAAGACGGAAGACTGATTTAATACATAAAGACTGTTACTGGTATTTACTTTGAGGAGATTTTTCTACAAATTACTGCATTAGCATGTTTGTCCACTTCATAAACTGCTTACATGTTCATATTCGGAATGCATTTCAATATGATTTTTTTATTTTTTATCTGTATGAGATTTTGTCATTCACTGTTAGTGTACTGCAGATATGTCAGTTCTTACTGTGCATTCAAAGTTTGGTAATGAATGGTATGGTTACATCACAGTATTATATTATCATTTGCTCTTAGAATGTCAGCAGTTTCTACAGGCAAGTGTATTGTGTTTATTATCAACTTCAAGGGGTTGTACATGTGTAGCTAATAGAGGTTTTAGATTTCTCATATGTCCTGTGGTGACCTCTATAGCAGTTGAGAGACCAAGGAAATTGTCTTGGCATTTTTACTTTGAATTCATTTTTGCCTGTTTTTTGATAATACAATCCAGTAGTCAGTTACATGACTACTGTCCTCATGTGCTACAAATTTGTTTTGTCTTTTTTCTCTTGCATGTCATACAGGCTTATGGCACTTAGACCATCTGTTCCACACAAGCCACCATTCAGTGATCCAGAGAATTCTGTCATCATTGAAGCTTTAAGTTGCCATGGATCCTTTCTGATTGACTGAGACAAAACTGATATGTCTGCCAGAAAAAGCATATGGCAGCAGATGGTCAATGACATAACTGCAGTGAGTAGCCATGCCAGAAACTATAATCAGGTGAGGCAATGTGTCACTGATATGATTACAGGGGCCCACAGAAGAGCAGCTGCAGTAGTATGTGAACAGATGGGTATGGGAGGTGGTCCTCCTAATGAACCACCACTCAGTGAAAATGAGCCATTACTGTCCACTGTCAGTATGGTTGCCACCCGTCCCGTTGTCAGTGGGACGCTCATGGTTTAAGCTACCTTATCCCTTTGCCCGCTGTATCAAGCAGCGGGACCTGAAAAGTCCCGCTTTTGTGATCGCACTGAATTGCTTTTGAAAAGCCACAATTACTTCCGGCTTTTTCACGGCAATTCAGTTACATCACCAAACCAGACGTGCAGGCAGGTCTGTTTCCTGTTAGGTCCAGGTGCTTTAAATTATGCAGCAATTGGCTGCAATTTATGAAGGGGGTGGGGACTGGGGCAGGAAGAGTCCTACAAAGATTGCAACTGTACAGCAGTTTGTTTTACTGCTTCTACAGCCGCTATGAAAAGTAGCAGTGACATTTTTTTTTAAACAGCCGAGCTAGCCAGCTACAGAGCCAATTCTATTAGAAACAGAACAAAAATATGAGGCAAAAATCTGGATATTCTGTAAAAATCTGTACAGTTGAGAGGTGTACATCCAGCTAACCATTCATGCATCAGTGCAGCCATCCATCCATCTATCCATCCATCTAGCCACTCTAGCAGCCAGACAGCTAACCACTGCAGTGACCAGCCATTTATACAGCTACTCCCATCCAGCTAGCCACTCCAGGCAGCCAGCCAGCCAGCCATCCATTCATTCAGCTAGTCATTTATCCAACCAGCCATCTAGCCACTCCAGCCAGCCATTCATTCAGCCCGTCATCCAAATGTCCATCCAGCCAGCCATTCATCCATCCAGCTAGCAACTCCAGGCAGCCAGCTAGTGACCCCAGCAACCAGCCAGCTGTTGTACCCATAACTGCATCTCTGTCACCACACCTGTGGTGATGTCATGGCAGAGGGTGTGACCAGTGTCATAATGGCCACACCCCCATGCCCCACTTTGGCCCGGTTAAAAGGTGGTAACCTTAACTGTCAGAGATCCTGACAGCTCAGCAGAGGGTTCACACAGACTTCTTAATGTTGGTGCTGATGTCCAAGCATGTCTCAAGAAAAAGAATTTCCAGGTATGCTCTATATATATATATATATATATATATATATATATATATATATATATATATATATATATATATATATATATATATATAAAATATTTACTGCCATTATAGACATCTTTATGTTTTAATACATACTTCTGATATATCTGGAAACAATGAGGCATGTGACTTAGAAGAGACACAGTCCGACCGAGATTATGTTGGTGAATGGTCAGTCTGCTTGATCCTGAGGTATTTCTTAAGGTGAATATAGGCAGAGCATTATTATCTTGTCCTCGTGTCATTTGCATTGTAGTACTTATTAGCCCTCTGTCCACTGTCTTCCTTTTTTTACAGGGACATCAGAATTACCAACTGAAAGACCATCCGTACATGATATGCATAAACTTTTTTTGATTAGAAAAAACATTAATTAGATGTAAGTCTGAGGAGAGAATATGTATTGTATTCCTTCAGCATCTGAAATTGCTTAACGTGAGTGTTTAGAACACAGTTTGGATTATTTCTAGTTGTTATTTCTCTCCTTCTTGTGTTTCCAACGTATTATCACAGGTGATTCTGACAGTGGCGATGTAGAACTAGTACCACCTGATGTCAGCATATCAGTAACCTCTAATGATGATGGTGGTGATATAGAGGCACAGTCAAGGGGTTTACAGGTTCAATTTGACAATGAGTGGCTCATATATTCCCTGGCCTTATTTTGGACACAGTCAGTATGTCTATGCATACCCATTCTACTGAGCCAACAAATATAGGACAGGCTGATGGTGACAGATTTGATTACGGTAGTGAGATTACTCTGGTTTTGGAGCTGACTATGTCTGCCTGTAACCATTCTGAAGGCATGGTACCACACAGGAGGATTGCTAAAGGTGCTCAGAGGAGGTCTGTTGTCCAAGCTCCTCCTGATGCTGGTGTGTCATTACGTTCCACAAGACTTATGTATAGGGTAGTCAAGCAGGCAAAGGCATGTTCCACCAGAACCTTGGAAGATAAAATATGAGTCCTAAATGTAGTGTACTGTGACATGCATGATTTCCTCAACCATGTGGGTGATTCTTTGGATAGGGTGGGTGACACACAGGATCAGGCAGTGTCTGTGATGGAATGTCTGCCTGAAGTGGGTCAGCATCCATGTTTCCATAGTGCCAAAACATCCTCTGTTCTTAGCAGACATGGCTGGACCCGATCCTGCTCACTTAGTGTCACTACTTCCACTGCTCCATCAGTGTTTAAGGCGCACACACCCAGAAATGGTTGGCCGGCGAATGTGGTCCTTGACATAGTCATGAAAAGATGTCATTCAGCAAACATCCCCCATATTCATGTAGCACTCTACTTTAAACATGGGATGTAGAAGTGGCAGTCTAACTCCTTCCAGAGGTACTTTGCATGGTTTGGAGAAATGACAATGAACTGACAACTCTACCATGCACGGCTTATACCTGTCCAAAAAGCCAGAATATAGTGCTAGCACAGAGCTTCATAGATTCATAGTATGTTACTAGGCTTACAACCCAGTGGCCTTTCTAAGCCTAGCAACATTTTTACAAAACAATAATAATGTCCTGTATCTGAATAGGAATTGAGATGTAGGCATTTATAAGCCACCTCTGTTCATAAGGGACATGGGTGCCAGGCCCAATGTAAATTTCCTATTCCCCATTCACTGATCTAGGTTGCACATAAACTGGGTAATAGACAAAATCAGCTTCACATAGATGGGAAGTCTGTTTCATAGGACAGCAATCTCTGGAACACATATCTGTCTTTCCAGCATGTTCTGTTTAAGTGACAGACAAACTACAGGTCCCTAGATCTTATGTTTTTGGTACTCTTTGACTTATAAATATGTAGGAGATTCATTAAGTGTGGGGGTTGCAGATGCCTTGCAAGCCAGGCATAGATCACCCCTCAATAGTCTATAGGAGACTGAGTGGAGGTAAAGAGATTTAAGGCACTCTGAATAAGACATGTTTGTTAAGCCTTATATTCTTTTTGTAAGGAACCTTTGAGGTCGCTCTTGTTGCTGCATATGCCTGGTCAGGTACATATTAAAGGGAGCACTGTACTCTATGATTGGTCTGATAAGAGCAGAGTACAGTGAGATAATGACCTCTTTGGACGTATATGCCACTCACTTCCTCACAGTGTGGTCACATGCTGGTCGAAGGTAAGTCTACTGTCTATTTGCATACCAAGAACTATCACTGGGTTGACTCATAAGGGCATATTATCAACATGGTAATTAGCCGGAATGGCTGACTTCCCAAATGGTATATGCATTTCTTAGCATTGAGTTTAAGACCATGGCTTTTGCACAAATTTGTTAGTCAGAAATAGACCTTCTTGGGGGCGTGGCCAAGGATGAACACAGGATAGCAGCAGATTTCTTCAGCTCCACCAATGTCATTACATTGACAGGAATTAATTACTTAAAAAAATTAATTTTTGAAGTAATTTTCTTTCTAAATATGTTTGTTTTATATAGTTCTTGAACTATATCTAAAAAAGAAAGGAAATCTTAATAATATTCCTGTCAGAAATTACTTTGGAAATTTTCCTGTCAGTTTATCAGTCTGAAATGAGTTCCAGTAAGACAAATTCTCAAGACTCCAGCATCAAGAAAGAACTTCAGTCTCTGATAATTATAGTCCAGCAACTTACTGCTAAGATGGATAAAATGGATACTAAAATAGACACTTTCATAGAAAAAACTACAAAACAAATAGACTTGTTACATATGGACCTGCAACAACAGAAGATCCAGAAGACAGGCATAGAAGAAGCTGTGAATGACATGGAAAATAGAATACAAGAAGAGGAAATCAACATTGAGTTTCTGCTGAAACAAAATACACATTTACAAACAAAGCTGGATGACATGGAAAATAGATCTAAGCGCAATAACATTAGGATTTTTGGACTGCCAGAAAATATTGAAGGTAACAATATTACTTCTTTTTTAACAACATGGCTCCCTAAAACTTTAGATTTACCAGAAGCATTCTCTTTTGGTATCAGAAGAGCACATAGATCTATAGCTAATACTAACTCTAACAAAAACTATCCTAGATCAGTTATAGTTAGATTTCTATCATCTTTTGATAAAGAGATGGTTCTTAAATCTGCTTGGGCTAAAGCTCCTGTTAAGATTAATGAAACAACTGTGCGTTTTGACAATGACTATTCTTCCATGGTATTAGCTAAAAGAAAAGTTTTTCTGCCACTAATAAGGGAGCTTAAAAAAGCACAGTTTAAAACATACCTTCTGTTTCCTGCCAAGCTTAAAATCTTCCTTCCTGATGGTCCTAAAATTTTCGATGACTTAGACTCTGCTTTACTGTTTATCAAAAAAAAATAAGATTTTGGAAAAAATAGAAGAAATGGAATGGGCTAGTCCTTCGTTAAAGAGACTGGCAACTGAAACTTCGTGGAAGACTTCAGAGAAGAAGAAGAGAGTACAAACAAATGATTTGTACTATGTTTTTTTCTCTCTCATCATTTTATTTTATTATTAATCTTTTTAAATATAGTTCCTGCATTTCCAAGAAGCAACAAATATTTTGAAAAAGATTTAATCAAAGTTATTCTCTGTGTGCAAAGAAATGTTTTGTTTCATAACTAGTCAAAATATCTGGAGATTTAATGGCAAGCTGTGATTTAACTTGTTTCTCTTTCTGAAGAGGAAAAATAAGGTCAGTAATTTGATACATTTTTTTCCTTTAAAAGTTTATATGTTCTTCAAATGCTATTCCTAATTATACTTTCTTGATTACACTGCTTATGCTTGTTTGTAAATAATCTGTCATGCTTTAACTAATAATAATTAGAACTAAATAATAGTAAATAATATGTTTTATTTTTAACTCTATTAATATAAACAGTAAGTAACATTCTA